>NC_044197.1:16068170-16397066 GCF_900880675.1 Sparus aurata | reverse complement strand
AATTATCCCCGGGAGTAATGAGGAGCGTCTCTCCCTCCGCGGCGCACTGACTGACACCTCTCCCACTCATTTGTCAACAAATCAGACGGCTGGTGTGGGCGGCCATATTGAGCTGAGGGTTGTCGTTGGGAAGCTCGAGCTGAGGCGCATCGCCGCGTCTCTCTCTCCCTCTCCCTCCCTCCCTCTTTTCCTCCATCCTCCTCCATCCCTTCCTCTCTATCGCTGCCACCTCGTTATCTCTGACAGGGTGTCATTCGTTCCAACTCTCACTCCTCCTGTGTCAACCCTCCACACGCTCCGATGTATTTGTGTTCCTCAGCCACCAAGAAAAAGTGTGACTTCCAATGGGCCCTAATGGTCATATGTGGCTAATGATCACTAAGCTGAACAAGTCACACTATTCAATTTATTTGTGTCAAAGTCAGTCACAGCCAGTCGCTGCAAACACTTTGTCCAACTAGGCGACAAAGACCGGAGCGCAAAAAGGGAAAAATGTTTTCCAGATATGTCTTTACTCACAAAGGCTCCTTTCAATTTGTCGCCATTAGTTGATGCAGCTGTGGAGGATATGTAAAGCTCATCTGCTGTGTCACCTCAAGGTGAGCGAGAGGCGTCTGATGTGCCGTTTAAACCTTGTGTGTATTTCACTGCACGCTTTAGAGATGAGAGATGAGAGCCTGTGTGTGTTTTCCGTGGGTCGAGTGTGTACTCACTGTGCTCTTTGCGCTCCTCAGGGCTCGATGAAGCCTCTCCATCAGACAGCAGGCCCGACATGGAGAACAGCTTCCTCCCAGAGTCCTCCCCAGCTTTGAGGGAGCCCCCCGGGGAGCCGAAGTCAAACTCCTTCCCCTCCAACTCCGGGAAGCAGCTTTTCAGCCTCTTGGCAGGGGTGAAAGCCGACTGGTAAACCCCCGACTCCCTCTCCTCCTGCGGGGAGGAGAAAGGTCGGAAGGCGCCCACCCCGCTGTGGTTGAGCATGCTCAGGGTGGAGCAGTCCAGGTTCGGCGGGGTGAACTGGGGGTGCAGGTGGAGCAGGGAGGCCGGGAAGTCTCGGGAGGGGAAGGTGCCAGACATGGGGCCCTGCCGCTGATACATGGAGGTGAAGGTGTAAGAAGCCGAGGGGAAGGGGAGGTGGAGTTCTTTCTCAACCGAGGTGGGGACGCCGAAGGGCCTGGGAGCCTGGCAGGGGACGGAGGCGTCTCGGCCGGCCTCGGCAGTGGAGGCGAGGACCATTAGGGCGGGGGAGGCCAGTGGAGCTGGCAGGTAGGAGGGGCTGTCCATCTTGAAGGGGCGGTGGAGGTCCATTCACCTCCGTGTTAGTGGTGCTGAGGAGAGGGAGAGGGCGCACACAGTCAGAGGAGACAGAGATTACAGAATGTTTCAAATGATCCTCTGTTGTAGGTTTTCTTTCTTTCCTTTGTGGCACACAGACAGTAATTATTTTTTCTTTGTACTGTTACTGGATTCTAATTACTAATTTGGGCTGTCTTGTGAAGAAAAGGAGTTTAATTAAGGCTGGCGAAAAAAAAAATTGTTTACAGGGACATTTTTTTTTTTTTAATGATTCCAATACCAAATTCTTCATGTCTTCATTTTGTGAAACACACCCAGTTGCAACTCCAGAGGAATTTTTACAATTGCAGTTTTGGACTAATTTCAATAGAGAATGGGTTGGAGGAGGCCTACTGTGCCTGTAAATAATTACGACGGAATAAATTGCCAATAAAACACACACGAAGCCTGCAAAAGATAAGTTTTAATAGTGAGGTACAAGCAATTAGATTTTGGGGGGAAAATCCTTCAAACACGTTCGGAAAAAAAAAAAACCAAGTGCTCTTTTTTTCCCCCTTCGTCTCTGTAATGAATTAATTGTTTCGGTGAATCAATAAATTGTAAATGCTGATCGTTTCCAATAAAATAAAACCCGTGGTGGGTCTTTTTTCCCTTTCTTTTTAAGTAGAACAAACATCCCGGAATAGAAGTTTTTCTCAAGATTTCTGTTTTAAAACGTGATTAGACAATTGATTAGTGGAGTTTAATCAAATGTGGTTCCTTTAAAATCATACGAATAATTGCTGAACAATATTATCTTAGGATCGGGAGGGGAAAAAAAAACCTGCTTCATCTAATCATCTATTTACGTGACATGTAATTAACAGAAAGGGAATTTGCGTTAGTTTCTTGGAAAAGGCCGGATAAGAAAGTAAAGTTTGGGCCCACTGATTCACCTTTAGCTCTTTTTTTAAATTATCTTTTTCTTTTTTCTCTAGTTTTTGAACAAAAACATCTTTCCTTGAAATGAAGAGAATGAAAGTTTGCGCACTTCAATGAGACTTCAAACTCTTTGCCTTCAGCCGACTGAATAATAAGAATCACGCCTGAATTCCAATTAAGAGACAAATTCAGCCACGCGAGAGTCCAGGTGTGACTCTTCTACACCCCAGGAATTTAAAACATCTCAGTCTTTTCACATCGTTTTCAAATCCGAGGGCAGTTTTTTTTTTTTTTTTTTTTTTGACGCCCGCGAAGTTGCTTCAACTCAATACAAAGCATGCAGCCTCGCAGCCGACACAACACACGGCAATCAAAAATAACCAATTAAAGCCAATTAAGACAAATGAGGCTGTAATCCTCGAGCCGCCACTTACCTCGTCCGCGAAGCGAAGGGTTATTTCTCTGTCAGGCGACTCCCCTCACTCTCCCTCTCCTCCAACTTCTAATAATTGTTCAGGGGAACACGGACACTTTCTCCTGGAAGCAGAGAGAGAGAGAGAAGGGGGGAAACGTGCAGCTGCGGGCAGCGGCGGCAGCTCCGGTCCTCCTCCAGATGTTGCGAATTTGTTGAGCAGTGAGTTAACGCTGAGAGGAGTTCAGTGCGGAGAGGTGGAGTCGCGGCACGGCTGAGGAAGGATCAGGGCATCAGTGAGTGGACTGGCTGCGGGTCGCTCTCTGTTGGTCTCTCCTTCCTGCGCTCCCCGTGACAACCCCCCACCCCCCCTCCTCCTCTACCCCTTATTCCCTGCCCTCTTTCTCTGTAGACTCTTCCCCCCCCCCAACACACACATACACACCAATCTCCCCTGCTCTCTACCCCTGAGATGGACACATTCAATTTCTTGCCCTGGCTTGAAAAATAAAAATGAAAAAATATGCAGTTTTCAAGAAGAACTTTGTGCCACCACATCACTCTCAGAGAAAAACAAACAAACAAACAAACAAACAAACAAACACATCTGGATTCTTGATAAAAACCTCCAAATATCTTGGAGATCACATCCACTGAACGTCACACGCCTGAACTCTCAGAAGACTTAAAATCAGGTTTTACACAACCTAACTCAAGTCGTCGCCTTCACTGTGTGTGTGTGTGTGTGTGTGTGTGTGTGTGTGTGCGCGCGCGCGCGCGCGCGTTACGCTGAACGGCAGGTGATGGAGTTATCCTCTCCTCCGTGGCTCGCTGAGCCTGTACAGTCTCCAGCTGCTGTGATTGACACTTGGGAACATTCCCTTTTGATGAGACACGATGCAAACCGATGGTATTATTTGTCACACATTATCTGCTTTCAACGGCGACACGTTACACACGCGGCCTAATATCTACATTATTCATATCTGATTTCCAGCACATTGTCAGGAAGCACAGCTCAGAGCGCCACAAATCAGCCCAAATCACTCTTAATTTGTTTTTATCGGTATTGGTATTGCTTAAAGACTTTTTGAAATAATGTAATTGAAATAATTCCTTATTCCCCCGAGCCAATCCAGAGGCTTTACACCGCTAATCTAATGTGACACGCAATTTCCGTCTCTCAGACGATTGCTTCCCCTCAGGTCCCTGTCTTTAATGAACAGCCATTTGGCTGTGAGCCTGTGGGCGCGCATGTGTGTGTGTGTGTGTGTGTGTGTGTGTGTAATCAAAGAGCAAGAAAGAGTCCTGAGATAGGAAATGAGTGAACTGGGGATATCAGAGCCAAGAAGGCGACATAAGGAGAAGGCTCGGGCGCCTGACAACACAGCAGATAATTGGGATATAAAAATAAATATTGACTCAAGGACTGAGGAGAATCCACGATTCAGCCTGGACACTTCATCCACCCCGCTCGTCCATAATGTGATCCCTGAGATGGAGCTCTCCATGTCTCCTCTCAAACCTAAAGACAGCCGCTCAGTGAGGAGGAGGTGGAGGGCCCAGAGAGCAGATGCAGACCTTTTAATGGACACATAAACCAGAGTCCAGACTGACTCTTACAGTCTTGCCCTCGGACCAATATGGGAGCTTGCAACACATGTCTTCCGTGTGACAAGGCAAGGTCATTACTCTACTTAGAGAGCCCCCTTCTCCCTCACACATTGTTTTGTGGTTAGACAACCACATGCCACCACACACGCTGTCAAACACACTCACAGTAGTCCAGGGTCGGATCCCCAGATCACATCTGCTCCGGGCTTGGGCACCATTCATTACAAATTGATAATAAAAACAGTAAACTGGAAAAAGCCAAACATATCCTTATTTACCAGCTGATTAGTGAACACACTCACCTACAAGTGGCTCAATTAACATTAGGATTATTATTTCTATCTTGTTCCCCCAATTTGCCCGCATGTGCTGTTGGCTCTGGACGGTGTACAGTGGTGGATGGGTGTATGTCCTGCAGGCCCAGTGAAGTGTTAATGATGTCCCCGCTGCCTCAGCCAGGTTATGGCACAGGGGCCGTTAGCCGCCCTGGGTAAACTGCATGGCTTCCAGAATAAATTGCCACCCCGAGCCACGCAGGCTGGTCAGCCAGCCAATTACAGGGCTGCCCGCTCAGCTGAGGATGATGGGATACGATGTTAATTGTATGTCTTCATTTTCTGGCAGGAGGTGAGTCACTTGGCTGTCTTCTTGACTGCCATACACACACACACACACACACACACACACACAGAAACACACAGACACACACGCAGAGAATAACATCTTAATGCTTTGATTCGTCCTGTTTATCAGCCCGATCCTTATCTCACAGTTTGAATCATTTAGAGATTTGAATCATTTTTTTTTTCTCAAGCAATTTTAATTCTACAGCTCAGTTTCTTCGGTGTCGAGGGCAATTCCCAACAAATAAGCGATGAGATGAGGCAAATGAAATCAACGTGATGAGAGTTCTGCGCTCCTTTTATTACGATGCCAGAGGTCATCAGCGGAGTCTTTTAACTCTCACAGTGGGTGAACGGTAAATAGTCACGTCTTCAGTTTTTTCTCCTCTCGTTCCTGGTTCTTGTTTTTGGATGCGTGGAGTAAACTAAGTTACTGCTGTAATCATTTCCACAGACCAATTAGCGATAATTACCTTTTTTGCTGTGAGACACTAACTGCAGAGGATTGCGCTCGAGATGTCCCCGACTGAAAACAAAAGAGGATGAAAATGAAGAAAGCAAGAAAGTCCTTGAAAATGATTTGGACCTGCTGGAGAGCTAAAGAGGGACGTGCCAGATTCGACGTTTCAGCAGTTGTAGGAACACGTTTACAGGACAACAGAGAGGCCCAGCAGGATCCTCACAGCGGTGGTGGAGATGAAGAGTGCTCAGTTCTCCGGAGTCAGTCGGGTAGGAGTTGTGCGGCGGAGTGCTACACTCCTCAGTATATCAACATAGAGACTGTCTGGTAGCAGTGCTATGGAGAGAGAGGTTAGCTACTATATTAACATAGGGGGAGACAGCGCCAGAGCAGAGCAGTCTGCCAAAAGACTGAGCAGTGGAAGTGAGACAGAGAGAGAGGCCATCGACCAGACAGCTACAAGATGGAGTGGAAGGGAACGTGTGAGAGATGAGCTGTCGAACATGTGACAACGTGTGAGTGCGTGTGCGTGTGTGTGCTCGTGTGTGTGTCTGCTCCCCAAAGCAGCCAGTGAGCGTGAATGTGAGGAGGAATACAGAGAGGTGCATTATGGTCTCAATCATTGATCGCTTCCTCCCAAGGGGGCTGGTGACTGCCCCCCACCATCACACACACACACACACACATACACACCAGTGTCCTGCATGTTTACACATTCACAGCACACCCATGTCAGCGGCCGGTACTGTTTGCATGTACTCAAGTTTTCCTTGACACTGCTTAAGTTAAATTTGCTGAACTGGATACAGTTTTATCAACAGTGCCCTGTGGGTTTAAGTGGTTGTAAAATAGGGAGCGAGAATAGGCGTCGCATGCTTTGTGACTTCGGGGACATACTGTCCAATTATAGCCTTAACTTAAAGCGTGTATTCTTCTCACTGTCAACACATCCTGTGAAAGGACCAGAACCATCAGCGTCTGTGTCACTCGAATTCAAGTATATTCGCACTAAAGATGTAAATCTCTCATGGGGTGTCACAAATTTAAAGTTTAAACAAAGCCAAGACATTGCCTACAGGACCCACCGAACGTGGTGTGATGCAAGTTTTGCCCCTGCTCATTTTCTATGGGATGTAAGTGAGCAAAACCAAAGGCACTGTGGGATTCTGGGTGACCGAGGACTGACCAATGACATGTAAATAAAGGAGAGCTTTATTCAAATGAGCACAATATTTGCAACGATGAAATCTGAGAAGCTGAGCTGCATGTCGAAGTATCCTTGAGCAAGATACTGAACCCCAAAATTGCTCCTGATGTGCAGTTGGCACCTCTGCCATCAGTAAGGGCCCTGTGATGAGCTGGCGACTCGTCCAGGGTGTACCCTGCCTTCATCCAGAGAGATAATTGGGGTTGGCTCCAGCAACCCCCACGACCCCTTGAAAAAGGGGGGATATAGCGGTTACATCCCCGCGACCCTCACGGATAAGCGGCAGATAATGAGATGAGATGAGAAATAAATATAGCAACTCATAATCAATTCACAGCAAATTTAGGCTTAAATAAACAACTTCCATTGAGTCCAACCCACCTCAGAGTGCGGACACGGACCGAGCCTTGACCTCCATGTCTGAGAAATGAAGCCCAAAACTGCAGTTCCTCAAATGGCCACTTGAGGCAGCTGTGGGCAGAGTGGCGCTTATGGAGGAATAAACACCCAGAGCCGAGGAGAGCACAGGGTTTGTTTATTTATACCCGTGGAGGTGCCCACATCCGCTGTAGTGTACTGTAGTTCTTTCTTATGTGACTGCCGGGAGACAGGTACTATCCACTATTTTACAGTCAAAAGATACAGATAATGGAGAGCTTGCTCCTTCCTAGTCTTCATCTCCTTTGGATGAATGTCAGTGGAGGAAAATATTGCTTTTACGGTTTTTGCTTGTCACAAAAACAACAAAAGTCAAAAACTACAAAAAAAAGAAATCCTTTGGTCAAGACTTTGGTAGCACAAATTCATCGTTGGCTCATCAGATAAGTTGACAGTCAGAATATAGAATATCTCCAGCTTGGTAGTTTTAAGACAAACATGCATTCAAGGCTGCTCAGGGTCTTTTCAGGACAGAAACAGGAGTCTCACGTGGCCACGAGGTCGTCAACCCACCACCGCCACTTCAGTCTACACACATATACACACATAAACACAACGCTGCCCACCACCAAACATCACACCCTTTCCCCTCCCCTCGCTCTCCGCCTCACCCATCCAGCCAGCCAGCCAGCCGGGGCCCCCGTCCTCTCTCCTCTCTCACCGCCATGAGGCTGACACTAATGTGACACTCTGGAAAATAATTACCAACAAACGCACTGCTGACTGCAAACAGCTCGCTCCCCTCAGTGGACTGTCACTAGTCATTAGTCTGAACCCGGGAAAAGGACAGGACCACCGAGAGGAGGGGTGCGGATGATGAGGAGGGCCATACCATGTGTAGAAGAAGGACATAAAGAGGAGGAAGGGAGTCCTGAAAGGTGAGATGGACTGGATTTGTTTTTCCAGTTGTAAAACATGTAAAACAGTGTTGTGTAATATCAGATTCTTCTGGTCCAGTCTTCATCATTGGCCCCCTCTGGTGGTTTACATTATATTAACTGTGGTACCGCAGCAGTGCCTGGCCCACTTTGTCCAAGAGAGTGCTGCTAACACAGTCAGTCGTATATTGGTTCCTACTTCTTAGTGTGGCCAGTGTCCCTTTGATTTCCATCTGAAGAAGCTCGGGTTAGAGGGATTTAAAGGGGTAGGGGCGCCGAAGAGACGTCCAATGTTTGAGGGTGAGAGAGCAGAAAAATCTCTGGACCAGGTAAGCAAAATGAAGAAAGGGCGCTCAGCCTGAAAACTGTTCAAGGTGGCAGCAATTCCAACACAATTATCCAAATGCCACAGGGTGCATCAATTCTTTGAACACCAACCCCCACTCCTGAACACCGTTATTTGAGTTGCCTTGGGGGGCAGCCGTGCCAGTGAGAGATTAAAAATTTTTAGAGCTCCCACAATGGCCAATATTAAAATGTCTCAATACATCTGCCTGGCTATTTTGATTGGTAACTTAACCCCTGACTCCTAAGCGGAAAAAGGCCTGTTCTCTGAGCTATTGTCAGCGGGCTGGAGTCTAATTCTTGTATGATTCAGGCTAATGAGCTGGTAATAGGTCCTGTGTGTGTGTCTGTGGATGAGGAGGATATTACACTGTAGTGGAGAGAGGAGGAGGGCAGGGGTGGAGGGCTCTCATTGTTTAATAATCGGAGGGTACAAGGTTTAATCTGTGAGCGAAGAAACGGTTTCCTCTCTTAAAACACAGCCAGGGTTTTCATTGAAAGTCAGTTTCCACATAAACAGGCTGAAATAAGTGTTCAAGTGTTCGTTCTCGGGTCAGGGCGGCAGCAGCGAGCGAGAGACAGGGAGTTAGAGACGGAAAGTGAAAGTGCGTCTGTCTGTGTGTCACCCAGCCAATGGCTTTATCCAGCCTTATCCTGAACCATGAAACCATAGTGCATGACACCCTTCTATGCTCTGCACAGATATGGCTATTCACTGTTAGCACAGAGATTTGACAAGCCAGACTGCTCTCACTCAACAGCCTGGGTCAAATGGATGACTGTCACAATCTTTTTATCTTCCCCCCTCTCTCCGTCTCTCTCTCTCACTCCTCTCTATTCCACTCCGTGCACCCTCCTTTTTACCCCCCCACCCCCACTTTGGCACCAATCTCCCAACTTTGCCTGTACAAATTGACAAATTCAACCAGCTACAAAAGAATAAATGGAGGCGAGAGAAGAGGCCTCTGAAGGGGATAATCTTTCCAGAGGGGAAGATCTGGTTGACTGGGAGACAGGCAGGTGAACACATTCAGTGTAAATATTCAGATGTAAATTTTGTCAAAGTTAAAGCCAGGAAATCGTTTCAGGAAGATATTTATTTAAAGATCTGGCGACTCTCTTTGCGATTTGGGGGCGGTTGAGAATTAAATGCATTTATACTATTCATTCCACTATGATCCATGTTTGTATGGCAGCATCCATATGTTCAGAATTTCTTACAGGCACGGGCGGAAAGTCTGCGAGTGCTGAGGGCTGTCCAATCCTACAATTGCAGGTGTTGTGATTGAATCCTGCCTGACACTTATAAACACTGTCAGTCGATTGTGCTTTTCTACTGATAAGCACTGATTCTACTGAAACATCGCCCCTTTAGGTGATACATTATGACGTTATGAGATTGTTTATACTGATGCATGTATAAATAACATCTTACAATTGAAGCTGGTTGCCGTGGAGCTTATTCAAACTACTTCATAAACTATTTGATGTGTAACTGCATTATATTTTATAAGGTCAGTACAGATACAAGAGTACACGTATATATAAATATTGTTCTTGATCGCTGTAAATGTAATGGCCACTGCAAATGTTTTTTCTTTTTTTTATTATATTTAACACATTTACACGTAATGTTTGCACTCAATGTGTTTTTTCTCCACAGCATCATTCAAATCACCCCCACCACCACCACCACCATGTTTCCATTGTCTTTGCTGTGGTGTGTCACCTTTGTCTATGTCTATCTACCTCTATAAGCCCCATGAGACCCTTTCATGCAGCCTGTGGTTTGTGTGTGTCAAAATCCTAATCACCACACATTCCCCAGCCCCTACGCGTGCGCACACACACACACACACACACACACACAGTCTATCGGTGTTCAGTCAGGTAAAGGTCTCTCAGTCGTGCTCTGTGAGTGGCCTCTGCTCAAACAGATCAATAGACACTGGCACGTCCCTCCACCAACCAAGAGAAAACAATTAAAAACCATCGATCCTGTGCCAGTCTCCTCCATGAATATGCATGTGTCCTTGACCTTGCCTTGGAGAGGAAAAGAGAGAGAGAGACAGACAGACTGACAGACAGACAGGTGTAGCAGCCCTCTCTGTCTCCCCCCTCAGTTGTGGTGTTAACTGGTTTGTGACTGTGTTTTCGTGTAGCCCTGCATTGCTCTTTTCTCTTCTCAATCCGCTCGCATCAAATCTCCAACATGCCTCCCGAGCTTACATGAGGCAAATCGTCGCATTAAAGCCTGTGAAACCAGTTGCTCTTTTATAAGCCTGTTTTAGGCGCAGATTGCTCTTTTGCGAGCCGTGTCGGGAACAGGGATCAAGTGGTCCCACAACGACTGTCCCCTGCAGCCCTCCCGCCGCCCGCCTCTTGTCTAATTACAGATGTGTGACATGCACATGGGGACGTCTCCATGTTAGCACATCACTGTGCCTGTCCCGACACATCCTGTGGTCACAACAGCAGGGGCTGCAGGGGACAGCGCTGCCCTGTCCCCCGTCACTGGGGATTAGCATTAGCATGCTAACAGGGCCCCCGGGGGAGCACTGCGCTAAGGGTCAGGCTGACAACTGTCAACAGCCTGCTTTAATTAGCTGAGCTGGTCATCAAGGAGCTATGCTAAGGTTGGCTCTGCATTTGTCCTGTTTATTGAGAACATATTCTGCACGGTAACAAACAACCACATCTGCTTTTTATTTATCGCAACGATTCAAGCCTGACAGGTGTTGCAGTTGTATATAAAAAAAATATCTGTGTTACGCCTGTATCTCCTGTAATCCGTCATTCACCATCAATCCCCCTGGCTCAGCCTCCCTTTTGCTTTAATATTGTACATCAGCAGTCATCTTAGCGAGCGTAGACGTGTCACACTGTCTGGCTGCTAACCTGACAGTATCAAGATGGCATTGTCATAGGGCCCGGGACGAGGTGAGAAGCCAAGTGTGTGAGAGGTGGAGTGTATCGTCAGTCAGACAGTGCATTATCCAGCTGTTCTGTGGCTGTCTACCTTTTTCTGTGGCGGGGTAATGGGAGTGTCACACACTAGCAAGACAGTTGGAGTCTCACTATTCAGCTGAGAGGCCACATCCATATACACTGCCTGCTAACTGACTGCCAACGCTGCCGAGGCTGTCCTGTCCGCCCCACAATGACTGTCAGTGGCAACCTGGGGGCTGGCTGGCGTGACTGTCAGCGACTGGTCACAAAGCATTTACCTGCTGACAGAATTGCAATTAGTCCAGGGAATGTTGTTACTGGGAGAAAGAAAAAAGAGAGACAGAGGGGAGCCGAGAGAGGGGGGGGGGAAGCAGGGACAGGGATAGGAAGGAGAGGCTGGGAGAGGGTGGGCAGATGGAGAGTGAGAGGTGGGAAGATAAAGAGGAGAGATGGTGTGTTAGGGGGTGGTGGGAGACAGCAGCGATGGAGAGTGAGAGGTGAGTAGATAGAGGAAGGTAAAAAGAGGATTGTGAGGAGTGGACAGGTTTGATGTCTGAGGCATCCTTCATTGTGTGTGTGTGTGTGTGTGTGTGTGCAGAGGATTGTAACATCAGGCGAGTATGTATGCCAGTGGCCCGGATCAACACACATTTACTTAGCTACACATTTCTAATGAATCTCCCCCATCGCGCACACACACACACACACACACACACACACACCTCCTGTGACTCCGTGGAATAACTGGCCTTAGTGTCTTGAAGGAAGGACAGCTTGTCTTTTAATACCCTGTTTCCAGCACCATGGACAGCACCGCATTTCACATATATCTGTCGCTTGAATTTCAGCACATCCACATTTCCCCTGTGCAAAGCTTCGCGCGAAAGGGAAACAATGGCGGCCAGTCCTCCGCAGTCTCGCGGCTACGTAACGTACTGCGACCTCTTACAAAGACAGTGCCGCTCTGCTCTCCCTCAAACTCTCGAACTCATCACCATCCACTAATGACCTCTCTCCCTTTCTCTGCGAGCTAGTAACGCTCCGCTCCCGCCTTTCCCTCCACATCTCTCTCCACCCCACACACTCTTTGTGTGTGTGCTCTCTGCCTGATAAGAGAGTGGCAGGGGCTCCTCCCTGGCCCCTAAGGGAGAGACGGAGCGTGACCGAAACTGTAGTTCCAAACCAAACACAAGTGGAAATTGGTCTATGGGCCCGGATCAATAGTGAATTAGCCAGTACGCTGGTTCTATGGAGGGCTGCTCAGCTCTGATCTGATGATCCATAGTAAGAGGCCGCGAGTGGAGACTTGAAATGAGCATCTCGGCATAGAGGACGTCATGGTTGTAACGGTGGTATCCTCTATCCCATGATGACCTGCTCAAGTGCCCCGTCAAGAAACTTTGCACGTAAGGGACAAAGACAAAGACCCCTAATGGCTGTAGGAGTTATACGTTGGAAGCAACGGAGGTAGTGGAGTAATTCTAGCGTCGCAATGTCCAGTTAGAGATGAGTTTGAGGTGGATTAGTCAACAAAACATTGAACTTCAACTCAGAAAACTGCTGATGATGTCCGTATTTTTACCTGACCTTTCCCTAAACCTAACCAAAGAAAACTACAGCACTGTTACATCATAAAACTGATATGGACGCATCTACTCATGGTTAAAGTCTAACTAATAAATGATGATAACATTTCACAACCAAGAGGTCTCATTCAGACCAAGTCAGGTGTTGTGTCGAAAAGACCGGTCCTCAATCAATCAACTCATGCTCATGCCATGCTTCAGTGGTTGTTCAAGCCCTCTACGCTAAATTTATGAAACGACACCATAAATATAGCCCACTACTTACAATGGAAATCTTTCATGTTTCCTTAAAAGCTTGAAATTACTACTTATAACAGATTTGTTCATGTAGGCCAAAAAAAGACACGTGCGCAAACATTAAAAGGTCCAGAAGAATTACTTTTAGGGTTAGGGGTTATGGTTAGTAATGATGTTGCTAGGTGGCTCAAACAAAATTGTGCTGCCAGGAGACTGCACCAGCCGGGGAGGAGAAATACTCTGCAAACCTCTAGAGGATTGACAAAAGCCCCTCAAGAAGAGTTGCTCCTCCCAGGCCAGGAGCTAGAAATCAGGTGATACCCAGGCAGAGTCCAGGGACCAAAAAAATGACACTCTCCCGTTTTTATCATTCCACAGTGTTGCACAAACCTTTGGTCTGAATGAGGCTTACACCTTCAAAAGCGCTTTACAGTGATTTACTGTTTCACCCACACTTTTACACCTTGGAATGGGTCAAACTCCAATAGTGTTGGATTCTGCACTTCCCATGATGCAGCTCTCTAGCATCTTTCCTTAGATGATACTAACCTACTAAATGCCCATAAGCTATCATACTGTTGTTGTTTTTTTTTACAGGCTATGGGGGGCTCCTTGTGAAACCCAGAGTTTCCTTTTAAAGAGGATGAAGAATAATTGTTGTAATAAAGCAGAAAAATCTGAACAAAATTGTTGAGCTGCGGCATTTTGTCTCTGGAGGTCGTTTCCAAGAAGCCCCCAGAGGCTGTGGTCATTGTCTGCGGATGTGTTGTGTCGCCTGGTGCTGACATGCTCTTTGTGGTGCAGTTGTGAGTGCCCCACTGAACTAACCCTACTGTTCATCACTGCCTGCCCTGATCCCAAAGGTGGGTGTGTGTCTCTGTGTGTGTGTTTTTTCTGTGTGTGTACGTGCATTTGTGTCTGTCTAGTGATTAATGAGCGGCGAGGCCTGATGGATTGTCCTGATCACAGAAGGGACACCGTGTTGAGGTGACACACACTCACACTAAGTCGGGATATAGGCACGCACACACGCACATGCAAATATATGCATACACACACGAGCCTGCATTCACAGACGTTCAAGCACATACAGTACATGCATTTACACACAGTTTCGACATGGCTACACACACACACATGCACGTCACGTGTACGGTTAGCCTCTATCAGTCCATTACATCAGGAAGAGTCATCTCAAACACATCCTTCCATGTGCTGCCTCATGTGTGTGCGCTCTCACACACACACACACACACACACACACAAACCACTCAACCTCCTGCACCTGGTCCAGCAGACAGAGTGGAGAAGTTTCTAGGGGTGAATTTGTGACCTGGGTGGGCAGACACCATCATCATCTCATTTCTCTCTTGCAGTTTGTGATGTGTTCATGAGATGAGAGGTATCTCAGCCCCTGCAGGCGAGACACAAGCAGAGAAACAAACACACACACACACACACACACACACACACAAAATCAAGGTGGCCTCTCCCCTCGGGCCTCAGCAGGGAACAGATGTAACAAAAGCACCTCACGCTGCCTCGCTGTCATGGCTGTTTCTTTGCCCGGTGAAGTGGGTTATTGTGATCTGAATCCACTTTGCGCTGCTTACCGTTTGACTGAGTTCTTAAGGTGATTTACATCGATAGAGTGGGGCTTTCTTGGGTCCAATGAATCGTATTTGGAATATCCCATTTTGCAACACAAACACATGCAAAGGCGTGGACGCATATACGCACATACACATTCTTTCCCCCAAGCAGTCTGATAAGGTTGTCTTATCAGAAAAGAAAGGGGAGGGAGGAAGAGAGGGGGGGTTAGCTGTGTGATAATGGCTTTCACCAAATCCCTCCTCTGTCACAGATTAAAATGCCTGCTTGGAGAGCATTAGCAATCTTTCTTTTCATCTGTCTCCTCTTTTTTCCCCCCCTGTCCGGCGAGTGCCATCGGATTTCTGGGCCAATCTATTGTCACAGGCCTGCCACACATACAAGGAGAAGTCAACCTCAATCTGATAGGCCATTGTCTTATTCTCCCCATCGCTGATTCCTGCTCATGGTATTGATCGCAAAGCTGTCCCTCTCACATCTCATCACATCGCTCCGTGTGCGGGGAGTGTGTTTGTGTGTGTGTGTGTGTGTGTGTGTGTGTGTGTGTGTGTGTGTGTGTGTGTGTGTGTGTCATTCAGTCTGATGGAAGATGTGGTCAGTGTCCCATTGGAAGGACCTTCCCGCTGGGAGAAAAAAAAGCCCAAATTAGAAACTCTTTTCTGTAATTACACACTTCTATAACGTCTTCTAATCCGGTCACTCCAGGTATCAAGAGATCACACAAGAAGAAAAAGAAGAAGAAGAAGAAGAAGAAGAAGCCGCACGAAACTAACTGTGACACTGCTCAGCCACCTTCCCCGATAACAACCCCCCCCACCTCCACCTCCAGCACCTCCAGCACCTTCGCCTCCTCCTTCTCCTCGCTCTTGCGCCTCCTCCACCATGCCTCACAGGCCCGTCTGTCACCCCTCTATAATTATGAGGAGTGAGAGTAATGTGTTGCAGTATGAATAGGATTGTCGACCTGATTGTGATGTATAGGCTTTCATTACCATGTCCAGGCCTGTGCCCTTCGCCATGTAGGAAATCCTATTTAGGCCCTAATTTGGGAGCCTCCCCGACCGTCCCGCCTGATAGCAATCACACACAGTAATTGTGTGCCGGGGCAACTGACAAGAGTGGAGGCTCAGACATGGAGAGAGGGGAAAGAAAGACAGAAAAGAAAGAAAGAGGGAACGATAGGAAGATGAGGGGGAGGAGGAGGAGAAGGGAGGGGGTCCTGACAATGATATATCTGCATAGTTTGGTACATTATTCAAGTCATCCTCTGCACGATATATATTTTTTTTGTGGGTATATCTACTCATTTTTAGCCACGATAATAATTTCGGAGGCTCTTACAGTAAGTACTACAGGATCGGATGTGATTCTGTAATAGACAATCGCAGGGCTTCCCCCTTCCCCTCTCTCATTCCACTTCAACAATGCTACATAGCTAATTGGGAGGAGAGATCACGCTAACTCGATAATTATGATTTATGGAGACAATCTCCGGTGGGTATCTCGTATTCTCTCCCCTGCTCTGACGACAACATGTAACCAGCCCTCTAGCAATCAATATTTGTGCATTTTCCGTGTCCTAACTTGTTAACTTTTTTAATATTTCATTACTTCTGCGCACCAACGTTTATGCAGATCTGACTCCACTTATAGGCTCGCAGATAATGAATGTCTAATTGACTCATTTAAATACTGTTTGCCTGCAGGAGGGCCTTTGCATTAAATGTTTGATTGCCCTCATATTAACTGTCATTAATCCCCTCTGCTCTTAATAAGGACTTTATGAGGCTTTCCTTAAACTTCTCATCTACCTCACTATTATTCCCTTTGCATAATTAAGTAGAATATTCAAAAATATGGAAATGAAGGAGCTCTCAGGATTTGACTAATGGTCTTTGTGCCGCCGAATTCTAATTACAGGCAAACCTTTGCATTTTCTGCCCCACGTTAGGTCGCGGTCCATTAGCTCGGGTCAGTGCGGGTCGATAGAGTTAACTCTTCTGTTTAATATCCAACTTGAACCTGCTCTTCACACCACGCGCAGCCTTTGGCCAGACTGATGGAGGCTCTTGTACCTGTTTGCAAGAAGGTATGGCACATTCAGGCACCGCGGCTTCCTTTAAAGGAAGATGTACGGCACAGAGTGAACTTTTGACAGCCATTACAAACTGTCACTGCGCCAGAGTGGGTGAGAGACACAAACTTGTCTGTGTTTATAGCCTAACTGATCCTCTTATTCCTGCTACTCCTCCAGTCTCTCTGCTCTGCCCCTAATCTCTCCGGGGGTCTTACTGGCCCAGGATGACAAATGGGAAGGAGAGGCCAGCCAAGCGTGGGCTCTGTGGAGAGGCTCAGGCCGGGGGTCTCACTAAGCCCCCTCAGCTCCACCCTGGATCATCTCTGACATGGCCTGCACTTACCCCGAGGAAGGAGAGGCCACACAGATCACACACAAACCCAGGTAGGTATACAGGATCATATAGGGTTCCACACATGTGGGCATGCAAACGGAGAAAACACAGGAAGAGATAAACCTCTGATCAGCACACCGCGCCAGATTGATATCTCTAACTTATACACACATGCAGCTACAACTTCTGCAACAACCACGGGCAGGTATGTATGAATGTCAGCTCACCAGATAAAACCGAGCCAGCCCTATTTCAGAATACACAGTCCGGCTCAATGGGAGCATGTACTAAATGACTGCGATGTAATGAGTGGCTGTGTGGCTGTACTCAGAGCTGCGACTCTGACAGCGATGAGAATGTAATGCGCTGAAGCCTCCTTCTCTTCCCCCCTTCTCTCTTTCGCTCCACGCTCCTCTGCGCCCCACTGCCTCTCAGCCACGGGATCAGCTGCAGGCGCTAATGAAACGTCAGTCAGGTAATTGAGGCTCTGGTGGTGGCGGGCCAGCCAGGCAAGCAGTCAGCCTGTGTGGGTGATGACACCGGGACGCTAGCAGCTACAGGATCTCAGCAACCCCCCTATGAAGCATCACAGGAACTGCTCCAGGACCCAGCGGGGTGGAAAGCATTGCATTTATGCTGACATCTCTCCCCATGTCCTCCTGTTTGTGTCAGGGGGGAAATTTGAGCGATGGGGGGGGTGAGGTGTGTGTGTGTGTGTGTGTGTGTGTGTGTGTGTGTGGATAAGTTGAGTCGTCAACTCATCAAGAAATTGTTAACCAGCTTGGTGAATGGAAGCTGTAAGGTGGATGTTCTGCCAGCAGCAGCACTAGTGATAGAGTCAGAGGTTAAAATCCTTTGTTATTGCACCCCAGAGTGATGTTACCATCCCTGCCATCCGCTGACCCGCTCAGCAACCCCAGTGAGTTATGGGTAATGTTTAATTCCCCTGCCGTGACAGCTGTGGATCCGCATGGTAAATTGGATTTTTTTCTCCCCCCCCCCCCCTTTGTTAGAATTGTTCCTTGTGCAGGTGAAGAGAAGAGGGACGTTGGCTGCACTGGTTTGCCGAGGTAACTCTGTCACATGTTGTTCACAGGCCTCTATCTCTCGCTGACAAATCAAGTCACACTGGTTTGTTTCTGAGGGCTGCTGGTGGAACAGAGTGAGCTGATCCGTCCAACCTCATCTTGTTTATAGTCAGCATGCAATCACAGCACTGACCTGAGGAGACCACACTCTCCTCGCCCTGATGTGCAGCACTTCCATGGTACACAATAAAATCCAAGTCCGTATGGATACACACACAAGCTGGGTACATCTATCCACACACACACACACACACACACACACACACACACACTTGCAATTCAACACATTATTCCAATTGCATTACATTTGTAACGTCGCCCATTTTGCATTTGTTTACAGGTCTTGGTCCAGAGGAATAACACTAAACAGACAGATGATTTTCTCAGGAGCTGGTGCTGACCAAAAGAAGAACAAATAATCATTTACATTTGTTGAATTTGTTTTGTTTTGGCCAGAAACATAAGCCCCAAATGAATGTCTGTGTTGCTCCATATCTGCTGGAGGTTAATGTTAATGTTCATGTTAAAAACATTTTAGGTTTTGCAGCCACACGCACACACAAGGCTCTCAAATATCTTCATTAGCATTATTCAAGACATGCATGTGTACATACAGTCACATTTTATAATGTTGCTTCCATCACCTTCCACGCTTGATGCATCGAGGATCAAAACTTTCACCTGAATCCGCCTGATTTGTCTTTTATACACTTAGTGTGTTCGGCTACACAAGAAAATCTCTCCTCCTGAAACGGCTTTTTTCTATTTCACCAGCGTCCTGCACCGCTCCTTCTCTTCAAGGTAGGACACCTTGAAGAGACAACAACACCTGACCGGAGATGTTCCCGAGAGCAGTGCAGTGCCGGGGAATAGGAAGTCTAGATTTAGTCCCACTCTCTCCGCTCTACTCCACTCCACTCTCCTCTGCCTCCCCGGGGCTTTAATGTGGAGAGTGGACAGTGGGGTTAATGCCTAGCTGTAAGCACTGCTTAGCGCCAGTGATTGGGTTTGCGTTGTAGCAAGCCTTCCCCCACCAGCTAAAAATCCAGTGGAAATGACTTCCACTGTCCAGCCCCGTGGGCGTCGGTGATTTTCCGACCTGCGGTTTCAGCTCCCCTCCCCTTTGTTGCAGCTCGGTGTCCCAGGGGGCTCAGGTGAATTTGATGTGGAGCAATGATTAAAAGTTTTCTCCCTCAAGGTGACCTAAATACAGGAGGAGGTGAAAGTCAAAGAGGGACATGGAGATGAGAGAGAGAGGGGGCTCGGAGGTGGCAAGTCTGTTTTGGACATTTGTTATGGCCCATGTGGTACGGGGAGGAAATTATCTAGACCCCGTCCTCACACTCCCTATTGCACCATCCCTGCCTCTTTCCCCTTGTAGTAATCTGTGATTGTATGTGACATGATGGGTATAAAGCACTGTGCCACAGCAAGGAGGCATCGACAATCTAATCATTGTCACATCAGCGATTACCTCGAGGCGTGATGTATTTGAACAGGCTTCTATCACATCTGCCATTACCTGCCTCTTCCTGCCTTATGTCCCTCAGTACACATCTTTTCTCTTAACTGTGTGTTCAATCACCACCACCCAGCATCGCCCGCTGGTGCGGCCGAGCGACCCCTCGACAGTGACGTATGCCGGCGATTAGCCTGGATACAGTTCAATTATGATAAACAGCCAGCGCACCTCTTAGGCCGTGATTAAAGCCTCGGCCCGGCCTTGATAAAGAGATCCCATCTCAATGCCATCACAACCACATTATAAGACACTCTGGCGCGGTGTTCTGCCTCATGCTTTTCACATCAGTGTTGCAGAACGTACACTGTAGCCTGGATTGGAGCTCACGGCAGATGGAGCAAGATGAGGGTCTGCCGGGGGTCTTTATCATTCACACAAGGCCGGCGATGCATCCCTGCCCGCCCATTTTCAATTTGGACTGCTATTTATTAATAACCTCCACTTTCTTGAAGCCCATCTTACAAGATACCTGCCACATAACTTAAGATGGGTTTAGATATTGAGAGATAGCGAGGGGAGCGAGGAGACCCGGTTTTTGATAAATGGATGAGCAGTGATGAAAAGAAGATATCAGAGGAGCATGAAAGGAGAGAGGAGAAGGGAGCAGAGCATTAATCCAACGAGCAGGCCAAACCGAGAGAGAGCGAGCAGGAATGAGAATCAGAGAAAAGAGGGGAGAGAGGGAGGGAGGGAGGAGGAAGCAGAAAGAAAGATAGCCTCTCGGCTGTGTTCTGTCAAGGGAGAAATTACACATTTACGGAGGTTTTTTCAAGCAACGACGGGTTCCATAGATCAAACCGCTGGATTTATGAGCCAATTTTCAACATGAAATATAGACACTGAGAATCCATTTTACCCATGTTTACTTGCCTTCCCTCACTCTTTTTTTTTCTCTCTCTCTCTCTCTCAATCAAATGGCCCACAGTGTGTGGATGGGTTTTACTCCTGTAACCTCAGCAGCGCTTATTAGAGCTGTAAACAAAGAGGTTTTAAATGTGCTGATGATGCAGAATTTGGGGGAGTAGTTTAATTAATGACAGCTAAGAAAGGAGGACTCAGAAGTTGCAGGAACAAGTAACACCAACAAAATCACACACATTTACTTATCTTGAAAGAGCATTTTTTTCTCAAATGCTGAACCAGAAATCTCCACTTCAGTTGCACCAACAGGTACCAAACCTTTCAGCTTTCCTCTTATCTATATTCTGAAGGTTTTTACCGGTAGGTGTATTCATATGTCATTCATTACCTGATTTATACAACAATTTATTCTTAAAAACTGACTGCTATATTAACTAAAGATATCAAATATCTGTACTGTTTAAATTTTTCTAACAACTTTTTTTTTTACGTTTACTCCCGACATTTTGACACAAATATCTGTACAAAAGCTGGCTCGTTACTTTAGTTTTAATGCATTCGAAGGGAATTATCGATTATTTTTATTTTGGCCTCATTGTAGGCCGCCTTTCTAACATGACAAGAGAGATTTCAACCATTTGACATCAAACACAGCAGACGTAGCAAGACGAAACAAGATAGTAAAAGAGGAAGACTCGAGTAAAAGGTGTGACATGGATGGCCGATAAAAATGTCCTTCAGAGGGAAAACTTTTACCTTTGTACTTCGAGTACACTTCAGAGCCTGTGCTTTCAAACTTTTGACTTGATTTAAGAAGTTGAATTAGTACTTCTACTCATACCAGTCTTTTTTTAACAGAAGTACCCTTACTTCTACTTGGGTGAAGAATGCGATAACTTGAAATGTACTTGAAAAATACAAGAAAAAGCAGACTGCAATTTGAACTGAAAAACCTACAGGGTATATAAATACACACAGTACGTCCGGATCAAACTGCTCCCCTCGTCTGAGCAAACGTATTGTAAATTTGCATAGAAATTAATGTCTAAGTAGGCTAAACGACATAATTGACAAGCAATTAGCAATATTATGGAGCGGGGACCTAATGAAGTTTCAGTGGCTGTGCCAAACTAAGAATGATCACTGCTTAATTATCATATTAATGAAGTCATTAGTTGTCACTTAACTTAGATGACAGGTAAGGTAAGAATGTCGTGATCCTACAATTTCCCCAGCAAATGTGTATTCAACACTAATTACCTCCGAGATCAGACCTCATCTGAAAAAGAGAGACACATGCTTGAAATGAGAAAGGGACCGCAAAGGCATAAACATAGATGATACGCAGCAAGGAAAAAAAAAAACAATGAGGTTTATTGAATCATTGACTAAAGCATCTTCAAGGTTACCTGGGGACAAACAACACAAATAAAGAACGGGCAGCAGGTGGAAGCTCCATCTGTCAGGGAGCGAGACGCACTCCGGTTCAAGAGAGAGCTTCAGTGGGCACTAAAGGCTAACACAAAAACACATTTCCAGTAAACACTATGGCATGATTAGACTAGGGGAAAAAAAAAAAAAAAAACCTCAGATGGGTCAAATGAGCATTGCGTCTCCAGGTCCTCCCACTCCCAGCGTCTCTTCTTTCATTCCAATTCATTTCAATTACCCAGTCATTCCCACCTTCTTCCCCATGTCCCGATTAGCTCAGCCTGGCAATTTACAGTTGATCTTGCCTCATCTAAGGCAGAGCAATGGTGGAGGCAGGGAGTCGAGCGGTAATGGAATGAAATGTCACTCAGTTGTTGCCTTTGTCACAAAGATGCTGAGAAGAGATGGGAAGGGGCTGGAGAGGTGTCGCTGGTAGGTGAAAAGTTGTGTGTGTATGTGTGTGTGTGAAGTCACTGGTGCTTCTTTGTAAACGGAGAGAAATATGGTGGCCTGCTTCTGTGTCCCTCTTGTCCAGCCATACACTTGTGTGCGTCTCCACCATGACCACAATAACTAACACGGCTCCTTTTCCTCAACCGTGTACCAACCAGTGCTCTCGTCCTCATCAGGGCTTCTTCACCTTTTTGATCGAAGACGAGCTGGATGCAGACTCTCTCCGTTTGCGCTGCAACGTGACAGACAAAACAATCACATCAGGTTCTGGGAAGGATATTCCACTCTTTCTGCATCCCTAACAGTCATGAAAGTATTTTACCAGTTTACAATCAAAGGCCATTTCCACAACATGCTGGCAGATCTGAAGGGGAAGCTTGCCATGATTTTACTCCTTGTTTGGAAGAGTTTGTGTCTAAGCTGTGAAGACTTACTGAATTGGGGGTAAGTGGTGCTCCTACAACATCAATGATCTGCTCCTTGGCTTCCACCTTGATGTCGTCTGCACTGGGCCAGGACTGAGCTTCACCCCCTGGGGTGGATGCTGTAGTGCTGTTGGTGGCATTGAGTTCCCCGCTCAGTGTTGTGGCGGCTAGTGCGGCCGCTGTGATTCCACCACACACGCCTCCGCTGCCAGCCTTCAGCAGGGCCTCATAACGATGACGCAACATCTGTTGTTCGTACTCACAATTGCTGTGTGCCTGCTTTAGCTCATACAGAAGCACCAGGTCGCTACGAAGCTCATTGAACATCTGAACAATCTCCTCCGTGGGCATGGGGTTAAGATCTGGATCCATAGACAGACACAAGTGCAAAGAAGACTGAAAATTAGATTGAACCGCTTTGATTGACACAGCAAAACTTCTAGAATTGTGAGTTTATTATGGTGGGTAGATGATGATGTGAGAAACCCTTTCATGTAGATATTGTAGGTGGTTACCTTGCTACTCAGTCTAGCCCAAAAGACAGTCATTATTCTTGGTAGGGTAAAAGACTGCTGTTAAACTGCACTGTTCTCTTTTCTATTGGTACACATTTCAAAAGTATCTTGCCTTTAAATGGCTTTTAGACAAAATAAAATAAAAAAAGGTGTATGTTTTCCTTTATTGTACCATATCAGGACCTCAAATGTAGTATCCTTTTATTCTACGTCTGTTGCAGAGAGCTTAAATGTAAAACTTTGAAAGGTTAGCTGATTTCTAATGTTTATTCACACTTACCCACTCCTTGCTCCATCAGAATCTGCTCAATGGCCTTGATCTTCTTTTGGCCAACAGAGCTTGGCAGTTTCATCTGAATCACACATAAACACACAGAGAGACACACACGGGTGTGATTCAAGGTGCCGGAGATATTAGGATAAACAGCTCCACCTTGGGGCTTTTAATTCGTTTGAAATGCACTTCAGCAGGCCAGATCAAAATGTCTTTATCCACTGAACTCTGTCTGACTGATTAGCTAGAGGGGTACTCCACTCCTTTAGCAGTGCTAATGCATTTTCCATAGAGAGCGGCAGCTCCTCATCAGTCTTAAAGATGAATAAGAGTCCCCTTGCTAGGTCTTACAGATATTAGCTAGTCACTAACAGAATTAATCATCTCACTGCTAATGAGAGATAGCTGGGCTCAAGTCAGACACTCTGGTTTCTCACATACATCAACTGCAGGGTCAAGCTTCGCTAAATTGTCTTGATATTAATGGTGGTTTATTCAAAACTTTAAATTTAAATTCATGTTAAGAAAGTTTAAATGTAATGTTTTAACATCAATCCAAATGATAAATAGCACAGTATAGAGAAAGTTCCCTAATACAGAGTTATTGGACTATTTCTGAACTGTGCAGTCTCAGGTTTGTTATTTGTTTTAAATTGGTGTTTTAGCTTCTTCGCTGGTTTTAGAGAGCCAAAGTAAAGTATTAACCTGAATATATGTTTCAGAATACTCCTTTTGTAGTTTAAATACCTCATTAGGATCTAGTTTTACTCACCCTCTGACTGCGCAGTGTGACCCCTGCTGATTTGAAGTCGGGGAACTTGATGCCTGCTGTCTCTGGAACAGCCTAAAGAAGAAGAAATAACTGATAAGAGACAATATATTGCGCCACTGTGAACTCTGGACAGACCTGACATGTAAAATGATTCAAAATGTATTACGGGATAAATACGGCCTTTACAGTGAGTCACCACACAGACAATACAGCCCCCTCAGTTTCTCTGAGACACAGCTGCTCCATCAAAACAATATAAAATGATGAATACAAAATAATGACACTGAGCTGAATCTTCAATATTTCAGTGTACTATTGGTCTGAATGAGCACCATCATGAGGTTAACAGATATGACATCGCAATAATGAAAATAACGTTGCTTCTAATGACGCTTTAACGTGTCGGTTAGTATTTCTCAGGTATGAATGGTTTGCTTGTGCTTGACTTCGCTCCTTTATCATACCGGTTTTTCTGTTTCTCTTTTTTGTGGGAGCTTCTTCTTGGATACCCTCTTTTCGGCTCGTCTTAACTCTGTGGTTGTGTCAGCTGCTTTAATGAGTTTCTGCAGATCCTGGGCCTTCTTCTCTCGTTCTTTCTTCCTGGTCTCAATCTTCCTTAGCTCTTGAATGAGATATTCCTCTTCTGCCACCTGCAGGAAAAACAAGGGAAGTGCAATTATAATATCTAAGAGGCAGACAAACATCTCACAAGCTTTGGCAATATTGTTTGCTTTATTTCCCTAAAAAGCAAACTAAATTAACAAATAAAGTTATAATTGGTTAATGCTCAGCCTGATGTTCATCATCCTGGCTAACAATATAAAAATCCAAATCAATGCACAAAGTTACTTACTTGTTCAGGTGTGCGATTGAAGAGCTTCTCCAGCTGCTCCTTACGGCGCCTTTCATGGCCAGCATCAAAGATGTAGATCTTGGGCTCTGTCCCTGAAGCTGCGCGGACCTTGGTCAGCTTACCACAAATACTATAATACCGTTCTTTCAGGTCTTCCACAGATCGTTTCTGAAAGGCATACATGGAAGAATGTCACAAAAAAATGTGTGCTTTAACTTACAGCATGATGATTTCTTTGCATATGTCTCCAGTGAAGGGGAATGTGAGATTACCCTGTATTGCTGGTGGTCGTAGCGGTCGTGGACAACTACGAAGCGCAGGTCGAAGCGCTTGCACAAGTCAAACAGGTGGTCTGTCTCTGCTTTAGTCCAGCCATCGTCGTGGAGATGCACCTGATATTCCTGCTCTGAGTACACTGGGATCTGCACTGTCTATAACGGCAGACAGGAGAACAGAGTAAATGAGTGCATACATCTGAAAAGGAGCAGATGACTGAAAACGGGAAACTGTAAAAATCGATTCTCTGTTTTTGAGTGCAGTCATCCCTACCTTGTTAAAGCGTGCAAAAGGGTAGTCCTTGCCCTCCTCTGCCACACGTCTCCAGTGGTGGAATATAGCCCCATCCCTGCGAGCTGGATTGGTGAAGGGCATCCACTTCCAGGGACGCACCTTTTTACAGCCGAGCTTGGCTTTGACTGTCCTGTACCCCTGAGTTGTATCACTGGGCAGCAAAGGGGGGGCATCTCTGTGGATGAATAGGAAATCAAGGCTTTGTTAAAGCAAGGGTGCAAAATGTGTGGAAAATCTGCTTTATTGATTCTGTAACTTAACCAGCTTTATTGGGATATTCAGCACATACAGGTAGGCGACATAAGAATACTAAAAAGCAAACACCCCTGCGGTGTGCATGGGCAGAAATAAATAGTTATCAGCCTCATGCAAAACAAACACTGCAAAAGAGACAGGTGACAAGCTGATTTACACATTAGAAAAACAAAAGGTAGCAGTTGTTCTTTTCTATGCCTTTTCTTGAATCCAAGATGAACAATCTTTATGGTTGGATAATGGTCGGAAATGTAGTTATACACACTGGACTTGAATCAAAACCTAAAGGGTAATTCAACACAGATATTTAAGACAAACTCAAAACGTGTTACTTACTTTTTATCTGAATAGAGCAGAGCATAGACCTCTCGGTGCATTCCCTCCGGTCTCTTGAAGGTCAGCGTTTCTGTTGACTTCTTGGATTTTTTCTGGAGACAGGTGATGAGAAACTGGTTACTTATTTTAAAGAATGCCTTTGGTTATACTATCGAGCACAGAATAGCGACATTTTCTCAGTTTTGCTGCAGGAATGGTATTTTTTGATGTCTTTTAATCTCATAGCCTGTGTAACTCTTTACATATTGAGTAAAATTTGGGGAAATGACAAGGTTACTATAGAATACTGGGACAGGCATCATTATGGTTATCCTCCTCTATGTATCTCTCACCTTGTCTGAGTTGATGAGATCTTTCTTGCTGATGGGCCCGTCATTTTCTCCTCCAGTCAACTCCAGAATATCCCTGACATCAGCCCCAGTAGTCATGATTAACAAGTTGTTTATCAACGCTTCTCACAACCTGTCAAACGTGAATGCTTTGCATTCATTCACAGGCGCACGTCTAGTAATGCGGTACTGTACAAAGAATACGCTCTTAGCTAAAAGCTAGCGCTAACGTCATTTCGAAGACAACCGTTACGTTAATTTCACACCAAGCCGCACACAGTCAAGTTGCGATTTCCTATAAGACGTGTTTCCGTAGTGTTGCCGTAAACGTTTCTACCATACGTGAAGCAACAGAGACAGTAATTAAGAATATTCAGAAACTATTGTTGAGGCTAGGTGAGAAGCTAGCCGACAACCACCACTTCCGTCCCCGCTGATTTCGTCGTGGCTACTCGTCTGCTCAGTTATCGACTGCTGCCCCCATGAGGCCTGGCGGTGCACTGCAGAGTCTCGTTTTTACTTCCCGAAAGAGGACAACAGCTCTCTCTCATTTTAAATATGAAAATACTAATTTCTCATTCATATTATTTGCAATCAGTAAATTGTGACATTTACCAGAATGTTTTCTTAAAGAGAACACGAAAGCACAAAAAGTTTTTTATTCAACATGCAGTAGGTTTTAAGGTTTGTGTATGAATATTTGATGTGGTGGAGGAAACACTTGAATCTCTTAATTAGAAACAGTCAAATTAAAAGTCCTTAATTCAAAGAAAACAAGGCGTTACAGTAATTTATTTTTTAGTTGTAACGGGGTAATATAATGCGTTACTGATGATATTTCAGCAATATATTACTATGGTTATGTCATGTAACGCGTTACAATCCACATAAATAACTGACCAAAGTGAAGCTTTATTGTTGTTTTTTAAGAATCCATCCACACCAACATGACCATATTGATATAGGCTCTGTGTGTTTAATATAGCCGAGCCTCTTAATTCTTTGTTCAGTCTCTACGCAACTGAAATGAGCTGTATTACGTAGGTCTAATGAAGAAGCTTAATTCTCAAAGCGCACTTTAATTTACATTCTTGGATCACATATGTCCATGCACTCCTTGTTCTGTTGACCTTAAAGCTAAAGAAAAAGAGATTTTTTTTCATGTCATGTCATGATAGGCAATATTATTGAAGGTATAGGTCTATTGTGTTTCATATGACTAAGCTTCAATATTTATTTCTATCTCATAATGTATTAGACTTTGAGCATTTGTCTGCCTGCTCATCACTGTGTCCAAAGCCATTCCTTTATTTCAAAGGATCTAGGCTATTTCCTTGTTCTACAGAGGTTACTTGGCCATTTGCTGTTTTTGTCTAAAAAGAAGTGTGATACGTAATATATTGCTTTACACAGACAGTACTATTGTAACATAATACATTACTAGAAATTAATCAATCAATGAAAGTAATGAGTAATATTTTAAGACTAACTTGCCTACCACTGTTGACCAACTGGTAAAGGGGGAACTTATTTTTTGATATATGGGTGGTTTGTTTAATAATCAATCAAGTTTTATTTTAATCTACTAAAATACATGATGAAAATGATTTGATTAGAATTTGTATAAGTTATCTGAATTTGCAAAATGACTAAAGTTATTAAATTAATGCAATGAAGTAAAAAGTTTCTTTCAAATCAACGGAAAATGAAAATACCCAAGAAAAAAGAATGTACCTCAAAATTGCATTTTCATTTATTATTTGAGTAAGTCACTTTCCACAACTGTTTTTCTGCATTTCGGGTACTGTTTTATTCTGAAAATCCCCGACCGTGGCGACCTTTACTTTTGAAAGCACCGGATGTACACTGCCGTGTCCGTGGTTTTAAAAATTCCCAGCATTCGTTCATCTCGGTCACAGACTACTCTCCGCCATTTTCGTTAGCTGGTGTCGCAGAAGTGCTCGGTGTAATCAGCAACATTTTTATACCATTAAGCTCTCTTTTGAAGGCGTTTGACTCGTTGATATCAACGAAGATAGTCTGAGACATCACAGTTTAATTTTTAAAATACTAAACTGCGCAAGAAGATGTCCGAGCAGGCTGAAACTACTACCGAGAAAGTAGGCCAGCAGCAGCAGCAGACGCCACCACCACCACAGCAGCAGCAGCAGCAACCGGCAGCGTAAGTCCATTCATCAAGGGTCCTTTGTTTGCGCTCACTAGCTAGCTAAAGCTAGCGTTAGTTATAGAGTTCGCATTAATGTTCCTGATCCACGAAGTAAGCGACCAGTCTTCAATGAAAATATTTTCGTATCCTGAACAAGAAACTATCTGATAACGTGCTGCATGTTGGTAAATATTGATGTTATGTGCGTTGATCCGCCCCGTGTTTTTGGGGCCCGTCTACTGACTGGGAGAATCCATCCAGTTTACGTAATTAAAAGATTGCGATGATTAACGACTTGTTGATGCAGAGAAACTAAGTGATTTTTCCCTTTTTATATGTGATCGCACTTTGACTATAGACATTGCGACTGTGTAACATTTTTTTGTGTTGATAGGCCCGCTATGTCCGAAGAGCGGCCTTGCCATGCGGCTTAAGTTAGCGGCGATCATCTTGAGGGCAGACCATTCATGAGTTCAAACCACTCTAACTACATCTAAGCCTCTCAACTGTTTTAAGTAGTAGTATTATTTAAAATTGTTAAAAAAAACAACAACAACTTATTTATTAGAATATATTTTTTTCCTCCATTAGTTTCACTAGCATTACCGGATTGAGTTACAGCAGTGGCCTCATTGCAGGAGCAATGGTCAGATACAAAGTCAAAATGTCACAGCTTGTGTAACTTGGGGGGGGGGGGGTTATAGCATGTACTTAGCAATTGTGTCTGCAGTTCTTTTAAACCTACTTAAGTGTTTTGCTTTAGCTCTGGACTTGGTTGGACAAACACCTTGGCATGCCTGTATGGGTTATATTTTCTTGTTTTTTTTAAACTCACTATTACACTCTCTTTTTATCTCATTACACAGAGAGGGCGCAGTGAATGGGAAAGGGAAGCATGAGTCCAATTCAAGCAGGAAGGAGAGGCCCCAGAAGAGAGGTGGAGGCGGGCGCTTCGAACCCTACGGGCATGTGAACAAAAGATACCGTGTCTTTGTCAGCAACATCCCCTATGATGTGAAATGGCAGGCCCTCAAAGATCTGATGAAAGAAAAAGGTAAGGTGTTTGGATAAGGGATTGACACACTCACCTTTTGGACCTGACAAAAGTTGCAGTATCCACGGTCATTTTGTTTGACCACTGCAGCTTTGAAAGGCTTTTGAGAATTTGTGAAGGGACTTAAGTTGCACAAAGTTGATTGAGATCTTGTGGGAGTTATTTGGAACCAAGGTTTTGGATGAGTTTCTCATTTGTCTGTCAACTAAGGAGTTGCTGCAGACTTGCACAAGTGCTTTGAACCTGGGTGTTAGACTGAACATCTATTCTCCATTGAGATTAATAAAACCTTTGTGGTTTTTGTGAAGTGGAGGTTGCACATTTGTAAAGCTGGTTCACTAATGTGAAAATCCAATGGCTTGGGACCATGAGCGGTATAATGAGATGATTGCAAGTGCATGAAAAAATTACACTACACAGCTATAATGTAATTTTGCCCAGAAACGGGGTATAAGTTGCTCTCAATTAATGGTAAACCCTGTGGTCTCATGATTGATATAGAAGTCCAAATTTTGTATCAAAATACATTTTTGATGCAGCAACTTTGAATTTCTGGTAAGGATTTGCCTGAAGTTCTCAAATGTACAATGTGGATTACCATGTGTTGTTACTCATGTGAACGTACTTAGAATTATGGAGTACTGGAATACAATAGATGTATTATAAGTAATGCACTTAACTTGGCATTTACTTGTAGTTAAAGCATGTGTTAAAGGTACAATCCTTTTCCAGAAGGAGCGCCTTGTATTCGTTGTATGACAACTGACTGTGGAGTTAAATTGCATTTTCTTTTTTAGGTGTGACCGTGACAAGCAAATGTTTTCTCAGCAGATCTCCATGTTGTGCCAGACACAGCTATGCGTTGGGGATTTTCTTTGGGGTACAGGTCTACAAAATGAAGCAACTTCTTATGCACTGTCCTTGATTCTAGAGGTTTGTTCACTGATGTCCATTCGTTGAACAGACACGTGATCGGGAACAAAGGCGTGGCAGTGGTCGACGCTGAATCAAAATTCTGATATTGTGCATTTCAGGAACAGGTCCACTTCAAGAACATGTTTGCCATTCTTTCCCCGTAGGAGCTTGCCTTCATTAAGATTATGGTTAGATTTCTAGCTGTATGTTTCCTCTTAGGCTCGGCTGATGGTAGAATGCATTGATGAATGGCGACATATGACTTATTTGTATGCACAGGTTTGACAATGAAATGGGCTGAGGGATTGAACAGGTTCTGCCTACTTGAAATTATTTGATCAATTATCTCCAGGAAGGTGGTGTTCACGGCATTTTATCCAAATAGGAAGGCAGATGGCCATTTCAACAGTTGGTGTCCTCAGTCTATTGCTTTTGGTGCTGCGGGTGTAATCAAGGACAACAAGGACAGGCTAAGAAGTTTCCCTTATTTAAAAAGACCCAAGCTTGCTTTTTGTAGACCTGTACCATATTGTGCTGCTGCTGAGGTGCTGGGGGAAGGCAAAGGACTGGCAGTCTGAGCTCACTGTCACCGGCCGCCCTACTTGTGTTCTGCTCTAAACCCCAATTGTTCTCTCGGCTTCTCTCCCCTTGGTGTGTGTCGTCTCTGGAATCTGATTTGTAGTGGGTGAGGTAACGTACGTGGAACACTTAATGGACGCAGAAGGCAAATCGAGGGTAAGTGCAAATACATACAAATAAAAACATGAATAATCCTAGACAAACCTGTGTTTGTCAGCTTTGGTTTCTTTACTTTCATAGTTGGGAATTGTTCAGACACATAAACCTTGTGGAGTGTGTGAGATGGTGACATGCTGGAGGCGTGTTTTCTCTGGTGTCGTCTGTGGCACTGACTTGAGGTCATCCTGAGGGTTGATGCTCTCTTAACGTGACTACAACTTTCTTTGTAGCCAATCATGTGGGATTTCGCAGTAGCTGACAATGTCCCTTCGGTTGCTGGATTTGCTCCTCATGACCTTAAAGGGTCTAGTCTGCAAGAGGTTGTTACAAGGTTGTTAGATGGTTGTTAAATGTAACTCAGTAGAAGTGCTTTACTGGAAAAGTTACCTCCAATATCTTAGAAGTGGGAAATCCTATCACACTGTGGATTTTCTGCCCTTTGGATGTTGGAAAAATACTGTTTAATATTCACCAGACTTTCCTGCATTGTGTTAGTGGCTGATAAAAATGTGACGTCTTGAATGTAACTTTATTTGGAAGCAGAGTTGTGACCAAGGCTGTAGGCTTGTGTGACGTTGAAATATTTGTTGTGCATGAAATTCTCTAATTTTGCTTAAATTTGTGTCAATTCAGACACCAGACCTAACCATTGCTTTTTCTAATTTGATATATTCTTTATTTCTCTTGGTGCGGCCTGTTCTGATGTCATCAATCAACAAAGGGTTGTGCGTAAGTAGTCTCAGTCCCACTTATTCCTTTTGTTGGTGTAAATGCTTGCCGGATAGACAAAATGTTAATGTTGCACTTCTGTTTAAGTTAACAAAGTGAAAACACATGCACCAATGTTGCTTTAAATGACATATCTTGCAGATTTTATTTATCTATTTATTTATTTTATTAAAGTTTGGAGGTTGATTGTTCTCATAGTATGTATACTGTTTTTCTCTCAGTGTTGTTGAGTTTAGGACTGAGGAGCTAATGAAGAAGGCAGTGGAGAAGGTCAACAAGCACAACTTCAATGGGCGACCCCTAAAAGTGAAGGAGGTAGACCACAGCATGAAAAACAAAGGGCAACAAAAGACATATAAATGTTGTTTGTAGATTTCCTATAGTCATATTTTCATTCTTTTTGTTAGGACCCTGATGGTGTGATTGCTCAGAGAGAAATCAACAAGTCTCAAGGCGGAGGCCCTCCAGGGGGCCATGGTGGAATGGGAGGAATGGGTGGAATGGATCGCATGAACATGGATCGCATGGGCCCTGGACCAAATGGCCCAATGGTCAATATTCCTCCAAGCTTGATGAACAACCCAAATATCCCCAACGAGATAATCCATGGTCTCCAGGCTGGCAGGATTGGCAGCACCGTCTTTGTGGCCAATGTGAGGCTTGCACAGTTATCCCATTGTTTTTTTTATACTGAAAATCTAAATGTATTGAGATAAGAAGGAAGCAGCAAATCCATTTGAGAAACTGTACCCAGTAAATATTTTGTATTTTAATAGATAAAAATGACTTCACTGACAAATGGTCGATAAACAAGTAACCATTTCTCAAATTGCTCCTTGTGCTCCCAGCTTGACTACAAAGTGGGCTGGAAGAAGCTGAAGGAGGTTTTCGGCATGGCAGGCATGGTGGTGAGGGCTGACATTCTGGAGGACAAGGATGGGAAAAGCAGAGGCATGGGCACAGTCACATTTGACATGCCCCTTGAAGCAGTCCAAGCTGTCTGTATCCTTTTGTAAAATGTTGGCTGGTTGTAGGTGTATGCATAGAATGTTAATGCAGTAGAATCAATGTTTTCATACATCTCCTGCACACTTTCCTTAATGATTTCACAGCTATGTTCAACGGGCAGCTGTTATTCAACAGAGTCATGCATGTCAAACTGGTATGTTGCCTAAACCTCTGTGTACATTGGATGACATCATGATTGGAGAGCACAATCTGACTGCCTTTATGTGGCCCTTTTTTCAGGATGAGAAGTCCCTGCCCAAAGATTTTGGACCTCCTGAGAGAGCCCCTGCTCTTCCCCGTAAGCATACATTTAAGTTCTTATACTGTTTTTTTGTAACTTAAGAAAGTAATGCTGTAGATATGAGATCTCCATTTCATTTCTACAGAACATTTCCTGTGTGTACTATTCTTAACTTTATGCCCATTTTCTGTGCCAAGGTGGCCTGAGTGGTATTGGTTTGGGCCTGGGACCTGGTGGCCAGCCCATCGATGCTACCCAGCTCAACAGAGGAGGTGGAGGAGGTGGTGGTGGAGGGATGGGCAACATGGGAGGTAACCAGCTATAAGTTTTGTTTTTGTTAGACACTTGAATATAAGCCAATTACTTAACACTACTCTTCTCACTTGTAGATATGGGTGGAATGGGCTTTGGCAACATGGGAGGAGGCCGTATGGGAGGTGGCGGTGGCGGCGGCGGAGCAGGAGGAGGTACGTACAGAAAATGTTCAAGTGGCTGCAACCCTTACTGTATTCACCCAGACTGTTTAAACTATTTTCTATTAAAGCTAATTCAAAACATCCACTATTCATGATACAATCCCAACCAAGTCCCTGAAATATTGTTATTGGTAAATATTTACAGGAAGCTTTTGGCTCCAGTACAAATGGCTTATCAGTGAGAAGCAAAGTGCAATCAATAAAAGTCATGATTTTGAGTGACGATGCTAGGTAACCAACACTGTCCATCTGATTCTTGTCGTGCCTCTTGGAGTTGAGACTCTTCTCTCTGTTCCAGGAATGGACAACTTCGGAGGAATGAACAACATGGATCGCTTCGGTTCTTCAGGAATGGGCAGAATGAATGGTAAGGAAATGTTTTCTGATGGGCTAAGCAAGCGTGGAACTCTTTCACGTTATGCTGGATGTTTTCTAATGGTTTCATCTCTTGCATTGTCAGAGATGGACCGTGGGATTGGTGGTGCTTTTGACAGGGAGTTTGGGCGAAATGAAATGGGAATGTCTCGCAATAGTTTTGGAGAATCCTTTGAAAGAGGAATGGGTTAGTATTTTCAGGATATTGTTTCAAATTCCTCCGATAAATACTCTGTTGAGCCTCACTAGATGTAATGATCACTTCAGATTTACCAGTCTGTCTAAGCTGTCGTTTTTTTTTCTTCCCTTCTTTTGTTCACTCTGTTTCATAGGAAACTCCTTGGGCATGGACCGCATGGGCTCTGGAATGGACCGCCTGGGAGCCGGCATGGATCGGATGGCAGGAATGGACCGGATGGGCATGGAAAGGATGGACCGTGCATCTGACCTGGACAGGCTGGGTTCTGGGTTCGACCGGATGGGCTCTGGGTTGGACCGGCTGGGGCCCAGTATGGACAGGCTTGGACCTGGCCTGGACCGTATGAGCTCCAGCATGGACCGCCTCGGCCCAGCTGGCTTTGACCGCTTGGGCCCGTCTGGTTTGGATCGCATGGGATCTAGCCTGGAATTTGGGTCCCCTATGAATATGGATCGCATGGGCAACACCGGGATCGACAGAATGGCCAGCAGCTTCGACCGCCTCAGCAATACTGGAGGAATTGATCGCTTCTCCTCTGGTGGCCTTGACCGTATGAGCTCTGGCATGGATCGGATGGGTTCTGGAGGCGCTGGAGGTCAGTTTGATCGCTCTGCAGACATGGATCGTGGATTTGTTGGCAATTCCTTTGGAGGAGCTGGAGGGCCTGGAGCTGGTGGAAATAACATCAGGAAGGGATGTCAGATCTTTGTCAGAAATGTAAGTGTTTATCAACAGGGTAGCTGAGTGTAAATCATTTAAAATTATCTTCACATACGATTTGTAATTCATTTGGAAATGATTTTGTCTTTCAGCTGCCATTTGACTTCACATGGAAGATGCTGAAGGATACCTTCAATACATGTGGTAAGAGTGGCCCTAGTTCTGTTATATGTGAATATGAAATTAACTATTATTGTTGGCTGTTGACATTAAGACCACTTCTAACTTTAGTACTTTTGCTTCTTCAGGCATGGTTCAGTATGCCGACATCAAGATGGAGAACGGCAAGTCCAAGGGCTGTGGTGTGGTTCGCTTTGACAACCCTGAAACTGCTGAGCGCGTCTGCCGGACCATGAACGGCTATCGGCTGAATGGAAGAGAAATTGATGTTAGGATTGATAGGAATGCATAAGTGATTTATCTGCTTCACATCTGGCATTTCATTTAGTCTGTAATGTCAAAATGATCTGTATCATCTGAATTGCCCTTCAGCATAACATAAGTCAGTTGGTTTGTTTAGATATTCGTCACGGTGAAAAAATGTTGTTTTAGTTTAGTAATTTGTAACAGTGAATGTGTTTTAGTTATTGATCCAATTTTACTTTTTTAGAGACCAAATTTTTAATTTTTTTTTCTGTCATGCTCACTTGTCATTGCCTTTGTTATATAAGGTGTTTTGATAAATAAACATCAATATTTGAAATTGTGTTGTGTTGAAATTGTGTCATTGCCTATCAATATAGTAAACTCGTTGGGGAACCGTGGAGATCATAAATAAACAGCTTTATTGTGAGTGATATACTGGGTCCAAGTTAGTCACAATAGTAATTGATAACAATATACTTGTTTAAGAAATGAAGGATGTGCATATTTGGGCAGTTTGAGTACATATACGGACATGATGCCAGTTTGTGCCAAATGACAATGAGTATATGAATATATATACAATAGATATATAGATGGTACATGGAGCTGAACCACACGGGGGAAACAACGCTGTGGAGGTAGCGTATCAGATCCGCCTCCTGGATGTGGAAGGTCACACCACCGGAAGAAGGTCATAAGTATTACATTCAAGATGGCGGCCCCCTTGTGCCAGTGTTATCAGGTGAGACTTTTTGTGCTAAATAACAGCTTCGAAACACCACGAAAAAATAAAGGGAAAACTAGACATATTTGCTGAACTGCCTTTATTACTACTGACTGCAAGTGTCACCAATTGAAACTCAGAATGGGCCGCTAATGTAGCAGTTAGCTAGCTATGTTAGCTCTGCTGTCCAGCCGGTATTTTTGTGTAACTCTTGACGAAATCTTTTTTCTAAATCTTTTAACATATGGTGTGACTTTCCTTCACGCCTAGTAATGAACAGAGTTTGTCACCAGTGCTATAATTTTTTCATTAATTGATTAATTTGCTTTTTCTTGGACACATATAGTGTACGTCGACTTTTCAGCTAACTTTCATTGACATCAACGACATGCCAAACTATGAATAGTTTGTCTCATGTGCTGTGTGGTTATCTAGCAGTAGCCTATACTAAAGTCCGAGGGTGTGTTCGTATTTCTCCAGATATGTGTAAGAAGAGGCTTGGTAGCCTTCCCTTCATCTTACCTTCTCCTTCACAACAGACCCAATGTCTACAGGATACGAGGGATCCCCGCATGCTCCTCACAGGTACGAACACTCTGGATATGTGGAGAGGTTTACAAACTCCAGCAAACCTCACACTGGTTTCACATAAAAAATACTGATTTATAGTGACTTTGCATTATCAGTCACCAATATTAAGCACTTGTAGCTTAAAAAAATCAGCCTGATACAGCCGTTTGATTGAGCTTCTCTAGTCATGCTTGGAGTAAATTAATTGTGTGCCTTGGATTTTATTCCCACCAACAAGGTGCCTCAGTCAGCCCTCCTGCAGGTACGGTACTTGTCAGGGGAGAGAGGTGGTGGCAGAAAAGGTTTCCTGGGGGAGTTTCTGGACAACCTGAAGCAGGAGCTTAACAAGAACAAAGAAATGAAAGAAAACATCAAGAAGTTCCGGGAAGAGGCCAAAAAACTGGAAGAGTCGGATGCGTTGAAACAAGCCAGAAGGAAATATGTTAGTAATTGACCACACACACACACACACACACACTCAAACACTCAAAAACTGCATTTCTGTTCATCAATATGAATAAACTAGTGTGAGGTCTAAACACACATGCCTGTGTCCTCTTCAGAAAACTATAGAGTCTGAAACAGTGAAGACATCTGAAGTTCTCAAGAAGAAGCTGGGAACCATCTCTGAAACAGTTAAAGAGGTAAAAGTGATGTATATTTCAATCAGATGCAGACTTTCATATGACTGTCATACCATAGATAGGCCACTCTAGTTGTTCCAGCCATACCTACAAGTTGTGTGTGTGTGTGTGTGTCGGCAGGGTCTAGAGGAGGTCAGTCGTACAGACATTGGGAAGAAAATCAAGGAGGGAATGGAGGAAGCAGCCAAAACAGCTAAGACCTCTGCAGAGAGCGTCTCTAAGAGTGGAGAGAAGTTGGGCAAGACCGGCGCCTTCAAAGCAATATCACAGGTATGGGGTCGCTGTGCTCAGATAATGCATATGTATGTCCTTGTTTACCAAAAGTTAAATTGTGTTTGTTGGTTTTTATTTCTCTCAAATAAAGTAAGGATAATCTCAAGCTCTTTAACAAAGAGCTTTCAGAGAGTCAGTTGAAAATAAGTAGATTTCAATTTGACGCCTTTTTCATGGCACGTTATTCAGTGATGTTTCACTTAATTACCAATTTTATGCACTGCTAAGTCTATTCTGCTGTGAGAGAAAAACATATTCCATTCATAGAACTTGCTCAAAGATAAAGGATAACGTAGGAAAAAAGTTATGTACCTTCTCATCTGTTCATAGGGCATGGAGAGTGTGAAGAAAGAGATTGATGACCTGGGACACACTGGCCCTTATCGACCTCCCGCCAGACTCAGGAAGAGGAGTGAGTTCTCCTCAAAAGGGGCAGGGGATGATGGCAAGGTCTTCGAAGCCAACGAGTACGTGAGTGCCCTCTGCTTTACCCTGATACTGAGAGGGGAACGCCCCTGAGGTTCAGAGATAGCTAGTATCACTTAACTAGCTTCAGACTGTCTAATGATTCATATTAAAAATATTCAAAGTGAAACTGACTCAAAGATGAAAAACTGTGACATTTGAGACATCATGCTGTTTTTTTAGAATAGAGTAACATGTGACAAATGTGAACCTTGTTAGTAGCTCAGTGTTTCATTTATATTTAGTTAATTAATCTTGCTGTGAATACTGCTCCTTGGGTAATAATGGTTAAATGTGATGGTAACCATGAGTACCCAACGATCACACATCCGTTTCCCTCAGCCTGCTGTTCTAAGTTTTACTTTGTGTGTTTTCAGGGAAGCTATGGGTGTGGTGCTTCACAAAGACTCAAAATGGTACCAGCAGTGGAAGGACTTTAAAGACAACAACGTGGTCTTCAACAGTAAGAACCATTTGACCTCTTCTTTTTCTTTAACAGCTGATTGTTGTGGTACTCCCGTCGCTTTCCTACCCATTGAGACCAGACAGAGAGCCTTACTTTGTTCTTGAGATGTTGCAGCCTTTATTTACTGGACAAATCAGTGGGCTGCAGTGAACTATTAGTATCAACTCTGCTCTCTTGTAACCTTGTCTGAGGTGATACACAAAAAGTACCCGTTTACAGGTGTGATCCTCAATGGAAACACAATTATTATGATGTAGAAACACAAATTAATAAGCAATTGCTGAAAGAGCCGGTGAATAGAAGCTGCCACTATTGGAGAGTGTGAGAAAGGGGAATTTATAGATGAACAACACTGTGCTGATGTGGTTGATATCTTGCACATTAGTTAGGAAAAACAATGTTTAGACAGGTGGTAATGACCTGGGTTACAGTTAGGACATTATTCAAAGCCAACAGATCTGCTGCTGTAGATTTCCATAGATATTGTTGCAGAATCAACACTTTTTAATCTACCCTAATTGTTGGGTTGGGCGGTGAACCAGAACATCATTTTTGAATTGTGGGCTGCATTTCTGGCAGCAGAATTTCTTTGGCTGATTTTGAGTCAGCAAAATATTACATTATTATTATTTGAACTGGCAATGTGGCACATGATTTATTGATAACCTGTTCCTACATAATGTTCTACACAGCATTAAACAACCCACCAGCAGAACTTCTACATGACTTTTTAGCGGCATCACATTGTATATGCTCTATTTAATGTCTTTTACTTTAATGGAGCTTTAGAAGGTCAGTTTTTAGTTGCTAAAAAGAAAAACATGAAGCTTGGTTATGGCACTGCCACCCAGCAACTATGCACAACAGCCTTTTGCTGGGCCTCAGTTTCTGTCTTTGTCTAACCAGCAGGCTGTTTATGAACTTGCGTGTGTGTTCCAGGGTTCTTTGAAATGAAGATGAAGTATGATGAGAGTGACAACGCCGTCATCAGAGCAACTCGCGCCGTCACCGACAAGATGACTGACCTCATAGGTGAGTGTCTTCTGGTTTGATAGACTACATTTATCAGATTAAGAGGTATAATAATGATTTTAACAAAGACACAAAGGTTATGTATACTTCAGGGTATCTATGGTTACATATAAATTCTCTATATAAGTTTCATTCAATATATTCAGTTATTCTATAGCTTAAAGATATTTTGGGTCAGGATTTCTTTCAGTTTTTCATAAACGCAGATGTAGTCATAACTATATTAATAAATGAGATGAGAGATTTTGACAGCGTATTTATATTATAGTGACATATATTCAGTGACATGTATTTGAGAAAGATTTAAAGAAAAAGGCTAAAATTGTGTAGTTTGAGTGTTTTTACGTGTATTACCTTAAAGTACACATTAAAAAACACTGGCTCTGTTCAGTCACAACATTACCTGAGTTTCCTTTGGTAGCATAAGTAATTTTCCAGCTGAACCATCAGAATCCTGCTTTTACCGTGTATTTTCCTCCATGCATGTGTGTTTACTGCCCATGTGCTCCATGTATGTGTTTAGGTGGGCTGTTTTCTAAAACGGAGATGTCTGAAGTACTGACAGAGATTTTGAAGGTGGACCCATCCTTTGACAAAGACTCTTTCCTCAAGCAGTGTGAAACGGATATCATCCCCAACATTCTTGAAGTACGTTGGACTGGCACCCTTTTCTGTTATTGACTCATTCAGGACATTTTAGAGAATTTATGTATGGATATATCAACTTAGTGCACATGCTAGATGATATTTCCAACAAAAACTGTTTCCATTAGTTTTTTTGATGAGGATAAGAGATAACTTTATATTTAACTTCATATTTATATTTATTAAAAAACAGGTTGACCTCTGTAATTAGGTCTTGATTTATTTGATTTCTCCAGGGAGTTCTTTAAGCTGGTGTTTTCTCTGTCTCCATGCAGGCGATGATAAGAGGGGAGCTGGAAGTACTGAAGGACTGGTGTTATGAAGCGGTATGACCTCTCTCACACACCAACTCTGACCTTGGAGTGCTAAAACACAAATACCTCTTTGTTTATGGCTATGTAAAGACAGTAGTTGGCTGGTGACATTGGTGCACATATTACCTTTGGGTGTGGAGCTCTTCATTTAATGTTTGCTTATAGTCTTATCTTATTTTTCTTCAGACATACAGTCAGATGGCACACCCAATTCAGCAGGCCAAGGCCATGGGACTTCAATTCCACTCTAAGATCCTGGACATCGACAGTATTGATGTAAGCAACTGCAGAATACACTACACAAGATTAATAATGAAGCCCTAAGTATTGGAGCTCCATGACACTCTGAAGGTTTATCTTAATCCCTGAAGTTCACTGTTTTAGAATCAATACCAGCGTGTTGGTGAGCGTTCAAAGTGCCCCAAATGAACGATTAGCCTAATGTGACAGCTGGTTACGTAAATGATACAAGTTACTGGCTAGACTATTCTAAATCCGCTAACCTTTTCAATGAATGACTTTAATTCAAATCAAACATTTATTTATTTCAATATATATTCTAAGAACTAATAGATGCTACTTTTCTTATAAGAAACACAGACAATTTGGAGCTTTTTTAAAACCATGATAATATTTTCTTTGATGTAAATAGCCTGTTGTTAGAGTTGTCTGGATATGGTCATCTACAGGGTAGAGAGTAACGATTGGGAATGTTTAATGCTGTCACAGACTTTTGGAAAGTCATTTATGTCTGTTTAGGTTTGTGTTAATCTTCAAACAATAGGATTTCCTCACATTCTCTACCGAAGCTGTTTTATTAAGGCTCTGTACAAGGTATCCATATCATATTGGTATTGGTGATACCAGCCTGGGTTTTACTTAGTATCGAATGAGAAAAGGAAGTCACATCATTGCTGTCATGAGAGTATCAGTATCTCTAAAAGTTCAGACTGTGTTTAAATCCTTTCAGCACAACGTCTGTATTTCTAAATATCTCGAGTCATGGTTGTTAAGTTGTTAAATATTTGAATACTGTAAATATTTGGTTTAAGAACATATGTCCTCTCCTCCAGTTGGCCATGGGAAAGATGATGGACCAGGGTCCGGTGCTGATCATCACTTTCCAGGCTCAATTAGTTATGGTGATCCGAAACCCCAAAGGAGAGGTGGTGGAGGGAGACCCTGTAAGTAACACGCACACACTTAGATTTTCTAGAATCAGCATCTTAAAAGACAAAACATGTTAAATATATGACATTTGTTCCATATAATATAATAGAAAGCTTGATCTGGAAATTTGTCATAATCCCAGTGTGTCAGAACTTCTCATAACTGTGACACCAAGTTAATGTTATGAGACAATAAAGCCCCCTTTTACTATTTGTTCATGACTTTTATTTCTTCAGACTCACGACCCAGACCGAAGCTTTATTAGCTGTAAATCAGCCGTGTTGGTCCACTCAGGGCTCGTCAGGGACACCTGTGATTGGTTAAGAGGTCAAGGTATCCACTCAGTACCATGCAGTTGGCATCTGCCCAGTGTTCAGATTAAAAGACTCCTGCAAAAGGATTAATGGTGGATGTACTGTTCTCCCTGTGTTTTATCAGCTGGATCCAAATGCCTGCACAGCAAATGACCTTTCTGCCTTTATGGACTACAATATTAAGTGTCTCCTACACCCAGATACTCACTTTTACTCCTCATCTGGCCTTTAAATTTTTTCGCCACTTTCAAACCTTCTCGGTTTAAGAGACAAATGAGGCATCTGTGTATTGAGGATTCATGTCACGGTTTCAGACAGATGCATAAAACCCAAAATGGCTTAGTGTGCATCAGGCTAACATAGCCACAAAATAGATGTTTATATTTGGTTTTGTCAAAAAATTATTCGATTAAGAAGACAAACTTAACAGTTAAGAATCTCTTATTCTCCCCTCAGGACAAAGTTATCAGGATGATGTACGTGTGGGCTCTGTGTCGAGACCAGGAGGAGCTCAACCCAAATGCTGCCTGGAGACTACTTGACATCTCCGCCTCTAGCACTGAACAGATCCTCTAAGACTCTTTGAGATGTACCAGACACTCTCAGACTGCTAGAGAACATACTGTACCTGAAGAGGCCCTGTAGCAGACTGAGAAGAAAGCTGGCAGGGGAGGAAAACACATGGAGACGAGGGGACAGACAAGTGGGCCATGGGCTCACTGCACAACGGAAACATTGTGGAGTTGTGCTGCTAGATGCCAGGTGCTGCACTCTCATTTTTTTTTGTTATTGTTATTTTTACTTTTATTACACTTGCTTCTGTTTCAATTGCTGCAATCCCTGGTATATGTTTGAATGCCTAACTATTCCTCAGGCTCACACTAGGGGGCAGTACACCACCAACAACTTACATCCACTGTGCTCTGTGCAGTGTCTATATGGCTGTCCATTAATTGAAACTGCCTCTTGGCATTTAAGGGATGAATTAAGTTATTTAACTCGGGTTAATCTTTTTCATTATGAATTTCATAAAAGAAAATGTGGAAATTAAGGGAGCTGATTTGTAACTGAGCCCCTGAACATCAGGTTGGTGTTAAAAGATGTCTTGGCCACCGTCCTCTGTTTCATCAGTCCCTTTTACTCCATCTCCTCCTGTCTGAGGCGTTAATATCTCAGTGGTTGGTGGCCAATCAATGCTCTCTTAGGTCATTGTTTGTATGATAATTGTCTGATGTAATTGTTAAACTTGTAAGAAAGTCTATATTTATTATGAAAAATAAAGATGACCCCTGTTTTTGACACTAGCAGACATTTTTAAAAACAATTTTCTGTCAGCTATTTTTTTACCTTCTACATTGCACATGGTTGAGTTTCTCTCCTGATCTAGGAATACAAAATGATTCCTTTTAGGGCAGTTGCAAATGATGTTTTTTAAATTAAATCATCTAATGGGATTTCAGTGTTTGCTATAATATTTCATTTGGGGGGGGAAAAAAACGCTGCTTCAGAGTGATTTTTTATACAGTTTCATTTTCAGAGCAGAGCTGGAGCACTCATTTGCTTTGAGTGACACTTAGCTGCTAGAATTTAGTTAAAATGATTGAAGGAGTTTGACAGCATTCTTGGTCTAGGAGACACCCAGGAACAAAAAGCTCATCTCTTACCTGCAACAGTTTAGCGTAACATGAAGCTTTGTCTTTTCCTCAGTGCACATTCAGCTCTCAGTGATGACATTAAGACTTTGTGCCATCGTACAATTCTGTTCTGTTCGCAACTCCCTGATGACATAATGACCTTCAGTGTTGTAGATTATAAGTCACAGTACATGTGTGTAATGTGCCGTGTCGTCACCATAAGCCATGTGGCTGACAACTCAAACCTAATCTCCTGGACAAAAAACGTAACTGAGGTTGCGAAGGCTAACTGGCACGCATTTCACCAAATGTCACCAATAAACTATTAGACATCAGATGTCAGATCTGTCCCCACGTGATGGTGATGGAGGTTACCTCTGCTGGCTGTGTGGGCACATAGCAAAGATGATCGCAGCTATTGGTGTTAATTCTGTGTTGGTTACCAGCTTTGTTGCAGGCAAAGGTCAGGGAATGAAGTCATCAATCAAAGCTGCATCATATTGGGCCTTGTTTTCTCTTGTCACCCGTTGCTGCGTTTTCCTTCTCTACATTCTGCCCATTTCCACTCCGTAAGATGTCACTACCTTGATTAAAATGTCTGAATTGCCATCACCCTGATAATTCTGTTTTCCTGCATTTATTTTGGCCTGTTCCATCCTGTTAAAGGGGAATTCTGCTATTTTTAAACCTGGGCCCTATTTTTACATGTTTTGGTGTGTAAATGATTCATAACTACCCAAAGTTTTGGAATCAGTCCAGTAGATGGCCTCAGCTGGCAGCTGCAACACTGCTGCAATGGCTTCATCAAGTTACATCTGCTAAAAGTGCTTGTTGAGGGTTATTCTAAGCGTCTACCAACAGTACAACAATAAACATCTCCTACAGAGACAGACCATTTTCTTAAATAAAATCTGTTTTAAAATCAGCATTCACTTCTGGTTTTACACAGGACAAGAACAAAAATAAAAATCATCTTTGTTTAACAATACAAGTGACGAGTCAACCAATGCCAGCTGATGAGAACAAACATCAAGCACACAATGCCTTACATCCTGTCTGTCGTAGTCCAAAAGTTTTAGGAAGTTTAAATCATAGATACACCTAAACATGTAAATATTGGGCTGCTGTTAAAAAATACCAGAATTCCCTTTTAAAATGCAGTGCTGGAACCCCCAGATGCTTCATTCAGGACACATGCTTTACAAACAGTCTGTCTGAGATGGTTCTGGGTGCAGATGAGAGGGCGTGATCACACTACAGTAGCTGTTCATCGCCCATGGCAGCAGTCCGACAGCTCAGTACAGATGGTGGGATGCAGAGCAGCATGCAGTGTTGCATTAATTCGGACTTGCCTGCTTTCACACAGCAGGATTGATTGCAGCGGCCTTGGGTGTGAAGGCAGTGTGTAGCTTTATATATAAAAAAAGCTACCATGTTGTGTATGCCTGCATGTGTGCAGTACTGCATCCATCTGTGCATGTGGACCAGCAGCTCCACTGTTCCTGGGCTGTCCTGGATGATGGATCCTCTCTGTTGCTGAGCTGTGCTGAGGCTGCAGCTCCCCAATGTAGCGCTCATCGCTCAGGATGCACCCCCACATCTCACACACACAAAACTCCAAACAGGTATTCAGAAGAGCCACCCTGGAGAATTCACTGCTGGGGAATGTGGTCAGCTGGATCCGATCAGACGCCTACGGGCCAAGAGAAGATCTGACTCACACACGTTACCGAGTTTGCGCTGCTTTTAACATCAAGTTGACTTAAGATCGATTCACCTACCTCTAGCAGTGTGATAATCAGCTTGCAGAGCCTTTATATTTCTCCTGGAAGGCAATCCATCACACCCATTATTTAGTCATTTTTCAGTTTTGTTACAGTAACAATATGCTGTTTCCCTGCTGGTTGTACGAAAGCTGTTTGTTGGTGCAATCACTGGATGCTACACATGACATGAATTTCCAGGAAGACACACATGATACTAAACGACAATGTTATTGTCCAGCCAAGGACAGAAAATTGCCCCTTGGTTTCACCAGGTACAATAAAAACAACACAATACAACACAGCATTGATCCCTTTTGGATTAAAGAATGAATTAAAGAATAATAATAGATACGATTAGGATAATCAAACACAATCAATTTGTTTTTAAATGTTTGCCCCTTTAACACCCAAGTAGATGCTGACAAACCTGAGATTTGTCAATTCCTTTACAAGAAAATCGATTGAAATCGTTCAAGCTTAGTACAGTGTTTGGACGTATGGAAAATGTCATTTGAAGAGAAAGTTCCTGCAGGTAGAGTTACATGACAAGGCATCATAAAAAATGAGGTAATTAATCAATCTATGCTGTAAGATTATGTATTGTGCTATTACAGTATAGAGATGAAGATATAGAGGGCATCCTCGCTCATCCTCCCTCAGATCGGTTCTATTAGTAAGAAAAGATGCTCTTTGAGTGTCATCGGAATTGTAGGTCTGGTCAGCTGCCATACCAAAGCGTCTTTAATGAGATGGTAATAAGACTCAAAAGTCACTTTTCTTACAAATTGGAACTTAAATAAGATCAACTACTCAAATTAACAAACTAGTATGGTTCTTCAAACTACCCAGACTACTCTGCCTGGTGAGTGTCGCAAATCTACCTGCCACTTGCAAATTTTACCTGCCTTTGCTGCTGCTGGTGCTAATTTTGTGTCCTGCGTGCACATGGGGGTAGTTAACGGTTGTGTGAAGTGAACTCTGCGGGGATATTGCTTTGACATTCACACAGAAATACACAGAACACAAACGTCACTGTCTGAAGAGCAACGAAGGTAACAGCCATGCAGCTGGCCAACCGGGGGCTACTCTCACATGTATATGTCTTTCCCCAGGACGCACACCACACACAGGAGTGATGTCAGGTCACGTCTCAGGGAAGTGGGGCAGAAGTGTCACATAGATTTTCTCACTTGATGGGTGAGTGCTGACACCCCGTCGTGGCCTGGGACCCAGGTTGGCAGCTGCAGCTGGACTAACAAGTTGAGTGATAACAGCTCAAGAGTAAAAGAACTTCGGCGGACAAAAAAGAAAAATAAATCAGACATCATAAAACATGATCAATGTGGAGGCAACAATTTAGCAAGCCTCTTTTCAGCCTCTTTTTTAAACTCAGAAAGCAACCAACAGTAACAGAAACTGAGAGGCATTTAAGAGTGATGCCATTAGAGTGGCTGACTGTGGTGTTCAGGTCCACACCACTTATGGTTAAGGCTGTTTTATGGCGCTTATATTGACAATTCATCTTTATAACACAAATGGACATTTTCCAACACATGTCAAGTGTCTCTCGCCTGTCAGCCGTCCTTTTTATTTAACATCCGCCCCATTTCCTTTCTTCCCCGTCATCTGTCTGATGCCCCATTAACTATGCTGTCCTTGAGCTCCCCTGGCACCCAGTCCCCGTAAGGACAATTTAACCAGCGTCGTCCTTTTCTCGAGACCTCCTTTCATCTAATTATCTATTTCAATAGACCTGCTGTTGAGGCAAAACTATGCAGGTTGACCGCATCCTTATTCTGGTCATATCAAATAGTGCAAACATGGTAGCAGGTGGCAGTACTCATCTCAGTGCTCTGCTGCTAAAGAAACAACAGTTTTATGCATCAGATCTTCTCGGATGGGCCAAATGCAACATGACATTGTTCTTACTTGATCTTGAATTGAGCGCCGGCTGCTACAGCAACTCTCTGATGTGCCTGCTGCGCAGCAAGTCTTTTTGGAAAGAGCTGAAATGAAGGTCACTAAAGTCTGTGTGTGAGTGTGTGCATGTGTGGGCGCCCCCTCTGACCCAGATTCACCAGTGCAGTGGGGCACTGTGCCAACATGTCAATTCATGGGCACACAGGAAACGGCAAACACATTCACGAAGGCGGTCAGTCAACAGCGCATGTAAAGGTCAGCAGGGTGTCCCGGTGAGAGAGAGATTATCATTATGCAGGACATTTGTGTGTGTGTGTGTGTGTGTGTGTGTGTGTGTGTGTGTGTATGTGTATGTGTTTCCCCAAGCAGGTACAACATGGCAGCGCCCAGGCAACCTGCTAACCCTCACAAGACTTCAGCTCTGTGTATTCTTGTCTGGGCTTGTAACACTTTCACAATCACATTTTCCATCCTTCCTACTGGATGCTGCAACCTTCCAGAGCCCACACCTTTTCTTTTTCAGGAAAATAATTCATGAACGATTAAATGCATGTAAACTGTATAATATTCACACTTATCAGACTTACGTGGGATTGTATCACCCAAAAAAATAGAAATAAAAAGTGGTTCCCAATGCCTAAACCAATGTTGCTGTCCCTTGGTGACAAATTAAATTAAAAATGTTGTATTCTCCTCGATCATAATATGACAAAAAACGTGGAGCAGCTTATGTACCTTTGGCCAAGGACTGTTCAGTAACAGCTTTTTGAGGCTTTTGTTTGGGGATATTGCCTCGCATTAAAATTGTATTTTTCTTTTCAAGGTTATCCTCCTCATCTTTTCATAAAGCTCCCCTTGTTATTGCAGCTCTAACAGTGTTGGAGATCTAATATCGAGGAGCTTCCTCGTCTTCCTATGAAAGTCAGCGGTCAGTACCCTTATCTCATTTTCATATATCACTCCGGTCCCGTAAGATAAGACAGCAAGATCAAACAGAGGAGTGGAGCCAACTTTGGTCATGTGTTATGAAAAAATCTCTTTACCTTTTATAAAATGAGAAGTGTGGTCAGTGAAAAGGGAAGGGGGGTGAGGTAGGAGCACTGACAGACGGACACACAGTTCTTGTTTAGCATTGTAAATGTGTGACGAGGCAGGCGACAAATTTATGGAAGGTCAGTTGTGCCTGTTCAGCAGTAATAGGCGGAGCGATCGCTCTAACTGGCCCCCTGTCTCACCCGACCATGCACGTCCAGCAGGACGTGCCGGACGTGCTGGAACTCCAAGGCCCAAAATTATGGCAGAAACGTGGGACGATGGCTTTTACAGTATGGCTATCAGACGCAACTCTGTGTGTCCGCATGCGCTGGGGCTGATAACTACTCAGGCTGGACCACACTCGTATCACAACGTAGGTCACTGGAGGTCATTAAACAGACTCCTCTCTCTCTCACATCTTCTCTTCAGTTCCCCTGATGTACAAAGCTTCTTCCTTTCTGCCGTCCTGTCTGTCTCTCTCTGGTACTTTCAGTTGGATTTTCACAGATATGATCTCAAATCAAAGCGTTGGAAACTTCAACATCACGAAATTGATCAAATTGATACACACCACGGAAAGATGGAGTTTACGGGCAACGAATGCCAAGAACAAAAGTGCACCGCAACAACCAACACTGCTGGAAACACTCCAGAAGTGTGAGAAATAAGAGCGCATGTCATATGAAATAAATTAGAGGGGGGGAAAGTTTATGATTCTCAACGTGTGAAATAGGAGGATTAGCGTGTGCTCAATTGATGGTGAATGCGTTGGACTTGGCAGCTCTGATGTAAAACACCAATACTGTTATTTTTATTGAACTGAATGTTATCTCTGCATGTAGTACAACTGTGTGTGTAGAGAGAAAGGCACGAGTACATATACCGTAGGCAATACAATACAATGTATATGCACATTTCACAAAGGGCGTTTTCCCGCCCACCAATACCTGATTACTTTCCTTTCTGAATCATTTGTTATGCTTTCTCCATCCTTTTGAATCTCCTGTATTAGCCAGTATCTAACGATTTCAATTCCATTATCACCTCTCTCTCCCTCCCCCTCGCTCTCTTTTTCTAAATCTAATCCCCTGTCCACCCAAGACACCATCAGCAAGCCCACCCTAATTGCAGGGAGCAGATTCTTTATGAGAACGGCGATTCTGCTGAGAGGAGGAAAAACAATGGAAGCAAATGCTGTTTCTATTGATCAGCCAGCGTCTCAGTTCTCCCTCCAGCCGGTTGTGTTTACTGTTCCTGCTCAGAGGTCTGATATGTCACAAGATTTAGTGGCCGGGGCGCCCATATTAGCCTCTGCGGGGAGAACTTCAGTAGCTGGGCCGAGCCAAAGCATAGCTGTAAATACAGGCTGCTCCCCTAACAGACGAGCGCGGCTTCGAGAGTTGTCTGGAGGAGCGTCGAACATGGCCATTAACTCCTGGCCCACACAGTGCAGACTGCACAGAGGACAGTATATCATAGGAATCAAATTTAAGTGTGTGGCGAGAACAGTCAGATCAACAAGTGTAGACGGGGGGGGAAAAATAGCCAGAGTTCACAAAGAGCATACTAAAATGACTCATCCATGACTCATATATGTTTTCCTTTGCACCCTTCTCTTTTTCATGGTCCCACTCGGTGGATGTTGTGACAGATTGCCTCACCTCCAGCGACAGCTAATCTATAGGAGTAAATCAGAACGGGGCTGACGCCAAAGAACAGCTGGGGCGGGCTACAGATAGTGGCCTGCTAGTCTGCCGGCCTCTCCACAGCCTATCAATAACTCTAATAATGATGGAGGACTGGTTAGATTAACTTTCCACACTGTTACCATGTCCTATCAGTCATGGAGGCCTGTGGACCGGGGAAACGAATGGGGAAATAGGGGAAATAACAAACTGCTAATCATTTGGAGGGAGGATCTTCTGGCTGACCATGGAGAAATCAGAGGTCAGTCCAGGACACAGAGCCTCCATCCATAGGAGTGGAGGCAGAAGTTATAGGTGGTGTCCTCCTCTCTCTGCCTCTCAGTGTGTGTGTGTGTGTGTGTGTGTATGTGTGTGTGTGTATGTGTGTCCGCACACTATAGCTGGTTCGCACTTCTCTCTCCATCAGCGTGACAGGTAGATGAGGTTGTGAATAAAGAGTTCCGTCATCTCATCAATAGTTATCAAGGTCAGGGTCAGAGAGACAGACAGGTAAGGTGATTTATTGCTTGAGGCAGAAGGTGGAGCGTGAAAGAGGGAAAGTGGGGAAAGGTGAGGACATAAAACAAGGAGGAGTAAAAAAGCCGGAAGAGGAGGAACATTAGGGATCGAGCTACGCGACTGACCCAAGGACGACCACGCAGAGACACCTTTACACGACACAGCACACTGGGAAATGTTACGGCAGCTAAAATGCTAATATAACGGCTGGAAGTCTGATGTTTACCCACAGAGAGGGCACGTTTGGATGATTTTGAGTCCACCGATCAAGTATGTTCAACGTGTCCATCCTGCACGAGTTATCAGCGAATCTTCCACAGCACAGGTCCTCTCATTAAGGATTAGTGATGTTAGAAAATGTGAGGATTTGCGACTTAGATGACCTGTGATAACTCATGGTTCGGCACTGCTAATTAGCCCACATAGTTCTGTTGCTCTGTTCTTTTTCATATGGCTTTTCTTTAACGCAAAACTCTTTCTGATTAACTTTAATCACTTCACACCATTGATTGAAGATCTAAAATTAGCCTGCACAACCTCGCAACACAAGTCGCATTGTATGCTCCTCAGCTCGCTGTGTTTCTCCTCAATCCCCCTGTCAAATTACACAAGTGTCAGGCTGACACAGTTAATCCACCGCTCTGTTCTCATGAGAATCCTCCAACGTCTAATCGTGCTTCAAAGAATAATTGCAGTCATTTAAAAGCAATGCGTAAATGGTGTTTGATAATATGAGTTCATCTTCCCTAAAGACTCATATTTCCCAGTGTTCCTCCACACCCTACTTTCTGTCAGTGGCAAGGACGCTGTGGGGTCTGCGGATTGCTCCCGAAACATTCCTCCTGCTATGAGATTGGGTCCTTTTGTGTCACATCTATTTGACGCTTATGTCTTTAGGCACCAATATCCTGACCAGGTCTCTCTTGAGAATGTGATCCCATGTCTCAATGAGATTAGCTGTCTAAATAAAGGTTAAATACACTAAATACAAATAACTAATATTGAGATTAAATTGGGCTAAATTAAATATAATGTGTATTTAAAGTCTGACTTTTCACTAAACATTGGTAGCTTGCTGTGTTGAATTTTAAAGCCGTAATATCTTATCATTCTAAGCTAAATTAGCTAAAATTATCAAGAGTGCGTGAAGAAATTACTATGATGTCTTTACTTTGTTACAGAGATAGTTATCCACTGAAGTTAGCATGCTAACCATGTAGCTAAAGCCCGTCCCGGTCCACAGCTTCTGAGCTAGCATTGTAAACACAACACACCCCTGCTTCCACCAGCTCACAATCTGGACTGCTGTCTGCATGGCTAACTGAGCTAACTAGCAAAGAGTACAGTTAGCAGTTGTTCTGGTTATTGTTAGGTTCAGAAGTACTGTAAGGCTAATTCATGTATTCCAGGAGTTCAGTTAATTCATAGGTTTGGTTAATTTGCTAAAAATATATTTACACTGTGTACACAGCTGGCTTTTTGTACAATTATTTGTACACAATTATTTATTTGCACATTTACATGCAGTTACAGAGACCTGTTGAACCTGCCTCTCTACTTTGCTTGCATTTACCTCGGTCTGGGTCCTGCTGACTCCTTCGCTGGTTTGTGTGAGAGACAGGAATTGTTGTGTTGTGTCGTGAAGCTGCTCGTGGCGGACGCCGTAGTTATTATAATACGTGATGAGGGGTAAATAAATACTGATGTGAAGCTCATGATGGTGCTAGAGAAAAAGTCAGAGGATCACCAAAGTCATAAGGATTTATCCTCTGGGCACCATGATTTTCTCTAAATGTCATTGCAATCCAATAGCTCTTAAGATATTTTATGTCGGGCCAAAGTGGTGGACCGACCTACTAAAACTGCCCTCTCCAGAGCCATCTCTAAAAACTTCTAACTATTTCCTGAAAGTTTTATTTGTTGCATCTACCTCTCTGTTTCCTTCTCTTCTCTCGTGAGCCCCTCCCATCTCTCTCTCTCTCTCACACACACCCATGCATTATGTTTTTTTCTCTCTCTGCATCCATGTACCCATCCATCCACCCTTACAAAGGCCAATCAGGTGACTAGAGAGATGTTTACTAAGGAGCAGTTTGTGGCTCCATAAGAGGCGTGACACAGAGTCAGGGTTGTCGGTCCTGGAGTGACGGATTGTACCGGGCCTGCCTGGCGGAATAAATAGAGGCATTAGCAGCTCTACAGCTGGCCCATGCTACTGCTGAGGCTTACTGGCCTATGAAATGTGCAGCATGGCAGTGTCCTGGGCCTCACCACAGTGATGAATGACTTATATTCCTCCGTAAAGCATATTAAAGTCAGAGTGCATGATGGATAGCAGGCATGAGACAGCAGGAAAGGAGGAGAGGGAGGTACGGGGGGGGGGGGGGGGGGGGGGGGGTTAAGGAAGTGGGGAGAGGGCTTTTGATAAAATATGTAAAGGGAGGAAATTAAATCCCAGACAAAAATATCAAAACTTGCCCCCCTCCCTCCTTCTCTACCGTACATTTCTAGTGACTGATGAAGAGAGCAGAGGCAATTTTGAATTTTTAATGAGTCTCCTTTAGGTCCCTGCACAATGTCTGGTCTTTGTAACCTCAGCAGAACGCTTCATGTGCACTTGCTTCACTTCACACAGTTCAGGTGTGCTCCAAAAGGCAATATTCAGATGTTGAAGCTGACCCATAAATGCGTCTCATTCACAGATTTCCTGAGGTAACCTTGCACTTTTCACAACTTTGAGTGTAAAAAATAAATTCAACTAAACTTCAGGTGCCACCAAAATGTTCCTAAATCTTCAATTGACAAACCATTAATATCTTCCTGTCAAAAACAAGAGCAGCTTTTACTGTTTCTTAAACTAATTTAACTCAGCTGAAGATGGACCATGGCCACTAATGTGGACTATGATGCATTCAGGTACAGGTTACAGCAACTTCCACTCTCTCCCTGCTTCCTAAAACTTCTGCATAACTTCAACAATATATTTACTACAAGATGTTGTGACTTAAACTATTCAGAGGCTTAATGAGAGGAGTTGAATGGAAAACCTGACATACAGAACAAACACTAAACTCTGCAGCAGGCACAGGATTTGCAAGGTGACCACGACCACTGAGCAGAACAGAACAGGGGTTTGGAATAATTTAGATTTAAGATTCAAGAGAAACAGAAACCCCTTTGATTGGGTGCCTGCTATTGAGTTAACAAGTAACTAATACTAGTAGTAGTGTTTGAGAGGAATACTTTGTACATTTGCTTAATACCAGTAGTTTTACTTGTTATCGTGTCATATTTCAGTAACGCAACTGTACTCGAGTACACATTTACATTACTCTTTGCATCCACTGGCCACTTTACACTTCTAAATGAGAAACAACATATTAATTACTTCTTCAGGCCTCTAAAAATAATTCAGATACAACAATCTGATACAGAAGACTCCCTCTTTGAATCTTTGGCTAAACTACTTATAGCATATGCAACCAGACACGAGGATTCACAAGTAGAAATAGCTGGTTTAGGGGATCACATCCCCAAGGGAATGGGTTAACCTTCACACCCTGGGACCAACTCTAGTTCTTTACCAGTGCCTTTTTATCAATCAGGCTGAAGAATCAACCTACTTGTGTATGTTTTGCTGGTTGGGGAAACCCGTGTACCCGGAGGAAACCCACACAATCTGCAAAGGATGAGAGCCAATGCAGCAAGGTCAATGACAGGGTATACCGGTGACAGGCCATTGGCATGTCATTAAACAAACACAGACAGACTTATTCACTACTTCATATCTAGCAATTGGTATCCTCACATCACTGCGACTCTGTCGTGACTGAGGGAGGAATCCAGAAATTAAATGAAGCTTAAATCATAAGAACATAAGACACTCTTACTACTGCGCCCCTCTTGGTTCACATATCATCATAATGTATATTATCCATATATGGGTAAAACATTCCCCTTGATCTCGGTCAGGTTTGCACTTTTAAGAATTTTGATTAAACACTCAATTTTAAGTTAGTGGAGAAGGTGGGGATTGATTCTGTGCTTTTGTTCCCCTCTTGCTGTAAATCACTTGAAGACACCATAATGTTACTAAATACCACTGGGTGCCAAGCAGACCTTTTCAACGCTGAGTGTGGGCTCTCCTCATCCTGAATGAATAGTGGAGTTCTCCCCTGACATGAATCACTACAGGAACTCAGTCACGCACAGAGGATGACACTTGAAAAGTTCATTGGGAAGTTCTTTCAAACTCCAAGTACTGCAAAATGGTCTGAAATAAAATGAAATTAAGTGAGACATTATTTGTTAAATAAGATTATTAATTTATTAATGGTGCGAATGAATTAATGAATTTGGCAATTCCATAATTAGCATAGGACAAAAATGTGTTAATAAATGATTTTTTCATTATTCTTGCTCAGCACTTCGCCATTATTTCATTCTTGAAAATGGTCATAATTACATGGAAATTTCCATTTTCATTAGTTAGCTGTCATCACAGGTTCGGTCCTGTAATTGGTTTTTCACTTTGCTGATGTGATGTCAGTGTGATGAGTGGACATGTTTCGTGCAGGCCAGATCCAGAGCAGCTCTGACGGTGCTGCTGAGGCAGACCTTCACATGCAATTTCCTGGATAGTCGAGCTCCCTGCAGCCAGGAGAATATTGCACTGCACTCCAGTGTCGAGGGACGGCGGCTGATTGGCAAAAGGACTCAATGAGTCGATCACTCAGCTGATCAAAACCTGATATCTTCATTGGTACAGGAGTAACTCTGCGTGGCATCCTTACCTTCAATATCTTGACGCGTCTCATGAGAGGAGATTGATCCCTGGCCTTGGCTATTTAATCACAGGTGGAAGGGCGGTATTGACTTATTGGCTTTGAAGTAGAGCGGTACACAGGCCACACTGACTCCCCTGCACTGAGTGAGTCCACACTCAGTGCTGAAAAGAGTCGTAGCGTGTGTGTTTGTGTAAGCATATCTTGTAAAAAGAAATGCAAATGACAAATTTGAAAGTGATGCATCGAAGCAGCATGGCTGGTTGCCTTTCTGGCAAGGCTGATCCCTCATTCACTATTAATATATTTATTATTTGTTTCATTAATTTATAGAAATGATCAGTCACTTTAAATGTAGCCAGAATTAATCCTCTGGCGATGCTAATCGTGTGGAGAAAATTTGAAACGGTGCATCATCAGTCAACTGGCTCATCAGACTCTGTTATCTGAACCAAGTGTCCTCTCGGTTTAATTTAATTCAGTCCCCCCCTCTCTCCCCCACTCTCTCTCTCTCTTCCTCTACCTTCACTTGCTCTCTCTCTTGTTCTTCGAGAAGGAGAATTACACCACCAGTCGCAGCACAAAATGATTTTGGCAGCCTCGTCTGACAAACTCCTCCAATCACTGTCTACTTCTCCGCCATGATCAGACCTTTACAGCTTTACACTTAATTTCCAAAGCTGATATCAAACAGTCATCAATCACCTTGCTTTAAGTTTTGGAGTAATAAATGTCCCCGGGCTCAGGATCACATCAAGCAGTTAAAAAGTCTGTCAACAAGAACTTCTAACTCTACACAGTGGCTGTTTACTACTGTTGCATAATTAAAGCTCTTATGAATAACTAACACCCTGCATTTAGCCCCAACACACTCCCCCTGCGGACACACAGTAAATCCTCAGAATGCTCTTACCAAGGTCAGGGGGCGAGCTAATGTCTCATTAAAAACACGTTTTCCCACCAGGCCATAAGGGCTGAATGCGGAGTGATGGACAGCCTCAAGGTATTGATCATGAAACTACAATTTAGATCCGGGTACAGTGGCGTTTCTCAGCCTTGCACACAATTTTGCCCAGTGGCCCCTCGTGGTATTGCAGCGAAAGATTCCCCCGTGGTTTCTAAAGCATTTTACCAATAAACCACCATGTCCGTTAAACTGCTGTCTGTTAAAGACGCTGGGAACTGCAAACAGGATCAACTATAATTCTTTCAATAATACATTTTTGATTCATTATACCAGGAAAATTTGTGGTAGGGCCAGCGGGAGAAACAGTACTTTGCATATTCAGTGGAAGCTGCAAAACTTTGTTGCCAATGTGCAAAGCGAGTGATTTATTGGATTGCATAGGTACCATCTTAGCATAGAGCATAGAGCATAGACCAGCCTATGTTGTGTGTTGGTGCTGGTATGCTGGTGACCAGCCCAGCATGGGATGTGTCAACAACTTATTTCATATTGCAGAGTATGAGGAGGAGTGAATTTGGCTGTGAAAATCCAATACAGGGCACAGAGTCAGTGAGGTTGTCACAGAACATCAAGTTTAAAGAATACAAGCTTCAAACCTGCAAGATTTTGGGCTCATTTGAGGGCACCCGAAACAAACTGCACTATAAATGCAATACTTTGTTTGTTGCTTCCGTTTCTCTCACAAGTTTAAGTTAACAATCTTTTTTTTGTATGTACACAAAAAAATTTCGTCTTTCAGATGTTGAGCACACATTTGTTAAAATCCAATAAAATAAGCCATCCAGCTGACAGGTGTGGCAACTCAAGATGCTGATTGAACAGGACTCAGGCACAGGTGTTCCCTGCCAGCAGGAAGTTGGGCAGGGAACTTTTTTTTTTTTTTTTTTTTTTTTTATTTAAATTCATCACCAATGACAAACAGACAATAGTGAACATGGGGTACATATATTCGACTCAATTAGAGGATCCAAAGGCTTTGTGGAGAAGATATAGTGGATAAATAAAAATTCACAAAGAGGATCTTAAGGCTCTGTAGGGAGCTACAGTCCGGATGGCCTTTCTATTCGTTAGTCCTGATAGTGCATCAAAGTATATCCTCATTTCATTTTTAAATTGGTGTATATTGGGTTTTCTTTCAGTCCATTTGCATTTATGTACATAAAATCGTCCAAGTGATATAAAAAGGTTTAACAAAAATACATGACTTTGGTCCATAACTTTTTCTCCAAAGTGAAAAATAACATCCCTTTTTTGCAGGCTGATCTTAATTCCACATAGCAATTCAAACATATTTTCAACATCAATCCAGAAGAACTTTACATAGATACAATCAAAAAATAAATGTACAATCGTTTCTGTCTCAGCTTTACAGAATACACAGGAATCAGAGAGATCAGGTCTGTATTTTTTGAGAAAATGGTTCGTTGGGTAAATTAGGTGTATCATTTTATAATGAACATCTTTCACCTTATTGTTGATCAAATATTTTTTATAGTAAGTCCATACCAATTTCCAATTAATTCCATCCAAAAGACCATTCCAATAACTTTTGGCACGAGAATTAATAGAGCATTGCAACATATGTCTAAACAATTTATTATTGCATTTTTTATCTTTAATATTGATGCCATTCAGCAGGATATCAGTCTTCCAAATTGGTTGTTCAGTAAACACAATGCTGCCTTGTAATAGTCTTAAGAAGCATGTTGGTATCGCATCAAACACTATACAATATTCTCGTGCCGGTATTGGAATACCAAAGGTCTTTAAAAATTCTGCGTATGAAAGTAATTGACCATTCTCATTGAGCAATTGTGATATGAACAGAATCTTGTTTTTTACCCAGTTATCAAAAAAGATTGATTTATTTTTATATCTGATGTTTTTATTGTTCCAAATTAAGTGTTTGTGGGGAGAGAAATTATGTTTGTATATAAGAAGCCAATATAAAAGCGCCTGCCTGTGAAAATTAGATAGCCGAATCGGGAGTTTATTTATGTCAAAGTCACATTTGAGAAGAAATTCTATACCACCTATTTTTTCAAAAATAAGATTGGGAAATAAGTACCATAATTTATCTTTATTTTGGATGTAATGTTTAATCCAGTTTACCTTAAAGACTATGTTAGATGAATGAAAGTCCAGCATATTTAATCCTCCTTGACAGTCTGAATTACATAACACACTCCTCTTTAGGTAGTGAGACTTGTTTCTCCATAGAAAGTTGAATAAGGTAGAATCTATTTGTTTTTCAATTGATTTGGGTACATCTAATACTTTCGCTGGATAAACAAGACGTGATAAACCTTCAGTTTTGGACAAAAGTACCCGACCTTTGAGTGATAAATCCCTCATGAGCCACATGTTAAATTTATTTTTAATTTTTGGAATAAGGGCTTGGATGGGCAGGGAACTTCCCATGCTGGTGCATGGGATGGTGGTGACCAGCATACCAGCACCAGCATGGGATGCTGGTAATTGGATGCTGATCACCAGCATCCAATCACCAGCATGGGATGCTGGTGACCAGCTTCCTCAGCAACATCACCAACAAGACTATGCTGGTAGGCCATCATAATTAATGGGACCTTGCTGGTGGACCAGCTTCTTCATGCTGGTCCACCAGCTAAACCAGCACCAAACCAGCACTAACCAGCATACGCCAGCATAGACCAGCATGGAAATCGTTCTGGTCTATGCTGGTTTTTTCAGCAGGGCTGTTAATACATCAAGTTTACACACTGTACGGGCAACAGGCAAACATGAAGAAACATCAGAGAAACACAAAGACTTAACTCAACAGATCAGTCGACAATGGCTGAACAAGATACTGGACACAAACATCAACTAAATGAATAAGGTGATGTGTTCAGGTGGAGAAACACAGGTGAGGTTAATGAGTGGAAAAACACTAGCCACACGGAAGGAGCTGATAGGCTGCAAAAACAATGGGAGAAGGGAATGCTCATGAAGAAGATGCGGTGCAGGTGTGGAGAGAAACTGGGAAAGAACTCAGGTAACAGGGCTGGGCTCATTAAACAGATACAAGACAGGTGTGGAGGGAAAGTAGGGCAGGTGAGGAGCACAAGAGAACAGGAGGGAGGCAGAATGTTGGAGAAAGAGCTAAATATGCCATGATAAACCTAGAAAACACACATAAAACACCTTCAATGAACCTTAAATAACAGGAATGTGACAATATCTCTGGTTCTGGTTCTCTTTTTCAGCGGTGCACAAAATCTTAAACACATAGAACGTATTTCATTTCATCATCACAGTGTGCTGTTTTGCCACAACTGCTTCTACAAATGTACAGTCAAACGGTCGTGTTAACATCTGAGTTGTGTAGTGATCCTTAGTCACAAGGTTGTCTGTTGTGGACTACACACACACTTTACACACACACACTCACACACACAGCATGCTAAGACCTTGGAGCTACCTGGCCAGACCCTTTAGAGTAATTAAACAAAAATAGAATATCAAATGGACCATGAAGTGTGGATCAGTGAGGAGAGGCTGGTTGGGGACTGATAGGTGAAGGTGTTTGTGCGAGTGTGTGTGTCAGCGACAGGCAAGGGTGTGTGATCTTGCACAGTGGTGGCAAGGGGACAATCCAGGGGTGAAGTTGTTGAACTGTATGATGAATGTTGCTCCATAACCGAGAATGAGGGGGAACGATTAAACCCTCTCCACCGATCACCTCCCCTGCAGCATGCAGGAAACCACCAGGGAAACGTAGCCTCTGCTCTCAGCCTCCCCTACAGCAGAGGACACACAAAGACACACATTATACACACACGTTCAATCAGTCCGCTTCCCATGTGCTGATCCATGTTGGTTTTAAACATCAAACATTAACAAACATCAGCAAACCAAATGAGCACAGGAAGTGGCAGTGGAAACTGTCCCTGCTCATCGCGACATGTAATTAAAAATCTAATCCTTCGCTTGTTTGGTGTACTTGTCCATGCATGCTTGGAAAAATGTGCAGAGTCTGCACTGCGTTTCAGCCAGTGAAGCATCTTTGCTGAATTTCATTTACATTTGTGCATTTGGTTGATGTTCTCACTCAACAGCTCCTGCTGGCTGAGCATGGAGTGACTAAATATCCCACACAGTGTTTTTTTTTTCAGAGACCAAACTTGTGTCCTTCTGGTGTCAGGACAGTCTCTCTACACTCAATTTAGCAAGGTTCCTCTGTACTACTCAATCAGACAAAGCCCTACAGTAAAGTGCACACACACATACACCCACGCACGCACGCACACACACATACACACACACACACACACACACACACGTTCTAACACACCACAGGGGAACTGGCATGGCTCTGAAGGTCACCAGCTACAAAACAGCTTTGATTCCCAGAGGTTTACATGACTTTCAGACACCCTGTTCACTTTTGCCACTTTCACTTAGAGAACATCATCGCTTGGTCTTTCTGCATATTACTGTGATAATCCATGTGCTGGTGTTCAACATGGGAGGGATTACCGCCATGAGGGACGAGTGGCCTCAGGGAGGAAGAGACATCTTTCACGCGTTAGCATGAAAACCCTCCTCCAACATATTTTGCACAGTATGCTCACTGTAAAATGGGCTTATATAATACGACCTAATGCCCGATTGAGCATCTACTGTAAATATGAGCATCATTATATCATGTGAGGTTTATTTAGGCGCGTCAGAATACTTGAACGATTGTGAGATATTTCTGGAAAGTAATATGTACCGCTGTCGATCACAAAAAGCCACACATGACTCTGAGGTTTGACAGAAATCACTTTATTTGGTAATGTTGAGCGAGAGTGTGTTAGAGAGGATTTTACGCTCCAAATTGATGAATATGCAAAGTAAATGATGCTGCTGAAATCTCATTACAGACTTCTTCACTATAACTGATAACTGAGAATGTTGACCCAACCTTCAGCTCAGCTAGGTCGCCAGAATGAAATACTGTCATTGTACATTTCTGGAAATTGTAGAATAAAGTAAACCGTTTTCGTAACCCTTAGCGTAAACTTAAATCCAATTTGTATGTTCCATCAACATTTCTACAATATGTGTCATATCAACATCAGATGACTTGTAATGGGAGACCACTGTTCAAGATGGCATGTCAACTTTTGTAACCAAAAAATGATGGTAGTATCATTCCAGCTGTGTTAGTGGCAACAAACCCAAACATTTTTGTTGAGAAATTTGCAGCCATGTTTGTTATCTTGATTCCACATGTTCTTGGTTAAAGTTACCTTTTTTATCTGTTTAATTTTGAAGGTTATATGAACATCTGTCAGGTTTTACTTTCCACTTCCTGTCTTTGTCTATTTGCCCTTTCTCACTGTCTGTGTTTTTCACTTAAGGTATGTGTTCATAGGGGACTATGTTGTTTGGCTTCCCAGTTTGCAAGCTTGACAAAAAAACTTGATACATTCTCAATCAACCAGGCAAACACTCAAACACTGCATGTGTTGAGGTATCAGCAAAAAGAAACATTTTAGGTGAGAAATAGGCAATGTGTTGCAAAATCTGTCTTCATTTTAACTCATTTTACAGAGTTTCATGAGTTTCCGGAGGCATCGTGTCTTACTGTTAACATTAGACAAGTGGACCCAACTGCAAGAAAAACAGGCCGGCACATAACTAGATAAAAGCTTTAACAATGAAAGATCAAACACAAAAGCAAAACAGTACAACCAAAAAAGCGAAGTACAAACCAAAAGGCGAGGTACAAACCAGGAATAACACGAGGAAACAGGAACAATGGGAAGACGGAACAGGGAGACACCAGAACTCAAGGGCAGAATAGAACGGACTCAGGGAAACTGATCAGACAAATTGACTGAGGGGAAGACAAGGACCTAAATAGACAGGGCGTTATTACTACACAACACAGCTGAGGAGCAAAAAAGGGCAGAAAACTGCCAAAGGGAGGAAGTAGAAAGTGTGACAAGACAGAGGAGGATACACCCGGAAATAACAGAACCACAAACTTGAACCATGACACACTGGACACCACTGATTTGCATTTAATAGCCAGAATTCAGCTTAAAACAAATGAGGAGCGGCGAATGTGACGCCTCATCTCTTTTAACAAAGCATGAAAACGACAGATCACGTGGACACAGTTGTTTAGGTACTCTATCTGAAGTTCGTCATTGTTTGTCCCCAGATCAGTCCTGCATCTCCTGCATTCCTACGACTGTTCCCTGGCCCCCGTGTGTTCTTGATTTGTCCTTCATTTCTGTAGGCTATTACTCTCTAGTTTTCTTCAATTCTGTCATCTTTTTTTGTTACCTGCCTTTCTTTTGCTTTTACTGTAATTTGGGATTTTGGGACTTCAAAATTGTTATTTAATCTCCTTTTTGTTCTTCAAACAAATTGCATCTGCGTGTCTTGTGGTTGGGTCCTTTTGTATAACCATAACACCAAACCTAAAATTGCCAGCATTTGTTTCGGTAGTTGGGTTGTTTAAGCTAATGAAACAAAACACCAAACTGGTGCTAAGACACCACGGGCCAGATGGATGACATGTTTTTGATCATTTGAGAAATTACAGTTTGTGCTCCAAAGACAGGAAAAAAAAGGTTTATTTGCTTAATCACAGGAGCAAACAACATGTTGAGGAAATGTAAATGGCGTCCAGTCAGTGTTGTGTTGGCTCAAAAGGTTAATGAGGTGCGTGTTCGCTCAGAGACAACGATGCTCTTTACGGAAGAGGAGGCGTTGTACGCCCGAGGGGCCACCATAATGACACCCCTCAGATCTCATTATCAGGCTTATTGATTGGTCATGGCCACCTGCCCCCTTCGCCCACACAAACAGACTCTCTCTCTCACTCACACACACACACACACACACACACACACACAATCACAGACACAAAAGCTGAAAATAACAATCTTTCACTTGAATACAGAAGCATTATGCATGCACAGACACATTTATACACATATCCCTTACAGGTTAACAAGCCAGGAGATTTTAGTCAACATGCCAGATCTGTGCTGTCCATTCACAGCCTCCTCCACACACACATACACACATGTTTGAACAAACGCACACACCGGGGAAAGTGGCACACTCCACATCCATAATGTACTTGCACACACCCACACAGCCACTCCACAGGGGATGAATACACACACACTTATACACACTTTAAAACGACATGGACATTTTCAGCCCCTAATGTGAAGCTGCCATTTTGTTCCAAGAGAAAATTGCTTCAATTAAAATTAGCGCAGTGATAATAGACGTACGTCCAGCTGGGTTGTCAAAGGTTTGAGCACAACACTGCATCACAAGCTATGATGATGAGAGGAACCAGCAGGGAAATGTTTACATTATCCTGTAACATGTTCGTCCTGCACTTTGTTGGCAGAAATTGGGGAGATTACGCATAACAAATGTTTGTTTGACAGTATAACAAGTCATCAAACCTCAGCTTGTGTTAGTTTGCTTCTATTGTTTCCAGTTGGACATGTTCTAACCTTCAACTCATTATTGATAAGCCACAGGTTGGAAAATCCCATAAAATAGGCGGAGTGGTTTGGTAAGACCAGACAATATTTCCAAATGGAGCTAAAAAAAGAGCTTTTATTTCTTGGCAAATTATAGTTCCAGAAAGCAGGTTGGCAAAATTCCCTCATCAATTACATAACTACTGTGGAGGTGAGTCTCTCAGGACCAAAAGAACTACAGCAATAAATCTAATTTAGGTCTCTCCGCACGTAGGACCCGTCTGCCTCCGCTTTCACACTCCCAGTTCCCCACCTGCTGCGACACTCCAGCCCTCTCCTGCTCTGCTGGGGACACAGGTGAAGTGACTGGCACCGCGAGCACCTGGCAGTCGGATGGCAGCAGGTTGCACAGATTGCACAGATGACTCTGGTTCCCCCAAATGGACGCCACATGGACTGGAAGAGTAGTTTATGAAATTGAGGAAGGACGATGGGAAAGAATGAGATAAGGAGCGGAATGAAGACATGGAAGGGACCAATATGATGGAGATAAAACTCAAAATATTTTTTTACATTTAGATTTTTTGATTGTCAAGTTGTCCCTTTGTTGTTTGTTTGTTTGTTTGTGTTTCAACTACTTCATCCAGAGAGGTTGAGATCTTTTTTTTTTAACTAAAGCATGACATAAAAGAAAATCGGAGTGTCATATGATTGTACATTGATTTAACATTTTTTTTTAGCTCGGTTTGGGAGTAGAACTGCTTACCCGGACTGGGGATATTGTCAGGCAGTGGGCAGAGAACTTTGAGGAGCTCCTGAATTCAACTAACACGTCCTCTGCAATAGAGCTAGAGTCTGCAGAGGAATACTCGTCCATATGAATGGCAGAGGTCACTGGGGAAGTCAAGAAGCTCCCCAGCGCCAAGGCTCCTGTGGATTATGAGATTCACCCTGAGATGCTGAGGACTCTAGACATTGTTGGGCTGTCTTGGTTTACGTGCCTTTTCAGTGCCACATGGAGGTCTGGAAAAGTACCTTTGCAGTGGCAGACTGGGGTGGTGGTTCCCATCTTTAAGAAGAGGGTACTTCTTAAAGATGGGAACCACCACCCCAGTGTGTAGGGTGTGCTTCAATTACCTGGGTATCACAATGCACAGTGTACCCTGGGAAAGTTAATTCCTGGTGCTGGAAAGGAAGCTACAGCCGATTGTTGAACATCAGATTCAGGAGGAACAATGTGGATTCCATCCTGGTTGTGGAACAACAGATCAACTTTTTACTATTGCAGTCTGACTGGGGCACTCATGCGAGTTTGCCCAACCATTCTACATGTGTTTTGTAGACTTGGAGAGGGCCAACGACCGGGTCCCCTGGGGAGTACTGTGGGGGTACTGTGGGAGTATGGTGTATCAGGCCCTTTGCTACGGGCTATCCAGCCCCTGTATGACCAATGTGAGAGCTGCGTCCGTCAGCATTAAGTCAAGCATGTCCTGTGGGTGTTGGACTCTGCCAGGGTTGTCCCTTGTCTATTATTCTGTTTGTGATTTTCATGGACAGGATCTCAAGGCGCAGCCGTGGAGAGGAAAGTGTCTGATTTGGGAACCTCAAATTTGCATTGCTGGTCTTTGCAGATGACATGGCTTTGCTGGCTTCTTCAATCCATGACTTCCAGCACTTAAAACAATCAGAAGGGGCCAACGGACAGATGTATGCACACACTTTGACGCAAACAACCACAGGCAATAAAATCTATTTTAAGGTAAATTATATCACCAGTGCAGGCAATGTCATAACATAATTTCATGTAAAAAAATCTATAAAAGTTTAAGAATTGTTATTCTTTTTCTTCACCACAAGCATCTGCCAACCCCTGGAAATTAACTTGAGGGCCACGACTTTCTGCAGCAGGTTGGTGTCTGCTTATTAACATTCTTAGAAATCAACAAAATCAAACGAACACATTTTATTAGAAACCCAACACAAATGTTGTGCTTAACCTCTTAGAACAGTAGTCGTGTTAATGAAAATAAAATGGGTGGTCTGCCATTAGGTGCAAGTGAGAATCTTTTTTTTCTGGTGAACCGAGCATTTTCATGCATAAAACAGATTGAAAAAATCTGATCATCACTGTGTTTCACACATGGAAATACATGTTCAGAACTTAGAAAATGGATCACTAGAAAAAATTAATCTCACTTGCCCCTCAGGTCTTCCGTAGATAAATGATCAGTAATAGATTCCGTAATAAATGGTCAGTTTAAAGTTAATTAAACTTGATTTAATAGTATCGCTGTTAACAAACAATGCAGTGCTGTAGGTGTTCCTTACTGGACACATTAGTAAATTGACACAGCTTGTGTTGAAAGTGAATTATGACTTAAACATCCTGCAGATTTTCTCCACCTGTCCCCCATCAGGTCACATTCAGCCGAGTGCAGATGTTTTGGTGACTATAGGCAGATGTGATATGTATTTATTTATGTATTATTGTGTTGAGGGCACCTTTGTGATTGGCTGGGCGCCCTGGGGGAGGTCAGGGTGGGTGGGGAGCTTTAAGAGCGGCTGCCTGCCTCCCGTCGTGTCTTCCGGCAAAGCGACGCTCGACAGCAGCAGCAGCAGGAGGAGACAGAGGAGACGGAGGAGACAGACAGAGGAGACATCACCAGGAGCGCATCATAAAGTTTGAGGCTGCGGCGGACACACGTCCAGGAACTCCACATCAGGTTTGTGCCATATTCTCACGATCACACTGCTGAATGTTGCTTGGAAAAATCTGCACAATGAGAAAGGACATAAGTCCGAATCCGACGTGCGTTTGTACGAGAATGCGCTGCGAAATGCGTAGAGAATGACTTGCATGTCCTTTAGTGCTGTTGGAGAGACACTGTCCTTTAAGTTTAAAGCTTCGTCATCGACGGCGCTTTTATTTGCGTCAAACTTTCCAAGTTGTCCTCTCGCAACAGATTGCTTTATTGTCCTGCAGTTTAACTGATGAACCGCCAGCAGCTGATCACAGGAGTCCTGCTGCCAGAGAGACGCAGTAAAGCTTCTGTTTATTGGTCTGGAAACAAACAGGAGATGCTGGAGACTGGAGGCAAACTTAAAAAAAAAAAAAAGTCCAGTAAAAATGCCAAGAGGGCACCTTTAATTTATTGTTTTTACCAAGAAAGAGGAAAAATAGGAGTTTATTTCCCCTGTAGCTGATAAGCCACGGTGATAATTTGTCTCAGTTTAATGGAGGTTGTATTAGAAATAAGAGTCTACTGAGACCTCTCACCAGACCCTGCTTACTTTGATTTATCTGAAATCACCAAACCACTAGGTTACCACATCTTGGACCAATGTGCCATGAAATTACTATGACAGAATTTCGTCTCCCCTCTCAACCGGACAAGGTTGAATAATCGTGCTGGACGAACCCCCACCCCCCCATAGGTCTGACTGTATGCATACATCCTAAACTGCTGTCAGTATTGTGCAGGTGAATTTCAATCAGAGCTGTCACTCACAGTAGAAATTCTAATTTCCCATGTAATGTGTTTTGAATTTGCCCTTTCAGGTATTCAAAAGAAAAAGAAAAAAACCCTCTATAAGCACTGTGTCATCAGTGCGTTTCACTCTACCTATGATCGACTCCTGTCTCTTATTGTGTCATTTGATTCCCGGCCATGGAGGTGTGGGCTTTGGCCCGTCCTCCACCTTATCATTTACCTGCTCGGACTCTGAAATCTGTGCCAGGCGTTGGACGCAGCCTTCCTGCCCTTTTCCATCCGTATCGTCTCACGTTACAGTGGCAACTGCTGAATTATTAACCACGTCTTGTTAACAGTAATGAGTAATCTGAGTTTTTGGAATGTGGAATCTGATGGAGGTCGTCGAGCAGAGGGTGGACGCTCCAGTGCTCCTCTCAGACCTTGTTTGAGCTTCCAGATTAAAATGTAAGGGATACCCTCCATGTGAAGAGCTGGTCAACTCTCTCAACAGGAACGCTCATCAGAGGGTGTACAGGATGATGCTGAAGGCTGAATTTGATTAAAGTTAATTAGCTGCACACTGTGCTCTCATTTTGATGAGTTTTTCTTAAAACAATGCTGGAAAAGACAGACTTCATTAGAGTGTTTGATGAATTCTGTCTTTCTATGCATGGCAACATTATAAATAGAGCCCGAGCGATATATCATTTGGCCGATAATATCACAGAGATTGCCTATCACAAACATATCGGTATCGGCAGGGGTGTTGTCCGATATGAAAACTTTATTTTAGAGATTATAATACAGGAAAAGATGCTCAGAGTGATGTATTATTATTAAACTCCCAGTCAAGTTTGTCATTTTAGACAATACATTTTCATGTTAAACTGTAAGATATTCTGCCTCCATTACATATTATTGGTCACAGGTGTTTGAAAACCACAGTAAAGGATCATTGCAACAAAAAAAGCATGTATATCAGCGGATATATCGATAGCTTTTACTTTTGCTTCCAAAGATACCACATATGTGAGGCTGAACTTTGAGGAAATATGCCTGAAATTAGACAAAATGACACATCTAGTATGTGACACCTTATGTGACGTATAATTTAAACAAAAGACAATGATCCCAATGTGCACAGTTGACGTTGAGGAATATTACAATTAGCCTCTCCGGAGACTGGAGAGAAGAGGGCAGACTTTGTTGTGTGGGCTAAGTGAGATTGAGAGTGAGGTTCATTTTATTGTTTTGCTGTCCTGTCTATGAGGGCAGAAGGGATGTACTTTTTTCACCAAAATGTCTGTTTATGCTGACTTGTTTGGCTGGATGACTATGAAAAAACTTGGGTTGTGCTTTAGAAAGGCAATCTTTTGTTTCGCAGATTTTGTTTGCCAAGCTTGGGAGAGATAGCAGAATATCTTGTCTGTAAAAAAAGAAACCTCATTTTATAATGAAGTATAATGTAATGAAATGTTTGATCGGTGCAATTTTTCTTTTGCTGTCTTGTAAACCCATGAGGGAAGGGTACTTTTTGTGCGAGACACAGAAATAAAATCAATTTAATATATTTCCAGTTAAGGGAATGATCCTGGGTTGGACTTTTTTCTTTTCAGCATATCAATCAAAAGCTTGAAAGAAGATTTATTGTCACACAGAAGTAAAACAAAAGGGGGAACTTGATATTAAAGAGGTCATATGCTGCTACTTCTCAGGTTCATACTTTTTTTTGAGGGTCCTTGTAGAATAGGTTTACATACTTTGATTTTCAAAAAACACATAATTTTTCTCATATGGTACATCACTATATATATAAAAATAGATATATATATATAAAAATCTATCTATCTATCTAACTATATATATAAATATATACATTTATGTAAAAATATATATATATATTAATGTATATATAAAAATATATACATTAATATATATATAAATATATATATTTATATTTATATTTTATATTTTGTTACATAATGACACACATAAGTTATTGAAGTAAAGCCCCAACACCAAACCAGGCGTGCAGCAGCAGTGTTTTCTGTGAAAAAAACATGGACTTTGGGCTTTTTCTCTTTAAAGCAACATTATATAGAAATTAGCATTTTGTGCGATTTGTCCCCCTCCCCGGAGTGCAACACCATTGTTGTAAATACAAGTCCCAGGTCTGTAACATTTTGTCAAACATAATGTAGGTGCCGTTATTTTAACGTAAAGAAAAGTGACATCATGTCACTTTAAGGTGCTGTTAAATAAACACAAAAATGAGAGCCTGCTGTAGTGTGTGGCTACTTCACTTTATTAACCTCTCTCAGTTTACCACTTCCTAGAAATACACAGCAGGTCGCGGTAACGCTGATCGGCAGGAAGCTGTGAAGCAGTCGCATCATGTAATGACCTGTAATGAGAGGAGAGAAGGAAGGAAAAGAAAGAGAAAACCTGAGTGGGTTTAGCCACAAAGCCCCTGTCAGGATATACAGTATTACAGTATTACACGGAGCACATGAGTGAACCAGTTTCTCCACCACACATCTGTCTCACCATGTCACTGACAATCTTTGTTATTACCTTTGATATCTTCTCTTATTTCTTTATTACATCATTCAGTACTTGTTTGGAAGCAGCTGAGTGAGGAGAAAAAGTCACTAAAACGGCAAATTAAATTCCACGCGCTTCAGTTGAATCATAGAAGAAGAAATCACCTGCGCATTGTGTGGCACTCCAGTGCATTGCTCCTGAAATAATAGCAATGTCACACCGAGCGTGATTCAATTTGGCGGTGTGTAATGTGGCAACACGGCACATACAGGGTCATAAACCTCCTATTTGCTCACATGAACACCAGCAGGACTTCTTCGGAAAATTACTTGTGAGGAGATGTGGCGGAGTCAGCGTGAGCCTTCAACCTTGACAAGTGAGACTTGAGGAGATCCTCCAACGTGTCGCGGGTTTGATTTCCTGTTGAAGATCGGCCATCAAATATTCATCAGCCCCATAATCTATAGCCCCTCTGATAACCGACACAAGGATTTATTGTCCCTGCTCCATCCCAGCACACCGGACCCCAGAGCAGCTCCCAGTCTATTAACTCGTCTGGAAATACAAGAAGGGAGACGATTCTTTTATTGGAATGAAATCTGCTGATGGACCATGAAGCAAAGTGTGCAGATAAGCTCTCCTCTCCCCGACCCTATAGATGTGTTTCCCTTTTCTGCTCTGCGAGGCCTCCTCTCTCACTCTCTCTCTCTCTCTCTCCACCCTGCTGCGAGCTAGGCAATCAAATCAGCAGAACAGACTACCTTCAATCCAGCAAGGTGATATGCCTTTGTGATGACTTTTCTTCTGTTGTTTAATCCGTGCTTAAGAGTCCAACTGGTGGCTTCAATTGTCAGCGGGGATCAGAGCCCTGAGCAGCGCCCTGCTGAGCAAACTTATTTCAGCCTCCCGGTTTGAATCAGCACTTTTGCCATTCATTGCTGAGTATTTCAAGCTCCTAAAGGTGGGCCGGATTTGCGGCGCATTGCACCCCGATGTTGTCATTTCCATGTCCCCTGGGTGTGGGGTCGTCTGTGTTCTGGCGTCGCTGATTGAAAAGCATTGTTTTACATCCTGGCTCACAGTTGCCCTGGAGGCCTCTCACGTCATTTCCTATTAATGAAGAAGTTTCAGACTTTTTGAATGCTGAACCGAGCCCTGCGCATTGGTTTTTTGAGCAAGTGTTGTGTGGGCAGTGCATGTAATATATATATGGCCTTCATCGTGGCTGGCACAGGCTCTGCTCAGCCCCTGTGGACTTGACAGAAAGGCTGCCTGATGGAAGGAAAGTGCTGTCCTCTGACTTAAAGAGTGCTGACATCTCCATACTCTATCCCCACCACACACACCAACACACACCTCCAAATCTCACCTCGTTTTTCTTCTTATCCTCTTACCTCCATATGTATCTGATTGATGCCACCCGACCCTCTTCGCTCCCCGGGTAGCTCCAGACCTCTGCTCCGTCTGAATGCAGACGTGAATCATAGGGATTGCCGTTCTGCTCTCCACCTTTATCTCTCGCTCTGTCTCCGCTTCCCTTCTGCCTTCTCTTACCTCATCCCTCCATCTGACCTCACCACTCATCTCACCTCACCACGGAGTCTTTCCTGCGGGCTATCTCAGCCACTCTCATGCTCACTTACACCAGAGATGTAGCAGTCCACTGTCTTTTTGTTCAGATCAGGGTTTGATACCTGAATTTGGACATCTGATGATTATAGCTGCTTCGAATAATCACTTAGCTTTCAAGTATTATATTAATCACGAGAGACTGACCAAATATATAGGCTGATATTTTTTCCAATATGTGCTGATAAGGAAACTTTTATTTTACATGTCATAATGCAGAAAAAGATGCTCTGGGTAATTTATAATTATTCAATTCCAAGCAAAGTTTATCATTTAACTGTAAAGTCTTTTGCCTCTATTATGTACTTGTTATTACCACAAGTATTTGATAAACACATTTGAGGGATCAACACAAAAAAAGCGTGTTTACATCCTGAGAATGTAACAATATCGGCCAATATACTGATACCGGAATTCATTTAATCCCTACTAGCGGTATCAGTCACGGTCCGAATAATCCAGTATCGGTCTGGCTTTATTAATCACCAACTTTTGTGATAGGAGTTTGAAATATTCCCTGATTCCTCCTTGTTATGTTTGAATATTGTTTTTTCACTCATTCATTCATTCATTCATTCATTCATTCTTTCTTTCACATCTTTGATTTGCAGACAGTGTTGTGAAACAATAAAAAAAGTACTTGAGTAAAAGTCTTAAAGTATTTGATATTAAATGTATTTCAGTATCAAAACTACAAGTAAAAGTAGACGCATACATTTACTTCAATGCAGTAGGTAGATTTTTAAACACAAGCTCAAAAGTAATAAGAGAATTACAAAGATCAGTCAGTCAGTGACATCAGTCCAATATCCAATAAGTGAATTACGTCAGTATTGGCACCAGATGATGATATTGGATGAGATCAGTTCCAACTCTAACTAACAGCTTCTTTCTGTCCTCTCTATCTCTCGCCCCCCCTTTTTTTTTATTAGTACAAAACAATTCTCCACATAAAACTTTGCCTTCGCTTTCTGACTCACTCATCGTCATCCACCCACTCCTGACCTGCCACCACCTGTGAACTGGTCGCCATTCGTCCTCATCATTGTGTGAATATTTCATGCCTGTGATTTATGAATTAAACGTAGGATGAAGTTGAATATGATCGGGCTGACATTTATTCACCCTGATGGGGAGCGAATTTTTCGGAGAATGAAGGGGGTGGTGCTGCCAATTTCCGAAAGGTGACAGCAGCAGTGATGGAAATGATGGTCAGATATGACGGAGCTGATAATGGTGGTGGTGGTGAACAGGCGAGGAAGGTGGTTTCTTCTGCTGCCTGTCAGCATGCCAGCACCCGTGAGTTGCAAGGCTGGAGGCGACAAACACATTTTAAGACTCTCTTGCCTTTGAGTCAGCCCCCGAGGTGCTTCGGAATGGAAAAAAAAATCACACTCTGTGCGGCCGGCGTCGTGACTCTTTGAAATGAAATTCAGAAAATAGAACTGCTATGTGAGTGTGTGCATTAAGTCTTTTTTATTATGTTTTTATTACCATTACTATTCTTTGTTACGTGCCTCCTTTATTGAAGAGGGCACAGCAGAGCCAGTGAATTTTGGATCAAATATAGGTCTTCAGGGCTTGTGAAATGATGTCCAGGAATATTTTCCAATATGTGCTTTTTATGTCACCTATTGGGAGCCTGTGAATCATAGAATCATTCTGAAAACAAATTATTTCAATATTTAAACGACACAAAATAAATTCACTTATCAATACAAGTTCACATGGTTCAGACTTTAGACTTTCTTGCGACTTGAAGGTTCAGACATTAGACTTTTCTTTAGACTTTCTTGCGACTTGAAGGTTCAGACTTTAGACTTTTTTGAGACTTGAAGGTTCAGAATTTAGACTTTTCTTAAAAATTGAAGGTTAAGACTAGACTTTCTTGAGACTTGAAGGTTCAGGCTTTAAACATTTCTTGATACTCTGTATAAAGACACTGAATGCTGTTGTTAGTTCTTGGTATAGCTGATTCCAATTCTGAAGCATATATGAAATGTAATCACATAAAGTGACATTTATAATGGCTCATTGCTCAATGGAGAACGTCGGCCGTTTTTAACTCATATACCTGTTGATCAGATTACCGAGTGCTGTCAGTAGGAAAAATAACGAGAACATTTGGCACAATATTGACCAGATATCAGGACGGCAGCTAAAGCGAACCTATGGGGGCAGACATCCTTAAGTTTCACTTTCGGTTATGTCTGCCCCCATAGGTTCGCTTTAGCTGCCTTTCTGATACTTGTTAAACATTGTGCCAAATGTTCTCGTTATTTTTCCTAATGACAGCACTCGGTAACCTCGATCAACAGGGATATGGGTTAAAAATGGCCGGCATTCTCCTTTAAGGACAGGTGTAGGATAAAAAAATGTATCAACTGAATAAATGTCCACAGGTAATCAAAAAACTAAACTTTGTCAAAAAAACGTATGAATGAAAAATAAGTAAAGTTTTAGCAAGCTTAACATCAGCGTTTATCTGCAGATAGCGGCATCTCCTTGTTTGTGAGAGAGAACCTGTTACCTTACATAGATGAATAAAAAATGAAAAAAACAATGTTAGTGTGTGCAGCAGCACCCACAAACAGGATAGAAGCATTTATTATTTACTTATGTCTAGTGTAAGTTCTTTGGCACCCAGCAGCACTTCTTTGTTATTGCATTATTACATATTGTATGTATGCGTTAGTGAGTGTGGTGGTGCTCATGGGGTGTTTACGAGGCTAGAAGGGAATCATCACATCATACCCACTACAATCAACTAGACTACACCACTGCTCTTGATACAGTTTGTGTCTCTGTGGCTGTTTTGCATGCTTTAGTGTCCACCCAGTGTTCTTAATAATTTACAGTAATGCATTTGAAAGTTTTAATAGATCTGGTCTGCAGCAAGAAGTCCAACATCCAGGCCAGTTCCTCCACAGAGATACAGAATTGACTCCCTCAGAGCGTTCCCCTGGTGGCAGTCAGACACACCATTGCTGCAGGCTGTCAGCGAGAGTGACACAAACAACCAGGAGAGAGGACGGAATAGATTGGACACTAAATAGAGGGGAGCTTCTCCCCCTCCTCCTCCTCCTCCTCCTCCTCCTCCTCCTCGTCCTCCCCCTCTTCCATGTCCCTGATGTCTGGAGATGTTCGGGGGGAACGTGCAGCTCTCCACGCAGCAGATGACCCTATCGGAGGAGGCGCTCTGCTTGGCAGCTGTATCTACATCAGCTCTCATTGTGCTTAGGTAAAACAGAGAGCTTGTCCTGTAGAAAATGAATGCTGATCTGGAATCTTGAATACTTTGAATATTGATGCAGGAGTGACCTTGACAAAACCTAAACCTAAATATGCTGATAGAGAAAATAGACTGCGTGTTCATCTGGGCCGGGCGATAAAATGATAGATTGTCGGCAGCTTGGGAGATGGAATTGCTCAGCTGCATTGAGAATTACAGAGGGGCTTGTTTTTTGCCTTTTGCTCCTTCATCTGTGTACAACTCCATTTGTCTTTCTCTCTATATCTCAGTCCCCTCGTTCATTTCTCCTGGTTCACCTCTATATAAGTTTCTCACTGAGTTGATGTGAACAACCCCTCACTTTTTCTCTTCATAAACGCCTGCGGGCAAGATCCATACTTCAAACTGATGAGGACCGAGCATTGGGGAAGTACGTGTATTTATGACAGCAGACAGGTTCTTGAGGAATACATCAATATAAAGTATATTGGCCTCTCTGTTGTGTCGCTGGCCCGTTTTTTGTTTTAAAAGGTCAGCAGTCTTGAGTGCTTGCCTCTCTCACTGCGATGCACTTCTCATTTGCATGTACGCCCAGTGAAAGAACAGTGTGTCTTTATATCTGCCTCTCGCACACAAATACACACCGTTTCGTCCGTAAGATGCAAGTGTGTGCGGGGGAGCTCGATGACTGGCTGTGTTGGAACAGCAGAATATTTAATTGCCCAACTTTATCACCATTACTGTAGGTACTGAGTGTCTGCCAGGCTAATTATGACGGGGGCTAACCGAGGAGCCGAGCTGAGCTGCTAGCCAAGTGTAAAGACTCCGCAGACACTTTGTCTGTCTCTGGGGCTAAAAATACCTGCAAGACGGTCGTGTTTTGGTCTGTGAATCCGGGTGTGTATGTGTGTGGGTCAATCCCTTTCTTTTCAAAGATGTATTAGAAAAGGTTAAGCTACACGTGTGGAAGTTAGATAAAGTTGTTATTTGGATATTGTTTTTTTGTGGCACACTGCTCAAGGTGACTTGGTCCCCATCGTCCTCATTAGCCTGATGCACGTGGCAGGTGTCAGCTCCCTGAGGTGACGAATGAACCCGGAACAAACACCAACGATTCACAGCAAATAGAAAATCAAAGGTAACAATAAGGCTTAATGATGGATGGTATCGATAGGTTCTCACTGTGTGCAGCCCCTCTGGGTGCTGCATGTGTGTTTTGTTAACTGATGCGAAGGGGGATACCCACCTGAGCTTGCTGATCTCGTGCAGCTCCCCCTTTGCCTTTTCTACAGATCCACTTTATCTTTATCAGCCGCAAATTGTAAAGGGTTAATTCAATTCCCAGCGGGCTGTGGCCGGGACTGGGAACATTTACCATCTCTCTCTCTCCTTTCTTTTGCTCGTGCCACTTGCTCTCTCGCCCTCTACCTTTCTCGTTGTTTCTAAGGTCTAATTACTTTTAGAGAGTGGCTTTACTCAGGCTATAAATAATGACAAATCAAGGCTGTCTCTGCGCTGAACCCAGTGGAGGCTGGCTCGGCTGGCTATCCGTGTGCCTGAAGGGGGAGGACTGTGGTGGTTCCTGGGGAAAAGATCACTCTTGACCCTGTTTTGATGTGAAACTCATGAGACTGTATGTGTGTGTATTTGTGTGAGTGCATGAGGGATGAGAGAGACAGCAGACATCCAAAAAGTGCCAGCGAAGCAAGAAAAGGGAAAGCCATCAGGGAAAGACAGTGTCATATTTTTGTGGAAATGTCCCCAAAGCTGCCTTGACATCGGAATCACAACTTGGGAAAGCAACAGAAACAAAAACCTTGCATCCCACATAAACTGATTAATGCGGCACCACAGATTGTTATGTAGTTGAAATCAATTATTCAAATTTATTTGATGGTTATTCACTGTTTACAAACAATGAAAAGCTTTATAATCCATTTTTAAGCTGTTGTAAAGGTTCATAAACATCAGTTGCCATCCGTATAAAATACGTAGCTGTAGTATTTATAAACTCCTACAACAGCACATGTAAAAAAAAGTAGTATAAAACCTTTTGAGGCTCCAGAGGAAGCTGAAGAATTGTCTCCAGTGATGTCAATTAGTGGCTGAGTTGCATTGTGGGTAATGTAGGCACCAGGTTTTAAAAAGGGACAAGAATGCGTGGAATTACAAAAGTGACGTTTCTGGTTCTGCCGTAGAAATGTTGATATTTAAGTCAAACAGTGTTATAGGAGAACAAAAACTGCTTTTCAAAATCTTGCACCTTCATTACCCACAATGCAACTTAGCCACTGAGTGACATCACTGGAGTCAATTTATCAGCTTACATGCAGCTTCCACTGGAGCAACAAAAGACTTTATGTATACTTTTTTCACATATGCAATAGCACTCTTCAAGACCTATAACACACTTAAATGTGTAAAATTGGTAGAGTTACCCTTTGATAAATGGTTTAGAAAGCACTTCTTTATAAAGTGCTACCTCATGATTAATTGATTAATCGCATGGTCCATAAAATGTCAAATATTTGTGAAAAATGCTCATTACAATTTCACAGATCCCAAGGTGACGTCTTCAAATTGCTGTTTTTGTTCAATTAACACTCCAAAAGCCAAAAACTCCTCATTCACTATGATAAATGATCAATTAAAAGCCACAAATTCCTACATTAAAAAAAGAATTGGACCAGTAAATTGTCATTCTTGTCATTCAAATGACTTCGGTAAACTTTGGTTGGCAACTAATTTTCTTTTGAAATACTGAAAGGTATGTCTTGCTGAACATCAATAACCAGTTAGAATTATTAAAAGTTTATATACTGCTTATAGATAGATAGATAGATAGATAGATAGATAGATAGATAGATAGATAGATAGATAGATAGATAGATAGATTGTGTGTGTGTGTGTGTGTGTGTGTGTTAGAGAGATAGTGGGAGGTGGATAGAAGAAGGGAAAAGTGACACCGTGGTCACCTGAGAGGTAACTAAATTATTTTCAGCTCTCTTCCTTTCATTTACCCTGATGAGTTCTGTCAACGTTAGTTTGACCGATGGCTCCGTGAGGAAGCCATGAGAGTGGTGTGTGAGCGAGTGTGTGCGCACGCACTCTGTCTGTCCATATACTATATGTAATCAAATGAGCTTAAGTATACCTACTGTTGTGTGTGCTTTTGTGTGTATCAGAATATGAATGAGTTTTCCCTGCTGCAGTTGTGTGTGTGTGTGTGTGTTAGTGAGGTGTCCGTCTAAAGGCTTTTCGATGAAGACTGACGAGTGTCCGCTCCACTTCCCTTCATCTCAGGGGTCTCGTCGGTGCTTTGAGGAAGTGTCTTGGAGGAGAAATGGAGTGGGCGAAAACTAATGCGAGTCAAGAGAGATGAGGCTGATGGACGGCAGTGTGTGCTTGTGTCTGGTGTATGTGTGTGTGTGTGAGTGTGTGAGTGTGTGAGGCTGATGGAGGGTGATGGTGGGAGTGAGATTTAACGAGGAGGAAAATAAGCTGAGCAATCTCTGTCTGTCCTCCCCTCTACCTCCCAATAAGTTATTCACACACACACACACACACACACACACACACACACACACACACACACACACACACATACACACACACGCACTCTTGAATCCATGACTGAACTATCTGACCACTGACTCTATAAAGGCTTGTTGCAAAGGCAGGAAACACAGTAACTTTGCCATTTTAGGTTCTATTGTATCGATTGTTCTGTATACAATATGTTCTGTACCCAAAGTGTTTATGACTGCAGTTAATTGCCAAAATAAATCAATATCCTATATGTTGAAGTGATGCTTTCTCTCTTATCGTTAAGTCCATTCCTCTTTCTCTCCTCCAGTCTTTTTCTCATCCTCTATCGGTGATGAGTTAGTGAGAGATAATGGAGAAACGGATAATTACAGGGTTGATAGGATCAGATGAGATGGTGTTTGTACCTTTTACATTCAAAGTGGAAATTACTCCTGTGTGTGGGTTTTATTCATCCACAATGATCTCTTAGGCATGTGTTTTCACACCCACTTGTATTTCGAGTGCGTGCATGTGTGTGTGTGTGTGTGTGAGAGAGAAAGAGAGAGTGGGATACAGCCAGATTAGACTGGTCAGTGTATTCCGTAACATTCTGTAACATGTTACAGCAGAGCTTTTTCCTGCGCACTGACCAGCTGTTGTTTGTACGGAATCTTGATCATTTACAGAGTAAAGATCAGAGTACAGATTTGTGGGTTTACTCCAAGGGGACCCAGTTGCAGACACACAGGCAGACGAGTAACTCAATGAAAAGCGAAGCTTATACAAAAAGCCCAAAATCCCAAATCCTAAAAATGTAGCAGCAAAACGAAGATAACAAAACAGGGGACAACCATAAAAGAAAAGAAAAGCAAATTGCTATCCAGAATTAATGTGAGGAATCTCGAACCAAAAGCCGGAAACACACAACAGGAAGATGAGACACATGAACACAAGGGCAAAACAGAACAGATGAAGTGACAAAGAGAGACGGGAAGACAAGGACTTACATACTTGATAGACAACAGGTGAGGAGTGAAAGGAGCGGGAAAACAGACAAAGGCAGGAAATGAAAAGCAAAACATGACACATGAGGACAGAATTTCAAAATAAAATAGGAAATAAAAAAATTTTAAAAACTCAAACCATGACAGGATAACTATAAAGTACACCCGTGGCATTGAGTTTAAAGCATTGTGTTTTTGATTATTATTCCACTTTACATATTCTGGGATCAGATATCCTCTGATCCAAGTCAACACTTCACCTATGATCCTTCTGTTAGTTTGGTTGCACCTGTCAGAAATAGAAGTAACACCTTTATTATTATTATTATTTGTTCATGAAGTATGGTGAACTCACGTAATAGGTCTTTTTCACATAGAGGCCTTAAGTTGGGAAGTCATTCTGGAGCTTTGAAGTCATATTTCTGAAACAACATGGACACGACAAAGAAAAAGGTGTAGTATTTATGACTGCTAGTGCTCACAGGCCTAAATAACTTTAACTAATCTAGCTCAATTTGCCTCCGGCTACAACGTAATACTGTACTCTAAATTACACGTGAGCAGAAAATTAATATGCAGTTCACGTGACTGATTATCTGACGCAACTGGAATGCATCAACATCCCCGGCAAAAGTTGCGTCCGTGGCATGCACTTCTTTCTGTGAACAATACCACAATTTGTTGTATTGTATAGATTGCAAAACTACAGTTGTGCACCTGTTGGTTACGTAGTCACATTTTAAAGTATCTTTTGTTTAAAAGGCCTTCCGACTGTGTACCTCCAGCTCGAGCCCGACAAGAAGGCTAATCAGTCCAGTAAGAATTAGCTTCACCTGGGAGAGTGTGCAGGGTTTTTAACTGCCAGTGCGCAACATTTTCACTTTCACAGATGAAAAGGGAAGTTTGTTACATTTTAAGTTAAGTGAAAAAAAGCCTTCTTCGGAATATTATTCACATTTCTCAAAAGTATTAAGACATCTGATTTGCAGGGATACACAGTAGGTTGATGAATTATTACTGACCTTTCCATTGTTGATTAGTTGGGAGGACTGAGTACACTATACAGAGCAGATATTGACACATTTTGCCTATACTGGTACTCAGTACTACCAGTACTGGTAGCTGCGTACCTGCTCAACCCTGCTGATCAGATTTTCAAAGGCCGGGCTCTTCTTAACAAACCCTAATGACCGCTTAGCATTTAGCAGTTAGCTACCAGCATTCTGTCGTTGTTGCATCTTTTTAAGTAACAACTAGGGATGCTCGATCAACCTATATCCACCAATAAAGGCTTCTGCATCTGCCTGAAACGACCACTTCTGCTAATATGACAGGCCAGTGAGGTGCTGCTGTAATTATGTGATTGATTAGTTTCATTATTGTGCACAGTAAATGTGTAGATTTTGTGGACTGTCAAGATAAGAGAGAGGATAATAATATGTTCATTCAATGGCGGGTGTGGCCTGATGTTCTCTGTTATTAAAAATATGTGCATATATCTGTGCTGGCATTACCAAATGAGTTAGAAAATCATTAGCAACTATACTGTGCATCAGTTGTAACAACATTATCCCTAAAAGGCCTAAAAACTTTTTATAAGCTGTAAGTGATTTTTTTTGCAGACTGTAATGTAAAAATCTCACCGCAGTTGGAAAGCATTCCTGGACTGGAGCTGCAGATGTGTGACAGTGTCCGTCGTAATAACGTCCTTGAAAACAATTCCAAGGTCTTCTCACCTATTTTTGGGTCTTGCAGCAGGCTGGAACACACACACACACATACACAGCGAGTCTGTTTGTACACATGGAGAAGTGCACATTCACTCACAGTGTGAGTGCCACCTCCCAGGTGTGTCATCCCACAGCCAGCCTGAGTCTGGTGCACCACCCACCCAGGAGACACTGGCTGATGAAGTGGCAGATAGAAAACCTTTGAACTAAAAGCGACAGACACACAGAGGGAGGAAGTGTACGGAAAAGGCATTCTGCCATGGTCATGCAGAGGAAAGTCAGCCAGCAAACCTCTCGTCTCTCCTCTGTACTGCTGCCCGTCCACCACAGGAACGTTTGCTCTGTTCATCCATCTTTACCTCCTCTATCAGTCTTCATCATTTGCTTTTCTGTTCATATTACTACTCCTTTTTTTTTACCTGATCACATTGACTCTCGTCTGTTTTTTTATTTTATCCCTCATGAAATCTAACTTAATCTCTGCACTTCTGTCCATTTTCACCCCTTAATACATTTAATATTAAGAAGAACTCTATAAGTATCTCCTTCTGTATCCACTCATCTCTTCGTCTCTCCTCAGCATCTCTCCCCGGCGCTCTGCATATCTCCCAGTATCACGTTTTGTCTAAGCAAATAGCCCAGTCACTGCTCTATTCAGATGGGTGAGCAGGTAAAAATGGTTTGCGTCTCGCGTTTCCTCAATGATTTGAAACGCGGTCGGCCGCGGGAGACGTGATTTTAGATTATTAATGAGGCCCCGCAACACTTTGTCTTTGCCTCCGTCATGTGAGTGGATGAATGACGGGGGTCAACAAGTGAACAAACGGCCCTCTGTAACAGTGCACTGACAAATGAGGGTGATGTAACGCAGTATCAGTGTTTATAATCGTGCATTCATTACTGCTAATGCGGCCGTAATGACACCATAATCAGCTCGCTAATTGAGTGTCATTACAGGGGATGCTGGTGCTGTGTGCCCCCCCACACATACACACATGCCTAATGTCACTGTCACTGTTACTTATCGAGCGAGTGATGGTGATAATCACAGTGTGTGATGAAACAAAGGAAGGAATGACTTAATCTGCCCCTTATGGTCCACATTAAAAACAATCTGTCCTAATGGAAATGTTGTGCCGTGTTTTATTTTAACGACTTTGACTGATTTTAAATTGCAGAGCAGATTAAAAGGTCCTCATTAGAGCTTTATTAGTGACATTTTTGGACAATTATCTCAATGCTTTTGCCTCGGTTTCTTGCAGGTGGTGAGTTAAAAGGAGCTGCGGTCGCCTGCTGGTTCTTTGGCGCAAACCAGGAACGTCCGATGACACCACGTCTGGCGACTACCCTCTGTGGAGACTGCTGGGACGGCCCCAGAAACAGACCCTGCATTCAGTAACTGGATGAAGCCACTTTCTTCTTCTTTTCTATGATTATTTTCCACGCTCACATCCTCAGAACTCATTTTCTACCTCTCGAAGTGTTTGAAGAGATCATCCCAACTTATTTGAACACCTGCCGACGCTGACCTACTTATCACGCTCCTTTGAGCAAGCACTGCACTGGTTTATATTCAAGGCCATCGATTGATCTGCTGCGCTCCCAATCTAATTAGCCACACGCGTGCACACACACATGCACCTGGTTTTGCAGATGCTCCAAGCACTCCTGTGCTTGTAACACCTGGGTCCCGGCTACAGCTCAACCCAATTGGGTGTCAGAAGTCCATCTGCACTCTATTAACTCCCATCCAGAGGGCTGACCTTGGCTGCGAACAGACACGTGTTGGTGTGTTTGCACCAGCAGGAGGTCGCCTCACATCCCGTCTGCTCGGATTGAGGGTGCAAATGAGAGCTGATGTGGCAGAGCGGCCCCGAGAAAGCCTCTAAAAACACTGACGCCTGAGGGGGTCGGACGCTCAAATAAGAAAGCCGCAGAGCTTCATTACGACGTTAAGTTGCTTCCTGAATATGTGTGACTCTGAAAAGTAGTCTATATTAATTGAAAAGTGTGTGCGTATGTGTCTGTCACATTGTCAGAGCGGATTAGGGCCGGGCCTTTCTGGGTCATGTCTCTTTGACTGACCTAGATTTGACTATACAAACTGTCCAGCGGAGGAAGATGTGTGCGTGATCAGAATAGACACATCTTTGACGAACACTCTCTGACCTGGAGATTGTTCTGCGGTCTTGACTTGCTAACTCACACAGCCAAACTTCTCATTCAGAGTACATGCCCTTCACCCGACAGCCAGGGTCCACGATATAAAACTTCTAAACCGCCATTCTTACGAAGCCTTGTTATCAAACTCCCAGCATCCAGTTTGGCCTTTTCCTTCTGCACCACCCCTCATGAACACCTTCCCCTCCTTCTCCACACCTCCTCCCAGTACACCAACCATCCAGTCAGTGTTTAAGCCGTGCCTTCGGGCCCCGTGGAGGATGAACGATGTGCCCACACTTGACTACGAGTTGCTGCTGTCCCCGGCCAGCTCCTCTCTCCCTGGCAGCCCTGGCGGTGGCAGCAGCAGCAGCCCTCCCTTGGCCCTGGTCGGGGTGGACAATGAGCAGCGCACAGCCTTGGCCTTCGTAGGCCTCCTCATGCTCTTCCTGGTCTTCCTGCTGGTCAGGTGCTTCAGGATCCTGCTGGACCCCTACAGCCGCATGCCCGCATCATCCTGGACTGACCACAAGGAGGGGTTGGAGAGGGGCCAGTTTGATTATGCACTGGTGTAGGTTGATGATGTGAAGAGAGGGTGGAGACAGGGATGTTTGATTGCACATAGAATCTTTAAGAAGCAGATTTAGACATGGACTGTACCAATGCACTCTTTTAGAAGGGGGGTTTACCTGGTGTTGGGAGCATACCTGGTGTATATCACTGTATCACAGCCTGTGTACTGGTGTAAATATGAGGCTGCAGGATTAAACGGGCTGGAATCCTGTGAGCCAAACACTCACCCATCCCCAGATGTTGGACAGAAATAACGAGCTGCACAGCTGCCTTAACCTGACCTCCTGTACTAGTCGAAACATGCTACCACATCACATCACTTTAGGGCTAGGTTTTCCAAACTCCTGTGCTTGTTAGTATCGAAACACAACATTATCTTTGGAAATGGCCGCACTCACTCAAGACATACTTTATAACCTCAAAGCTACATTTTTGATGAGGACACAGGCAGATCTTAAACGAAGGAGTTTACACTAAAGCAGACGCCCCTTTAATGAACGTGTGCAAAGCATCCAAGTGCTGATCCAGGAGCACAAATCCTCACTTTTTTCTTTGATCCTCGAGCAGCACTGCAGTTTCAGATGCTTCTTAAAGCCCGAGCAGGTAGTTTGTGTCTCTCCATGTATGTTTTGTGTGTTACCGTGTCTATAACTGAGAAGCCATATTGAAACTATATAATCCGTTATTACTGCGAGTAGAGTTTATGTTAACTGGTTGTGTGTCCTTTGCTTTAGTCGGCCTGCCAAGTGTGGTGATAAAGCAAACCGCAACCTTTAGGCAACAGAAAGCTTTATTTTTCTATTCTCGACTCAAGTTTGGGAGTCTCCTTTTTGCTATCTCTCGGTCCTCCTCCTCTGATTGCATCGATCTTTAGACTGTGGGTTTTCGAGGTAGTCATGCAGCCACGTCTTAGAAGGCAAAGCAGGTAGCTTTGCTTTTTTGTGTGTGTTTTTTAATTACATATTTTTCTGACTATCTGCTTTGTTTTTGATACACTGGGTTGAATCAGTGAAAATAACAATTAAAGGATTCAATTACTGAATTTCCACTGAGAGCTGGACTGTGTGGAAGGTCCACAGTGTTCATGTTGGAAATCAAATAAAATGATTAATACGTGTCTGTTGTCTTGCGTCACTTTTGTTCATGCGTTTGTTTATTTATCCATATACAGGATATCATGCATCGCTAAAGTGTAAGGGGTGAGGGAAAAACTCAGGACACAAGACTTAAAAATATAACCCACAATACTTTATTGCCATTAATGTCACTGGACAAAAGTTTACAATATTATGTGAATCACTCTAATTTTACAGACTGCCATTAGTTGTCATAAATCTTTGGTTTTTGAAGATGATAATCATTTAGGATATTAAAAGACGTTCCATGATGGCTGATTGATTTAATAATCCTCAGCTGGCTCCCGCGGTGGGACTGGATGATTGTCATTGCAGCTTTCAGTCGGACTGGTGAACATTTCGAACAACTGAAACGGGCTCCTTTATCCTCTGAAGTATAAAATCAAATATTTCAATGCAAGCAGAGGACGATGACAGTATCGTTTCAAGTTTGACGCTGAAGCTGTGATACAGTAAGCTCACTGCCTTATAACATAGTTACAAATAAAAATAAAAATTACAAACTGACAGTAAAGATAAAAAGTATACAAATGTTCCCCGGTTAGAAAAAAACGGTTATGTGTTATAAACCTTGACCCGGCTGTGGGAGAGTTTAGCAAAGTAATACCGATGAGCACCACAGACATGACCGAGCTGGAGACGGCCAAGTTTGCATTGATCCTTATGGCATCGTGACAGTAACAGACAGTGTAAGCTTGTATGAGATAATAAGTGATTGGAATGTTATTTATCTTTAAGTCTGATGTGTTTCCTTTTTTGCTAATGGTTGATTTGACTGGTGACAGTGGTTTCAAACAATACAGTCAGTGATCAACAACTTGCTTTTTTTTTATTTTTGCTCTTTTTTTCTCGACAAAACAAAGTCAGCAACACTACAGGCCTTCAATCTAGGGCTTACTGTGAGTAGTTGTTTTTTTTGGCAGCCTTGGCATTTAAAAAAAAACAAACAAAAAAACATCCACATTTCACTTAAAAATATACAATTTAATTTTCAAGAAGCAAGTTTGATAATATTGTTTTTTTTTCAGCACTGAGACAATACAAAAAGACAGACATACACAACAACAATAACTCCTAGCAAAAAAAAAAAAGTCACTTTTTGCAATCCAGATTCAAGACTGCACTTTCTTTGTACAGCGACAGAGATGGTAATATCTAGCACCTTTTTTCTCTTTGAGAGAAAAATGAAAAATGAAAGATGACCTGACGGATTTTTTGGTTTTTTTTGTTGTGAGGTTTCGTGTTCACCTGTGCGTGCCCTTACACTGTAAAGCACTACCTTTAGTTACAGCTTAGGTAATGTTGACATGTCATGTACCTTTGAGACTGTTTGTCTCTTTGTGTTGTAAACGAGGCTCAGACCTCAGACATCAAGCTCAAGTCAAAGAAGTCAGGTAAAGTCAGCTTATTGTCAAGCTTGGCCTCGCAAACGCAGGCTGTCAGCCACGGCTCTGTTCCCCTGGAGCATTTACAGAACAAACGCAGAGGCGGGACAAGCTGCGGGAGTCTGACAGCCGAACGAGGAAAACACACTTTGGACTTAATGAAAAAAAGCTGTCTCTCAGGTCCAGAATCAGTTGCACCTGAAGTCTCATTCCCCACGAGGATAAATACAAACGTGACCTGATCTACCTTCTTTTAAGTCTACGAGCTACTAACTGGTGTACTCCCTGCTCACACCGGATGCCGAGCAACACTAGCACCCTCTTTTGTTTTTAAGTCGGCAACGCAGCGTGGTGTCCATACTGAAGCACTGAGGTAACCAAACATGACAGCACACACACACGCAAACACGCTCATCCCTGCTTGCCGCTGCCCGCAGACAGGACAGAAGTCAGTCACATCAGAGCAGAAGACAGCTGGCTGTTCTCTCGTCTGAAAGTATTGGTTTTGGCGTCCAGCTACAGAAAAACAGACCCCTATGGACTAAAGAACCTGAAATGCTGTGTAAATGTTGCAGTCCTTCGTGTTAACATTATTCAAACAGCACAAATACATTAAATGACACACTACAATATTGAGAGGGGTGATAAATCTGGTTCCCCCAGTGTTGTGATCACAGAGAGGTGAGAAAGTCCTTGGACCACCATGACGGCACCCTTATCTTCGGCCTTAACATCTACTAAACCGAAAGGACTGAAGCCCTGTGATTAAACACCACCATTCATGTTGCATAAAGACAGTTTTGGCCACTCTCAGCACTTCACTTCTGATAAAAACCCTCCTTTGTCTAATTTCTTGTCTATAAAAGTGCTTCATGGACTTGTGAACCATCTGATTGTCTTTATTCGGGGGGCTGTGGTCCAAGCACTAGGGCACCTCTCTGCCACCTCCTCCACTGGCGCTCTCAGTGGAGAATGAGTGCTGGATCAGGTACAAGTGGAGGGGCGCGAGAGGAAGTGTAGTCAGGAAAAAAAAACACAAAACATGAACATATAATAACATAAACAGTAACAAAGTGGTGGTAGAGTTGGGCTGATTTACTCAGTTTTTCATAGCCCTTGACAACCCCCCCCCCCGTGTTGGTGGGGACGGTCTTGCAGGGGAGGAATTATTGGATAAAAGGGGGCAGGTTAAAACTCGAAGGATTTAGGAATCAGTCCCGGACAAGATTTCGAGCACACTCTGAGCTCAGTGCAGGTGGATGTTGAGCTTGATACGCAGGGCGTCTCCTATTTCCCCTTTTAGGTAGTCAATGTCGTGCTGCTCCTCCAGCTGGTGTAGTCTACGGGGCCCGAACAGCCGCAGGCTGGCGATCTCCAGCCGGTAGGATCCCGGAGGAGGCGGCCTCTTGCCGAGCCGGAGTACGCTCTTTCCGTCACGGCGCTCCAGCAGGCGGAAGTGTTCATTACCGTTGCCGTGGGTGATGACATAGCGTACATGGTTTTCAAGGGGTTGCAGGGCGGGCAGAAGCTCAAGTAGAGGCTCCTTGTTGAGCAGCGAGGACAGAGAAATGTTCATGGGGATGGAGTCCTGAGTGTCCATGCTGGCCATACTCACTGAGCCCTGGAGTGAGGATAAGCACAGATGGAGGGAGGTAAAACATGACGCAGCAGAATATAGACCTCAACAAAGTCATTAAGTGACATCAGAAAATCGAAAGTGACTCCTTAAACTGAAGCCCTGTCCACGCATACACCAGTATTTCTTTAAACAAAGACTTCGTTTTAGGTTGCTGAAAAAGCTGCTCCCAATATTTTGCTAACAAATATTACCAAGAAGAGCAGTCACATTTTCTCTGCCTCGGTCATAGGATTTCCTGTAATCCACTTCGATACAATCTGCTTCTGACAATACCTGTGCACAGCAGGCCTAGACAAGGCCTGAAGCTAGCATTGAAAAGCAATTTGCCACCACATGTACCTGGCCGATCTCATTTTCATCTGCATTTCGTCTGTGCCGTCCGCCCTTTCCTCCTCCGTTGATCTTACACTCGTAGCAGGCCTCAGGAGACAGACTGTCGTCATCTTCACCCTCCGCAAACTGGCCGGGGATACCTGAGCCAGTGATACAGTGACTGGATGGAAACAAGAAGACAGTTAATAAATCTCTGGTAACTTCTACTACAATCATTCTGATCTTTCTCTGTGTTCCCTCACCCCTGGCCGGCTCTGTAGAAACCTCCAGGACAGCCACACAGGTAGCCGCCGTCAGTGTTGGAGCAGCCGTAGATGCAGGGGTTGCTGCCTGTGCTACATTCATTCACATCCTGGCAGCCACCGGCGCCCTGCTCAAAGTCAAAGCCGGAGGGACACACACACTTGAAGCTGCCCAGTGTGTTGTAGCAGGAGGCACCGCCACACACCGATCCTCCCTGACACTCGTTTTCATCTGCAGAGGAAAGAGAAGGGGAGTGTGTCATGAGAGGTTTGCATGGTGGCGATGATGATGATGGTGAATATCTTCATCCTGTTTCATATCACTTAATACTCAACACTTCGGTAGAGTATTAAGTTATTTCTACAAATCATTGTTATGTTGCTCGGATGAATACTGAGCTCAGAAATATCACTTTCTGTAAAAGAGCAAACTCGGATCAGATCATTCAAGACAAGATGGTCATTAGTGTAATCATTATTCCACAGTAACAGGGAGTTTTCCTCACTCACTTAACACTAATAATCAAATGGAAAACATCAACTTTGTTTAAATTAATCCACATTTCTGCTTACATGAACCAGAATTATTAACAAAAATCTGACTATAACATAGATTCACATATTATTGCAGCGTTACTACGAGCCCTAAAGACTTAAAAACCTAGCCGTGACCTGAATGACTCACGGATGGACTCAGCGTAACTCACCCACACACTGGTTCCACTGGTAGTGCTGCACGTAGCCCTGCGGACAGCCACAGCGGTAACCTCCCAGCATGTTTTGACAGCCGTGCTGACAGCGGTGGTTGCTGCCACACTCGTCCACATCTGAGGAAAATAAGGACCTTTTAATTCCTAGTAAATTTTCAGCATCAGCAGTGACATTCAACTTAACCACAAGCACACAAGTAGAAGAGCCTGTCTCCTCTGTGTGACAGACCTGCCTCTCGAAACCACACTGGACTAAATGTTGAAGTTACTGCGTCTGCTCACCTTCACACTCCATGCCTGTGTTGTCCAGGGAGAAACCTTTAGAGCATTCACAGTTGAAGCTACCAGGTGTGTTGACACAAGAGGCCCGGGAACCGCACGCGCTGTTCTGAGCGTTACACTCGTTGTTGTCTGCGAGGAGAGGTGAAACAAATGAATGTGTGTTTTTTTGTTGTTTTGTCCTTAAAGCAGCTGCAAGGAACCTTTATGTTGTGCTAATTCTAATGACCCCTGTGGACAGAAGGGGTATTAGCACCACCGCCTTCCTGTCTCTGCCTTTGTTTTGGAAGCAAGTGAAAGAAAGACGCAACGTTTTTTTAACCACAGCTGTTTTTGCTGGACGCATGATGATGAGGTAATGTATCTAATATGTAATAACTAATTCACCCTAACAACTGTAATAGGATGATGGTGGAACAAGGTAAACTGTGTTTTGGTGTGGGACCAACAGACTGGAGAGCAACTTCTTCTTCTCCACCATATCTGGTACTGAATTGTATCACAACCAGTTCTAAACTCCTTGTAGTACATTTGAGACAAAACTGCTTTGCTGTGCTGAGCAACACTCATCCTCTCCTGCCTCTTACTCACCGATACAGGCAGTCTGGTGCTGTGTGAAGCCGGGGGGACACTTGCAGGTGAAACCTCCGATGGTGTTGACGCAGAGGAACTGGCAGTTATGCTGCTTTGTCGAACATTCATCCAGATCTGCGGGGGAAAGAAGACAACACTCAGTGTCCATCAAACCAAATTACAATCAGAGATATAACCTCTTGTTTATTTATGAAAAAATTTATGAGAGCAATATTTCATTTGTAACATGCAATAATAATAATAAACAGAACCCAGAAGTGCCATTTTGTTTAGGGGAGCAATTTTACAAACATGGTTAACAATCAGGGGGATTATTAAATCACATTCAATGGATTTCACAAGGCGATGAAAGCAGCCATAAACAAATCACAAGTCAACGTACCTTTGCAAGTCTTTCCATCTGGCTGCAGGCTGTATCCTCTGGGGCAGGAGCAGAGGTAGCTGCCCTCTGTGTTTTTACACAGGAAGTTACAGGGCTTCGGAGACAGAGCGCACTCATCCATATCTGGAAGATGCAGACAAGGAAAAATTAGGAATGAGTGTTATTAATCAAATGCTGAAATCTCTTTGGCAATATTCGGTGTGGATAAAACGTGACAGAGATCAGCCGTACCGATACAGGAGGTCGCAGTGAAGTCAGTTTTGTAGCCCACGTTACAGTGACAGCGGAAGGATCCAATGGTGTTGATGCACTGACCGTTCCGGCACAGGTCTGGCATCACCTGGCACTCGTTGATGTCTGGAAGTAAAGGATATTTTAGAAAGTGATCTGGATTAGTTTGGTACTCACACTGCTGAACACAATGAGCTCCTGGTCTCAATAAGCTTCTGTATGACTTTCTCCTAGCTGCATATAACTTGATTCACTTCGGGCTGCCTGGTTTCCTTCCCAAATAAAAATTAAACTTATATTCATCTAATTATTGCAACTACTATTACTACTACTACTAACAGGTTGTACTGATTAAAATCAATGAAAACAAGAAATAAATGGATGTTTTGATAAAGTGTTTTTATTATCACTCGGTGCTACTCACCTCTACCGTCTGTAGTGTAGCCAGGTCCGAGTGGGCACATCTTCTTGTACTGTACAGTGCCAGGCAGCGGGCAGAGCTCACACTGTGACCCCCAGCCTCGCCCCGTGTTGCAGCAGCACTCAGACTTGGTCACACTGTTCCTGCTGGTGGATGACTGCTGACACATGGTCTGCAGGACCTCTGTGTAACAGTAGCCCTTTCGGTTGTCTGAGGGGATAAATGACAGGATACACGAGGGGTCAGAGACAGAAGAAGAAACCGAGGGCTTTTGGTTGCTAAAGCAGCATGTGCAGTAATTCATCTCAACTTTAAAACAAGTGTAAAACCACATTTTGACAACAACGGAACATGTCCAACAGCACGTCCTTACCGATACATTCAGTTCCAGTGGAACTCGGCTCAAAGCCGTCATTGCACTCGCAGCGGTAGCTTCCCACTGTGTTGACACAGCGTCCGTTCTTGCAGATGCCAGGCTTGGCGCGGCACTCGTTGAGGTCTGCCAGTGTACAGAACAAAGGATGAGAGGATGAAGAGTACATCCAGTAATAACTGCACAGATTGCAAGGAGACTGGGGCGAACCTCCGAAATTGGCTGAAATGTTTTTTTACTCACCCATACATCCCTCTCCATCTGGTCTGCGCTGCATGCCAGGAGGGCAGATACACATGAAGGTGCCGATCAGGTTCTTACAGGTCATTCCCTTAGAGTCACAGTCATCCAGACCTTCAGAGCACTCGTCCTGGTCTAGTGGGGGGCAATGAGAGATGGACAATCAGTAAAACTGCAATGGTCAGCCAAAAGTAAAACTGTTTCAGTGTGTCAAAGGTTTACTGCAGTACACAGAAAAGTAGGGAAAAATCAGAGATGATCTCTCTCTCACCTCTGCACATGCGTTGGTCGTCTCGCAGCACGTAACCAGCGGGACACATACACTCATAAGAACCGAAGGTGTTCACGCAACGGAAGGCACACAGCAGAGGATTCTGGGAGCACTCGTTGATGTCTAATGTCCAGAGGAGCAAGTTAGTTAGTTTAGGTTAGGTTAGTTTAAATAATTTTGTATTTTAAATGAGTACCTGTCATAATGTGTGTTACTGTGTAAATGACTGACCTTCACAGGTCATCATGGAACCAGGTTCGAAGCCCTCCTGGCACGAGCACTCGAAACCTCCCACCACATTGGTGCAGGTTCCATTTCCACATGGGTTTCCGATGGAGCACTCGTCAGTGTCTGGAGAAGAGCAGGGATACAGTGAACAGGCCAATTAAAACCAACGAGACATTTACACTGTAGCTGACATTTTAAAAGCGATAATTAGCAGCTTAAATGTTAGTCCATACATAGATCAGGTTCTAATGCACTGTGGAGCTACTGGTGCCGGGAAAATAACCTCAGACCTGCGTGATAAGACTGATTCTCATGATATATTCAGAGACATTGCAATAAAAATCCCAGAGGTCCTGCAGCCATTGATTTTTTCTTTAATTGCTGAATTGTGACTTTTTCCTGGAAAAAAACCCGCTTCACTGTTTCCAGGGCTCATCTGGTTGTAAAGCAATAATTATATGAAAATGCTGCAAGTTGTTTTACTATAAATTCAGACAACATCTCACCAACACAGTTGACTCCAGTGTAATCCAGGTTGTATCCGAAGGGGCATTCGCAGCGGAACGAGCCATCCGTGTTGATGCAGATACCGTTCTGACAGATTCCTGGGTTATCCAGACACTCGTTCATATCTTGAGAGAAAGAGCAAGAGGACATTAGCATATTTTTTATACATATACAGTAGAGGACCTCCTCAAATGCCCATTAAATTCAAAGGATTAGATCTACGCTGTCGTGCTCACCTTCACGGGCATCTCCCAGTCCAGGCAGGACTCCGAGGCCGTAGGGACATAGAGTGTTGAAAGCAGCTGGAGACGCACCAAAAAAAGGTCAGCTTCATTATTCTATAAATGTCTTTTACGATACGTCTTAATTAAAAGTGTGTCTGTGTGTGCGTTTGTGTGTTACACACCCTCAGTGTCTCGTGGGCACAGCTCACAGGGAAGTCCCCAGCCCTCTCCAGGCATCTTGCTGCAGCAGCACTTGGCCTTAGTGGTGTTTAAAGCTTTGGGGACGGAGCATTTTCCTGCGTCGAATTTGGTGAAGCAGAAGCTCTCTCTGGTGTCTGCCGGAAGAAAAGAAAAGGATTCACCTCTGTTTCTTCTGTTTTACAAAGACAAACTACACAGCTGTTGTAAGGGGAAAAACAATGTCAGATTACCACATCAACACTGTCTGCTGTGGCCTACTGTTAACTAACGGCCTCTCTCACCATAGCAGCGACGTTTGTTCTCAGAGAGCACGAAGCCCGGCTGGCAGGTGCACTGGAAGCTGCCGGGGGTGTTGGTGCAGGTGCCAAACTGGCAGATGTTGGGCTCCACCTCACACTCGTTGATATCTGGGAGGGGAGTGTAAAAGATGTCAGGAAGGTGAGATGAGCAGATGGTTTGGTCGCCCCCCCGACGATTTGAGTATACGTGGAGCATTTAGCCTGTGCTTAATTGTGTCTATCCCTGTGTGTGTGTGTTTGTGTGTGTGTGTGTGTCTTACCTATACACTGATCATTTTGCACCTCGTATCCAGGAGGGCAGATACATCTGAAAGATCCGTCCAGATTCTGACAGGTTCCTGGAGAGCATGTGCCGGGTAGACTCACGCACTCGTTTATATCTGTGGAAGACAGGACGATGTAAATATGAGACAATCAGGTTAATGTGTGTGAATGCCAGACAAAATACCCCACCATGGTCTTACTTTTCTGGTATATTTAATGACTGACTTACCAACACAGTTCTTCCCATCTTGAGTGTTCTCATAACCCTCGTGGCAGAGACACTGGAACGAGCCGAGGCCGTTGATACACTGTCCGTTCCTGCACACTTGGCCCTGGAGGGCGCTGCACTCATCTATGTCTGTAAGGAAAACACTGGGAGGATTAGCACTCTGTAGAAGGAATTCATATTTTTCCTGGCCTCAAGAGTTACTGAAAGCTGGCTTGTGTATAATTTTCTTTGTTACACTGCCAATGTTTTAAAAAACACTCAATGTATTTCCCTCTTAAAGCCAAGGAAAAGTCAAATGTCTTCATTGTATTTTATGGCTATCCAAATTTAATACTGCTACAGAAAAGGGCGGCATGTCTTAAAGGAATTTATAGGTGTGATCTTTAACAAAGTGACATTTGAGAATTAAAAACCGTCCTCACCCATGCAGTCGTTGTTGTGTGTGAGCTCAAAGCCGGGGAAGCAGAGGCAGTTGTAGGACCCCACCGTGTTCTTGCAGGTCCCGTTGCCACACGGCTGTCTGTCACACTCGTCGATGTCTAGCATACACACATACAGAGAGAACAAGGGTGAGGGTGAGACGGCAAAACCATCCAAATAAAATAAGAAAGAAGAAGAGAATTACATAGAATGCAGTGTTGTGTATTATCAGTCTAGTTTAAATTGCGCTCCTCACCCATGCACATGGTCTGATCAGCAGTGGCCTTGAAGCCGTTGTGGCACAGACAGCGATAGCTTCCCTGAGTATCGATACACTCTCCATGGCTGCACACATTAGGAATCTCCTGACACTCGTTACGGTCTGAAAAAGAAACGCAAACAAAAAGTATTCATGTTGGGGATGAGCAAGGAGACCATTACTTGTAACCGTCAACCAACTGAGCTACCTGTAACCGTATCTCAGAATGGACTTGGACAGGAACTGGTGCTGGTGGATGAGAAGTTGTTATGTTAAGACTAAAATTTAAATTGGCAATTTATTAGAAAAGCATGTGCAGAACTGCCTCTTTTATAAACTTTAATGTGTAAACTTTTGTTAGTCTCCCAATGAGGATTTTCCTCACCAGTATGGATAATGGATACTTGTTTCAGCTAAGTACTCGCTCAATCCTCATTAACGTGTTGTAAAAGGCAGTACATAGCAATCATTCTAATAACTGATTGATCCAACGATCTGTTAAAACATCAATAACATCAAATTGCTTGTTTTGTCCAAATCAAATAATATTGAATTTACAATGATGTGAAATTAACAGAAGCAACAAATTCTAGACATTTGAGAAACTGGAGCAATAATGTTTTGTTTGATAAATGACTTTGACTTTATTTGTTTATCATAGCTACTGCAGATTACTTTTACTTTTACTGACTGTTTGCAATTACTAATATCATTTATTGCAGTTTATTTGCAAAAATTAACCTTGTTGCAAAAATACCTAATATTGTTAGCAACTTAGTGTATGTTTAGTTTCATTTGTTTCTGCATGTCGGATTTAATTTGTGCCTTTTGTTTTGGTTTTCCTCTAATTTTTGTTCTGTGAATATTTACATGTGTGTTTGACGGAGTATAACCAAATCAAACCCGACATAAACAAGAGTTGCGCTTAGTGAAAGGGTGGTGTCAATTACTGCAACACGCCTCAGTGGATCTTACACTTTCTTTCTGAATGATAATTACAACAACTTTCCCTCAAAAAGGGACGTCCATCTTTTACATTTTCCTCACATCACCACCATCAATCCTTCTGTCCATCACCCTGTTGTTTTAAGATGGGATACCCTCATCAGGCCTGTCAGACGGGCTGAACTCACCCACACAGGCCCCGCTGGGGGACAATTTGAAGCCTGGTGAGCACTCGCAGCGGTAGCTGCCTGGAATGTTGATACAGTTGGCGTTGCGCTGGCACAGGTTGTCCCCGCTGTTACACTCATCAATATCTACACAGGAGGAAGAAAGAGAAGAACAGTGGACATCAATCACCGGCTCCACTGCTGTCCGGACAGAGCAGGCAGTCAGCTTGTCGACAGCAGGAAAGAAAGCACAACGGCTCCATTTTGGCTCCAGTGCAGCTCAGACGGTCGCTGGCAGATTGTGGATGATTGAAGGTCCAGGCAGGTGCTCCCATTCTGAGCCACTATGCTTGTCTTTACAATGTCATAATTCACCCGTGAAAAGGCAGCATTAACTCCCCCGAGTGGACCGCTTGTAAAAGTGCCTCTCGGACAGTGACTAAGTGTAACTTTACTTGTGCGTGTGTGTGTGTGTACTGGTAGGTTGGTGTGATTTAGTGTAGAATTGGTGGTAAGTGTTTGTGCCAGCAGTGAGTATATAATCTATACATTGTAAGGAATATATAGACAGGTAATGATTCAGCAGCAGGGTCGAATGAGGGGATACAGTGTTAGGAGGTAAATGTGTGTGTGCTTGTTTTTGTGCATGCTGAGTGACAGAGAGAGAGAGACGGGGAACAAAACAAGCAAAGAGAAGGAAATATATACAAATACAACGACAAACGACTAATCAGAAGTGTTAACCATTTTCGTCTTTTTATACAAAGACACTGTAAGAGGGACAAAAAAGGAGAAAGAAAACATTTTGTGTAGCCTGCGTTTTACCTTCACAAATGAGCAGTATGTTGTTGTAGCTGAAGCCCATCGGACATTCACAGCGGAAGCTCCCGATCTGGTTGATACACACTCCATTGGCACAGATACCAGGGATCTCCCTACACTCATCAATATCTGCATGAAAAAACAGCACAGAGTGTCACAATGCAAACGGAACCTTGTACCAGCACCTGTCTTCATGCTGTTCTGCAACAGTTGTGACCTTACCTATGGGCTTGCCAGTGTGGATGTCGATAATGAAGCCAGGAGCCTGGTTACCACACAGTAACTGGTACTCAGCTGAAACAGACAGGAACAGGAGATTCTCAGTGACGGAAATGTTTTCAAAGTTTTACCAGAGTGTGTTTCAGGGTATCTAGTGACACTCACAGGTAGCAGGAGTTGGACAGGGCTCGCACGGTTTGTTCCAGGCCTTTCCAACATTGTAGGCGCAGCAGCACATCTTCTTGGTCATGTTGAAGGACAGCTCGTTCTCGCACGTGTCGTTGAAGTTGCGGTAACACACGCTCTTCCTCATGTCTGCATCACAAGGAGGAAGACGGTTGAAAAAGTTTGCCTTTTACTCTTTGATTTTTCATTAGAAGACGTGATAGGAGTATGTTTTTTTAATCAGTCCAAAAGAAGTGTCTGGCACTCACCCATGCAGTTGTTCCCTCCGTTGACCTGCATGTATTCAGGAGGACAGACACAGGTGTAGTTGCCCAGCGTGTTGTAGCAGGTACCTGGTCCACAGATGCCAATGTGGGTTGTGCACTCATCGATGTCTGCACATAAAGGAATGAGGATTAAAATATGACCTTGTTCATTTTTCTCTGATAGGTGAAATTATAAAATGGTTAATATTGTTCAGTTATTTGGCTCTCAGCTCTTACCCTCACAGATGCGAGTCTCCTCATTGAGATAGTAGCCTGCTGGACACTCACACTGGAAACTACCAAAGGTGTTGACACAGTTGCCACCCTGGCAGAGACCTGGCAGCTCCTGGCACTCATCAATATCTGGACAATATTTCAGACGGTTAGATGAATAGATGCTACCCGGTAATGATTTTTAGGGCTCTGGAATAGAATCAAAAGATTACTATCTTGTTGCTACAGGACAGTAAAAAAGCTGGATGATCTACCTTCCAGGATAACAGTGATGGGGTTAGGTCTGAATCCCTCTCCGCCTGGACAAAGAGTCTTATATTCCGCTGCAGACGAAACAGAAAGGACAATACAATGTTACTGTGCCTGTTCATGTTATAGTGGAAGTAATGAGTAGCCCTTACTGAAACATAACTTTATGTGGATTGTGTCTATCAATTAATTGAGTGATCAGAGGAGGTGCTGTGGTGCATACTGGAGTTGGGGGCGGGGCACAGTTCGCAGGGGTTTCCCCAGGCTCCTCCCAGGGAGCAGCAACAGGAAGCTCGAGTCACGCCCACTCCGATCTCCGCACTGCAGGAGATTCCTCCGTCACCACGGGCAAGGATGTCCAGGAAGCAGTTGCCAACACGGGTATCTGAGATGGACACAAACTTACTCATGAATGCATTTAACAGGACAGTGTGTATGAATTAAGTTAATTTTGAGGCGGTGCAGATACTGATGTGAAGAAGCAGATCATTCCGATATGGCTGTATCGGCTGATATACTTATTCTATAAAATATATTATGTATATGTACAGAATTTATAGGAACACACATTTTTTTGCAGTGATCCCTCAAATGCGACTATCCCTGCGATACATTTAAACCTGCTTTAAGTGCGACTCACCCACGCAGCCAACTCCAGTGGGGTTGAGCTCGAAGTCAGCGGGGCAGTTGCACAGGTAGCTCCCTGGAGTGTTCACACACAGCCCGTTGATGCAGTTCACAGGGTCGGCGCATTCGTTGATGTCTGCAGTACACAGTGACACACAGAAGCTCAGCAACACACACGATACTACAGACACCTTTCTGACATGTATGAGCCTATAAAAATAACCTAAAATACACTTTCTAATTTAAATGATTTAAATCCTTGTTTATAGCACAAACTAACTGGGTGATCTGTAAAGTATGTATTGTATGTATTGTATATGTATATGCATGGTATGTATTTATTGTAAAATTACAGTAAATACATACTATACATATTTTGCATATTTGCATGCCTGCATGGTTTTTAATGGTAATGTGATGCATAGATGAAGGCTGCTATTCTCAAGAAAACTCAGCTTCATCTATCTGAGTCTGCTCTTTGTCTGAACTCACCAGTGCAGTTTCCACCGCTGCGGTCCAGTTCGTAACCATCATCACACACGCAGCGGAACATCCCTGGAAGGTTCTGGCAGGTTCCAAACACACAGATGTTCTGGAAATTACACTCATCGATGTCTGGGGAGAGAGAGACAAAATGTTGGGTACACTTCCATGAATAAAAACAAGAAAAGCAAAACTAAAACAAGAGAGAGAGTCAAATGCGACAGAACGAGTGTGGCACCTTGACAGGCCTTGCTGTCTTCTGTGGGAGTGAAGCCCATCTCACACTCGCAGCGGTAGCCACCCGGAGCGTTCAGACACTGGCCGTTCTCACACAGGTTCACGTTGTCTGCGCACTCATCCATGTCTGAAACAGAACAGACCAGTGAGTTATAAAGCTCACTGTACACTGCACGGGTATCCAATTAGGATTTATTTGGAAGGTCAGCAGTCTAACCAGAGCAGGAAAATCCATCTCCATTGAAGCCCTCCTTGCATGTACACCTGTAGGATCCCGGTGTGTTGACACAGTCTGCGTTGGGATTGCAGTTGTGGTCCTCTGCAGAGCACTCATCCTGATCTAAAGAGAAAAAAGATGTTGAGAAACAAGAAATTAAAAACGTAACCTTTATTTTGTTTTCGAAAACTCACATGACACCATCAGAATACCTGGTCTACAAACCACATCGCGGTGAAGATATTCCAAGAAATGTACCCACCCACACACTTGATGCCGTCTCCAATCCAACCATCCCGACAGCGACACTTGAAGCTTCCAGGCACATTGATGCAGGCAGCATGCATGTCGCAGTTATGAGCCCCGATCTCACACTCATCAACATCTGGAGAAATATGGAGGTCAGTTAATCAGTTGTTAGGGGGGTGCTTTCCCTTGAACACACTTTTTTTCTTTTCCCTCGGCATGACCAGTCTGTAAGCAGTTATTATTAACATTTGTACTCGCTAACAAGCAAAAAACTGAATGCAAAGAATATTGCAGCGTAAGTGAAATGTTCCTGTTTAATTATGCAAAGAGACGTGAAATTTTTGCTTTAGCTCAGTTTTAAATTCTATAAGTAGCGAGTCATGAATAATAAATCATCATTTCTTAAACTGTAGACCTGCAACTACTGTATGCATGAGTGAACTGTCTCAACACTCAAATATGGTCGCACAGAGGCTCAGATGTCTCAACAGCCCCTGACGTGTGTGTGCTTGTGTGTGCTTGTGTGTGTGTGTGTGTGTGTGTGTACCTGTGCAGCCCGTGGATCCCTTCTTGACAAAGTATCCCAGCTGACAGTGGCAGATGAAGGAGCCTTTTGTGTTCTCACAGTCGCCGTGGAGACAGATGTTTGGGTTCAAGTCACACTCGTTCACATCTATGCAGATCAGAGACGGACAGACACAGATAACATGTGAACGTTGTGGCCCCGAGAGATTAGAATGACAGGAAATGAGACTGACAGAGACAGTGCCACAGGTCAGGTAGAATGGGTCGAGTGAATACATTAATATGGCAGGAAAGTAGATAGCAAAAAATACAAGGGAGGGTAAGAGGTTTAAGTATATAGGTATGTAAGATGAGTTTTTTTCTCTCACCGATACATGTCCTCATGTCCATAGAAGCCATGAAGCCATCGTAACACAGACAGCGGTATTCCCCGGGAATGTTGGTGCACTGTCCTCCGTCGCAGATGTCTGGAGTCTCCTCACACTCGTCAATATCTGCAAGAAAACAGAAGATTTAAATGCGCTATTGGTGGCAACACCACACAGAAAACCAGACAGGTTTTAATTTCATGGTAAAACTTTGGGACATGACGAAACGCGACCACATTGTGACACTATATCCTGCGTTTTATTACCTGAGCAGGTCCTGAGGTCAGGCATGAGAGCGTAGCCCTCACTGCAGCTGCACTCATAGCTACCCTCTGAGTTGGTACAGTGGGTTTCGCAGCCTCCGTTCATAATGGTACATTCATCAATATCTGAAAAAGAAAGGCCACAATTACAGTTTGGCATTAAGCTCTCCCAAGAAGAGAATCACACAGGTGTATTTATTTACGCTTCATTTTAAAATTGTACAACATGATCTACGCTTGTTGGACTAAGTTCGTTCCACTCACCGACGCAGCCCTGTCGGTCTGGCGTCGCCTGGTAGCCGGTGTCACAGGAGCACTGGTAGGTTCCTGCCATGTTGACACACTGCCCGTTCTTGCACAAGTTGTCACTCAGCTGGCACTCATTCACATCTGACAGGACCAGCAGACAATCATAGAGAATTAGATTTTGTACACAACTTAGTGTGAGCACTAACTAGCAGTTAGCACTCCTAATTAATATGGTTCTTAGTGTAGCATCTTCATTAAATAGCATCAAATTCCTGCACTTTTCAAGAACTTTCAAAGTGCCTAAACTGAAAAATTTCTAGACTCTCAAAGAATTTATCGTGACATCTAAATTGTTACATTAAATCACCCATGAAAAAGTTTACCTATTCCGTCATACCTACAGAAATAAATGCATATTTTTAAGTTTTGATCATGCAAATGTCAAAAAACAACAAATATATGACATACTTTTCAAGGAATATATTTCAAGCTTATTCATTACCTTGAAAACATTTGAAAGTTTTACTGTGTGAAACTTGCTTTTCTTCACTTGGCTAAAGTTTCTATCTTTAAAATTAAATGTGGGCATCCTGAATATGATGGATAAAACCAAGTGAGCCTGTGTGTGAATATATGTTGTGTGTGTGTGTATGTGTGTGTGTGTGTGCTGTATGATGTATGACCCACCTTCACAGGCTGATCCGTCGCTGCTGAGTGCGTGTCCGGTGGGACATTCACACTCGTAACTCCCCTCTGTGTTCAGGCAGGTTCCTCCTCGACACAACAGGGGGTTCCTCTCACATTCGTCAATATCTGTCAGCAGAGAGGGAGGGAGGGACGAATGAAGAAGAGAAAAGAAAAAACAAGAAAGGACATGGAAGTTTTGGGAAATCTATGGCTTGACTGGACCAGAGTATATCATTAGAAAATTCTCTAACTGTGTGTGTGAGTCCGTTTCCAACGTACCCATGCAGTTCTTCATCATCATGAAGCCGCTCTCGTAGCCCTCGAAACATTCGCACTCGAAGCTGCCTGGTGTGTTGACGCAGGTACCGTGACCACACAAGTCCGGGGAGATGCGGCACTCATCGATGTCTGAAAACATTTTTAAAAGAAGGAACCTTCACCTACTGCTCACCAATCATGACAGGAATGTTTCATTGGGTTTTTATCATTTTGGCCCCTTCTGCATCTTCTCGTACCTGTGCAGTTCCTCTCTTCTGCAGTCAGAGCGAAGCCGCTGTTGCAGCGACACTTGAAACTTCCGATGGTGTTCCGGCAGTTTCCGTAAGTGCAAAGACCCTGGAACACTTTACACTCGTTTACATCTGGAGAGAAGGACAAGACATTAACTACTATCTACTCATTTAGAACAGACAACACAAAACAATATCCTACTTGTCAAAATATGAATTGACTACTGTTTGATCCTTTTCCATTTTGTTTGGTTCATCTATGCACCAAGTGAAGTTTGTTTCTGCCCCTCTTGTACATTTCATCCCCTTTCTATTATGTATTTATCTGTAAAGTCAGTTATGTTTTGTTTTTGAACCAATAAATAAACAAAAAAGAACCCCAAAAAATTCTTATTTGGTCAAAATAATAAGATTTTGCTATAACCACTATGGATTAGACTTTAATCTTCAGCGTGACAGTCTAATGTGGTTACTTGGGTTACACAGGGTTCTACCAACAACACACTTTGTATGAATATGGCCAGGTACCTTTGTAGAAGGGCCTCCCAGTCAGAATATCTCCTCTGTTGGCGAAGCCGGGCCCTCTGGGACAGATGGTTCTGTACTCAGGTGAGCCTGCTTTAGGACACTCCTCGCAGTCAATACCCCAGGCAGCCCCCACTGAGCAGCAGCACATGTCCACACGGTATCTGCCCGGCAGCGGCGCGCCACACTCGTCCTCGTGCCACTTCATGTAGCACTGCTCACTGCGCATATCTAGAGAAGCAAGTTATCAAATCAGGTTTCAGGCTAATAGTACAGTGACATGACAGCCACTGGAAGTTTGATTGGATGTGATTTCTTTTTTTCTTGTGAAGTCTTCTTACCAACACACGTGCGTCCAGTGCTGTCCAAGGTGAGACCCTCAGCACACTCACAGCGGAACGAGCCCTGGGTGTTCACACACCGGCCATTTGTGCACACTCCAGGGAACACCTCACACTCGTTGATGTCTACAGGGAGCATGGCATTTAAAGAACCATGATTACAAAGTGAAACACACACAAACACACATGCTCAAGAACTCTACAGGCAGAGCATTAAGGCACATCAGAAGGACAAAAAAAAAAAAGGAATGATTGACTTCCTGTCAGTGTTGGATGACTGGACAGCTGCAGGTTTGTCACCGTTCATTAAGTTATCAAATGTTCTTACCTTCACAGACGAGGCCCTTCATACGAGCAAATCCTCGGGAGCAGGCGGTGTCTGAGGACGCGTGAGAAGATCAGAGATGGAATTTGAACCAGGAATCTGATTTGTATTTGTTGCCTTATTCTTTTGCTCGTGTATTAGTAGCAGTTATTATTTTGTATTGTTTAGAGTCTTGCCTGGAGGACTTTTTAAACTACTGAAAGTTTTAGCATTAAATGACCAGAATTACATTTAACATTAAACACAATAACAATAAAATCAGCAGCAACTGCGTGTGTGAACTGACCGATCTCGCAGGGTTCGCAGGGACTGCCCCAAGCGGCTCCCAGTGTGGAGCAGCACTCAGACTTCAGCGTGGCTCCGTTGATGTTGACCTCACAGCGGTTGTCTTGTATTGTCAGCCAGCACGTACTCTTCATACTGTCTGTGGAACCGAGGTAACACAGACCACATTTATTGTCTCTCATAATAACATGTCGTGCAATCTGGTGGCATTTAAAGAATGAAAATAACAAAATAATAAGTAAAATGCAACAGCTTTTTTATGTCAAATAACATCAATTGCACCCGCCCTTTAAAGAGTCACGCCACTCTCCTATGTTTGTCTCCCTCTCGATGAAGATTTGATACGGTGTGACCGCTGGGATTGAAAGAACAACCGACATGGCAGAGACTTAGGTGTCTCTCCAAGGTGTCTGAAATTTGTTCAAACATTCGTTCTCCTCTCCATTTCTCTGGGTGTCTGTCACTCACAGAGGAGGAAGAGGTGGCACCAGTAAAGCCGACTACATGTAGCACACTGCCAGAAACAGGATGTGATGAATAAAAGGGGGGAAAGGTGTAAAAATGTGCCATGTATCAGGTGAAATGCCTTTGAATTGTTATCCTGGGAGGAAACCAGGAGAAGGCAATGAAAAGCAGGCATCTACCTGAAAAATTGGGAGGGTTGGCAATAACTGTAGGCGTTCACTCCCTCAGAAATGGGTTGAATGCAGATCCTATATTAGTCATTAAATTTGTTGGTTCAGCCTCTTAAATGCAGGGATTTGCTGCTTTTCTTTGACATAACTGTTAAAATAATGTGCAGATCAACTGGTAATAGAAGCATCCTAACACGAGAAACAAATAAAGAGTTATCTGTTGATCCAGACATTGCTCCACAGCACCACTATTCCTCAAAATGTCAAACTCTCCACAGGGTTCCTTTAACTATGGCAGCTAAATACACCACACAAACAGCCAACATGTCACCTTCAGCTCTCATTACTGCCATGAAACTTGTGCTTTTGGCTCCGAGCTGAGCTGAGTAAAGCCCATGCATCATTACATTTAATCCAAAGCTATTTCATTCCTAATGAGCTGAAGGTGTACGGGGAGCGTACAGTCTTAACAGTAGTGACACCTTTTCTCCGAAACCACAATGCCACCCAAACACAAAACCACAATTTACTCTCGCTTTCTTCCCCCGCTGAGTGATGGCCTCGGAGACATAAAACAGAAATGACCCAAACCAGAGGAATTCCTCTGATGGAGCCAGCTCATGCAACATGCATGAGTATTTATTTAATGACTCATGCGCCCTTCCAGTTTCAATAACATCTGTATTCTGTATTAGCATGTAGCTTTCTCACAATGATTTCCCAAAAGGAACAAACCACCAAACAAGCAGAATATTAAACCTCTTACATACCACATGTCATTCTGAATTTGGGGGGGATCTCAAAGAATGAAAGCAACCAAGGCCATGCGTGCAAGCATTTATCTAATAAATCATCTGCGTGTGCCATAACATCTGATGATGATAATGTATCTGGATGGCCCCTGGAAACCTGAACCACCTCTGTGTTTGTTTATAAAAGTGGAGTATAAACCTCGATTAGAAAGATTAGACACACAGACTCTTGCACTAATTATGTCCTATTGACACTCGTGTCTCAGTGTGTAATCATTATCTCGTGCAAGCTGTTTCTGGGACCCCGCGGTGCCGCTCTAATTCACGTCAGGCACTCGGGAGGACGGATGTCTTACCCACGCAGATGGTGTTGGTGGAGTCCAGCTTGCTGCCGTGTGTGCACTCGCAGTTGAAGGACCCGGCAACGTTGCGACACACTCCATTGATGCACGGGCTGGACATGCACTCGTTGATATCTGAAACACGTGCAAACACACACCTGAGGTCAGAGCCGAGAGTCAACGTGACCATTTAGCAGTGACAAATACAATGTGTGTTTCTTCTTTCAATGAGCCAAATGTTTACTGGAAACTGAATGCAACACATCTGGTAATGCCATCTCATAATGACCTTGATTGTTGGCAAAAATGGAAAAAACATATGTGGATGTGAGCCAGCACAAACACATGAGTGAGTTTGTGTGTGTCAGAGAGAATGTGTGTTTATAAGTTTGTGTGTGTGTGTGTGTGTGTGTGTGTGTGTGTGTGTGTGTGTGTGTGTGTGTGTGTGTGTGTGTGTGTGTGTAATGAAAGACATCACCTTCGCAGGTCTCGGAGTCGGGTTTGAAGACATATCCCTTCGGACAAGAGCAGGTGAAGGAGCCAGGAGTGTTTCTGCACAGACCGTTGTCACACAGGAGACGGTTCACCAGACACTCATTGATGTCTGCAGGGAGGCCAGAGAGGGTAGAGGTTAGGAAACAGTCACATATGATTTGTGATTGATTTCAAATGACGAACAACCACCAGTATTACATTCTAACCCCTAACGAACTACAACAATTTTTTTGGGTGCTTTTGATGTTGGCATCAAGTGCTGCTCATCATTTGATTCAGGTGAAACTAAAGTGTTCAATTACACTCCAAATTTTTCATTTGCTTCGTCAGAGACTGGATGAGTTTCACAGAAGTTTAAAAAACGACCTCATGAAGTGCAGTCTTCTTACTCAAAAAGAAGAACTTGGATACGTGCCTTTTAAAAAAAACACAAAAATCCACTCACCGACACAGTTTTTCCCGCTGGTGTCAGACTCGTAGCCGATGTTACAGATGCAGCGGTAGCTTCCTCTCAGGTTCTCACAGATGCCGTTCTGGCAAATGTCCGGATCCAGGGCGCACTCATTGATGTCTAGGAGTGGACGAGAATTATGTAGATGAACACTGATATGGGTGTTTCAAGAAAGCACTGTGAGAACATTCATGAACAACAAACTTACCTCGGCCATCAGTCGTAATGCCGATACCACCGCTGCACACCGCCTGGAACTCAGCTGACGGATAAGAAAGAAAAAACACATAAGATGAGCTGGAAATTCATGCTGCTTTTCTTTTCTGGTAACTTGAACAAAATGATTTCCAAGAAGCAACATAAATCAAGATTTTACCAGAGTTCCTGGAGGGGCAGGGCTGGCAGGGCTCTCCAAAGCCGTGTTCGGGATTAGCACAACAGCACTCAGACTTGGTCACCGCACCGGGGAACGGCCTCGAGCACGTGCCCATCTTTATGGCGCCATAGCAGGTGGTCCTCATGTGAGTGTCCACACACACTCTCCCATCTACATCGATGGCCAGGCCCGGGGGACACTCGCAGCGGAAGGAGCCCTCTGAGTTGATGCAGCGGCCGTTCATGCAAATGCCAGAAGTCTGACACTCGTCGATGTCTGACGAAGACAGTGCACAGGATGTTAATGTTACACGTCAGCTTCTTTTTATCAGCTAAGTGATTTGGGCTATTTCAATTAGTAATTCAATTTGAATTAGTCAGAACAGAACATATGTAAATCTTATAAGTTTTCTATGAAATCTAATCTAACGGTGAGTTTTTTATTCCAGATGCTTATCACACAGCAGGTAGAGTACATTGTCTGTAGAACCAAATATCAACTATTTTGGATTGTGCTGGAAAGTGTTTTCATAGGATTACACTGTCAGTGACCTCTCACCTGTGGAGGAATACATTGCTTTATTAATACATTCAACTCTCTATTAATTTTCCATTTTCTATTTTTGTTTCTGTATCTATGAATTGACAATTTTTTAATTATTTATGTATTTATTTCTATATTATTTTCCATTTGCATTGTTCCCCTATCTATTTCTATTTTTATTTATTCCTGTATTTCTTTTTACTTTTCTTTAGGCATCTCTGCTTCATTATGCAAACAAGGGGACTGTCATTCAAGGCCAATCACAGTACGGCAGAACAGTCTTGGGAGTATGTATATAAATGCGGAAATAGATACAGAAATACAATAGAAAATGGGAAAATAAATAAATGGTTGAATTAATCCAAAGGATGATAAATACAGAAATATCTATTTATGTCATATTTAAGATAAAGAAATGAATGGCTACATTTAAGTTCAATTTTATATGTAGCAAATTCAATGGCATCCTCTTTTATTCATTGAGCCATTTATATAGTTATTTAATTATTTCTCATTTTGGCTGGTTCAGTCCACCAGACACAGCAACATGACAAATTGAAAGGAAAAAGGGCTTAAGGCTCGTAAATAAAAGAATTCCTAAACAAGTCTCTCTGACAAATCTCTCCTGCTAATTTGTTTTGTAACGCTCTACTTAAAAATATATAAACATGACACACAACTATGAAGACGCCACAGAAATCACAGAGCTTAACAGAGAGTCAGGTCACGGGGAGTTAGCGTCATCGGGGCTGGCAGGTGTTGTATGTGGGATGTGCACCTGTGCTGTCTGTGTTATGGTGTGACTGCGATGGAACGGCTGCTACTTTTGAAGCTTCCAGACAAAAAATGTCTCAATAGAGACTCGTAAATCTATTTATCTTTTTCTGGTCTGTGCATTTTACCGCCCTGGGTTCAAAAAAAGGTTCTGCAGGTTGTTAGAGGAACACCAAATCTGTCTTCACTGTTTTGAAGCGGCCTGTTTGGCCCGAGACTTGAGGCCTCTTTTTTTACTTTATAAATCATTCATACCGGTGCAGTAGCGTCCGTTAGGTGCTAGAGCGAACCCGGGCTTGCAGATGCATTTGAAGCTGCCGTCTTCGTTGATGCACATGCCGTTCAGACACATGTTTTTGGTGGCACACTCGTCGTGATCTGGGGGGGGGACAGGAGGGGAATTCAGGTCAACTTTATAAAGGTGAAACATTCATGTGAAGTTTGGCCTGTTTCTGTGTCTGTTGGCTCCTCACCAATGCAATTCTTTCCATCGGAAGTGAGCTCGAAGCCAGCATTGCAGATGCACTGAAAGCTTCCCTCTGTGTTGACACAGCGGCCGTTGCGACACATCACTCCATTCATAATACACTCATCGATATCTAAAGAGAGGAAGAGGGAAGACAGATGTGGTTGAGTTTATTGTTTTTTGTACGTGTTTGACTTACTTCAATGATACATATGTACACAGAAACACAGTCAGATATACCAATGCAGGCTTGTTTGATGGGATTTCCCTGGTAGCCCTCATGGCACTTGCAGTGGTACGATCCAGGTGTGTTGACACAGTCTCCATTGATGCATGGATTACTCACACACTCATCCACATCTGGGGGAAAAAAAGACAAAGCAACAACAACTCATGAGACATCCTAACACAAAGAACATGCTTTACATATGAGCAGATTTCTCCTGCCAGCATCGACCTACACTTGTGTTAAGTTCCTTAAATTGGCAGAAGATGGCAGTACAGCGCATGCGATTAACTGTGGGACTGTCACAAAGGCACAGTGTCTGCCTATGTGCCTCAGAGATAACTGCATGGACACAGTGTGTGTGAGCCTGTTTCTTACCGATACACTCCCCACGAACATCCTGTTTGTAGCCCATGTTGCACTCGCAGCGGTAGCTTGTCGGTGTCGGGATGCAGCGTCCATTCAGACACAGGTTGGTGAAATGTTTGCAGACATCGATGGAGTCATTCACAGACACCGTGCCTGAATGCAGATAGCATACAAATTAAACACTCAGAAAGACATCGTTTCCAGATCATTTTCTCGAACAACAAGGCCTTTAATCTAGTGCCATTTAACAGACAGGTCCACAGAGAGACTCACCTATATGTGTGTGGGTGAGAAGTCCCCCTCCATTGCCCCCGAAGCTTCCACCGTTCCCTCCAAAGCTTCCCCCTCCGTTGCCACCGACACCTCCGTTACCGTTACCATTGGGGGGGAACTTGTATCCATAGTTGAACCCGTTGCCGTTGGTGTTGGGGAAGTGTCCATTGGGGTAGCCGTTAGGGAGGCCGTGTCCTTGGGCGACGCCCACGATACACAGGCGTCTAAACTCGTCTACGAGAGAGAAAGAGATTAAATGCATCAGTGGACACATTCTTCAGTCGGTTATGTCTCCAGATGAAACTGAGGAAGAGTTTATTCATCAACAAAGAGTCTGTTTTTAAACAGTTTATATGGATTACAGTGATTTAGACTCACAGGCACTTTGGATCACCCCGAGCACTCAAAGTCCGACTGTTCACACTTAAAATTCACTCAGTGTTTCCTAGAATCGTAGAATAGCAGAAAGGCCACTGCACTTTGCAGTAAATGTTTGTCTTTTTTGACATTTGTTATTAAATTGACTGCCTAACTGTACGTGTTTTACTGCTTTAAGTGGAGGTTCGCCTGGAGCAAAGCCTGACAAAGTAATATGTGAAAAATTATCTACAGCACATTGTCCTGCTTCGGCATGAAGTTACAGTGAGTGCAGTGTATCATTTAATCGTCTGTTTGTATGACCAGCAGTGTATGTTTGTGTGTATTTAGACTTAGACTTGGACTTTATTATCCCAAGGAGAGATTTCTTTTCACAGCACCGTACCCGTCAGACAGTCCATACAACACACAGTATGCAAAAACAGTTCATATAACAACACACAGTAAGAAGAAGTTTGTATGTTCTGCACTTAAATTGACAAACAGAAAGAATTAAACACAAATGCACACACACACACACACACACACACACACTTATTTTGGCATTTGAGAAGATCAGAGACAGATCAGTTATGGATCACACAGTCTCACGCAGGGGCGGCACTTTTCTCAATTCTGACTCGACTAAAGAGATGATGGGTCGTTATACTCACACAAATCTTTTCCATATTTTTTCTGTTCTTTTTGTGCTCATGACATCATGCTCATCAGTTACAGCTGAGGCTTTTCCTTCTCCGTCACACGCGCACAAGCTCTGAGCTCTCTCTAGGAGCGTCAGTCTTGTCCGGTTTAATGTTACCGCATTAAACTAATTTGGCTTATGAAACATTTCTTCTGTCGTTATTTTATTTACCGCCTGTGCTCATGCCAAGTCCCAGATAATCTGTTGTGGAGTCTGCCAGTTTTTTGTCGGCAGAAGGAGAAGGTGATGGATGTTCTATCCTGATTTCATGCTTATAACCTTCTCTTTTGTTTGGGAACAGCTGGCGCAGATGTTGTTTGAACCGTGTGCGGTTGTCAACAAGTGAAATAAGGGATTTGCTGTTCTGTGTCCCGTTTTCCTGGTTTACTCACCAGAGCCCCTGACGGGGCACATCTCAGGGATCTGTCCCAGAGCCCAGCAGCGTCCAGTGTCGCAGCAGCACTGCATCTTGGTGTACTGGCCGGTCAGCTCGGCAGCGCAGCGTCCGTTAGCCAGAGCAGAGAAACAGGTGCCCACACGCTGATCTGAGGAAGAGGAGACGCATTTGCAGGATTAGATGAGTCAGCAGGCAGCAAGGCAAAAATTTAAGCTGAAGAGGCCATCACGCTGAAGTCAAATAAAAAAAGATACACATGGCTGATGTCTTTTATTATGTTTTATGTGTCTCTTGTTGGAGTGTTTAAACTTACAGTCGTGAAAAGACAGTTGTTAGATAAAACATCCTTCAGGTGACATCAGCAGCTACGTTTACATGGATCCTGGTATTCTGATTACAATCAATCAAAACTTTTCATAAATCAGTCAATATGAAAAATGTCCTAAGTGAACGATATAACCTGATTTTTTTCTGGCCGCCTTTCAGGAAGAGGTCTGCATGACATAGCATTACTTTTTTAGCATGTCGCACATCTGTTCCAATTACAATTGTTGTTGCATGTGAACACCGGTTGCTATTTATCCACCTATTTGAACAGTAGTTCTGTAATCTTCAACCAGAACTAAGAAACATTTTACATGTAAACATCTATACTGTTAGGTGTAGCTACAGGTGCATCACGTCACTCCAACAGCTCCCATAAAGGCTGCCGGGTCAAAGTGTTGAACCTCAACCAGAGAGGGCAGTGAAGTGCTGCTTTTCAGCCTGGACTTGAGTTATTCTTTCAAAAATAGAACTTCAAGCAGCAACTCAAGTATTTTGTCTGCCACTGACGCTGCATTATATATGGGAAAAGGTTACAGGTAATCGCTGCTCTCACAACAGCAGAGCTGTAAGTCAGAGGGGGCAGCCTGGCCTTTCCATGGCGGCTGTGGAGGAAGCTTCTTTATGGTCTGGCAGTGGGAAAGGTTGCCTGGGGTCTCAACTGACTGCAGGAATCTGAAGGGCCTCCAAAAGGGGGTCTCATTTGTTACAGTTTTCCAGGTCAGGGTCATTGGGGCAGGAGAGGGGGCTGCGGTTCAAAGAGCGTGTGTGAGGAGTAAATGGAGAGGAAGACAGGGGGCTTTTCTGGGTATTTAGGAAAATACCAAGAGAAAGTAAAAGGCAGAGCGAGAGGGAGAGAATGTGTGTGTATTATTTTAGAAAGCGGACAACATATGTGAGAGGGAATTTTAAGCGCATCTACAGAAGAAACGGGGAGGGAAAGGAAAGGCAGAACGAAGGGGGAGAGGGAGGGAGGAGCACAAGTCGATTAACTCACTAATGAGCCAGCAGTCTGGAATTAATCAGTTCCATGTGGAGCAATTCTTGCCAATTAGATAGAACATGAGGGGCTGCGCTCTGTCTCGGAGCACATACAGTACAGTACACACACACTGACATGCAATTACACAAACAGATATGCATTCCGATACATATCCATGGGCACAAAACACGCACAAATATACACTCGTATGCTTGTGTACACGCATAAATGTACATAAACACACACAGAACGCAAACTAACATCCCAAAGGAATGACCGAGCAGGAGGCCCGGTGGAGGGGGGGGGTGATGAGGATGATGATGACTTAAATTGGATCCAGACGGTGGTTTGCTCGCTGGTGTTGCTCCACTACACAAGCATATGCTTTCATTTGGTGAGGTGTTTTTACAGACTGACTGACTGGACAGGTCTTTTTTTTTTTCATGCTCCCGCCGTGTTACAGGGCATTAGGCTCTGATTACTGTCAGCCCCCCCTCTAGTCTACAGTACATCCCACAAAACACAGGCAAATACACCTAGAGCCACACAGGGCCAGAACTATACATCCTGCTTCTGAAACAAGAAGAAATCAGCAGCAGCAATAAAAATGTCACTCTCTTTTAATCGCCACAAAAAAGGAAATGACATCAGACACTGCGGGAAACTTAATCAAAGAGTGTCGGTCGTGCAAAGAAGAAACAAGCAGACTCTTCCGTCACTGGTTTGGAATACCCCAAAAGATGGATTGGACCTGACCCGGTCTAGTCTGGTTTTGTTTGGGTTTGCTTATCTTTGCGTCTGTCTCCTCCCAATCTAGTCTTGTCCGTTTTGGAAGTAGGACACAGACGGAGGAAGGATATATGGGGGTTGTGTCTGGCACCTGTTTTATTTGCTCTCCCTTTTTTTCTCGTTCCCTTCAGCAGGCTGTGAGGTGAAGGATCCAGATGTCAGGGGATGGGAGAGGGGGGGAAAAAAGGTCCAAGAGGAAACCCGTGAGATAGATAAGCAAGGACGAGAGCGCAAGTATGCATCGGTTTGGGAGATAAACAGTTAAAAAAGAAAGAAACAAAGCAGCCAGAGGGGACGAAGCGAGATAAAAGGAGAAAATCCAAACAGAGAGACTTTCTACTGTAAATCTGTGGATTGTTTGCTGACAGAATGAGCTTTGGTGTGATCAAGAGAGAGAGAGTAATATAGAGAGAATAGAGGAAGGAAGAAAGGGAATGACAATGGAAAAGGTTCAAAAAGAAAAAATATGGACACGCATAAAGTCAGGCAGATGGAGAACCTTTTTTGAGTTTGGGCGATCGGAGCTTTGTGTCAGTGTGTGATCCACTTTCTCATGCACACATACCGGAACAGGCATGCAGGGCTGTATTCTAATGATCCCAATTATCTTTCACTTTTCCTTCCAATGCAGTGTTTTTTTCAGGAAACACAGCCCATATTCCTTAACCTCTTCATCGTCCTTTCTCCTTTTCTCCTTTCGCATGTTGGCAATTGTTTCCCCCCATTACCAATTTTGATCTTTTGACACTTTTGTTTTCAAAAAAGGTTACAAGGTGCATATTTTAAAGCACAGGGTATAAAAAAAAAAGTCCTTTGTGCTACATTTTAGAAAATGGAGTGTAGACGGATGAGTTGAGGAATCTCAAGGCCTGGGGAAAGAAGCTGCCCTGTAGTCTGGTGGTATGGCAGCCAATACTGTGTGTGTTTCCAGATGGCAGCAGGGTGAACAAACTACTTTTTATTCCATATATTCTGCCAATGGGATCACTGAGTTGTTTTGTTCATTGTTAAACAACCACCATTGCCAATGAAAATCTATCTGATGTGACTCAGGCAGAAATGTTCACAAACGAGGTCATGTTTAAAAAGTTTTATTCTCTTCAAGTTTAGTCATGATGGCTGACTTCTTTCCTCACTCTCTGACTCTCTGACTCTCTCAGATGGTTTAGTGGTGCGTGTCTTCGTGATGGATTTGTATTTTTGGCTGGTTATTTCCCATTTTATCTTGTAGTGATATCCTTGTGTCTGGTTGTAACTTTCTACTTCCTGCTCACTTGTGTTCCAGTGTTCTGTTACGCCCGTGTTTGTAATTAGGCAGGTGGCTGTGGCTCAGTGGTACAGCCAGCGTCTTCTTATCGGAAGGTAGTTGGTTCAATTGCCCTGGTCAGCATGTTGAAGTGTCCTTGGGCAAGATACTGAACCCCAAAACTGCTCCTGATGTGCTGTCATGTCCTTGCATGGCAGCCCCCACCATTAGTATCTGAATGTATGTATGAATAACTGTAAGTTGCTTTGGACAAAAGTTTCTGCTAAATGTATTTAAATCTGTGTCCCTTAATTCTTTCTTGGTTCATCTGTGTTCGTCCATGTAGCTCCTGTGCTCCTGTCCTCTTCCCCGGTCCTTCAGTGTTCTCTGTGTTCCTGATTTGTTCCTCTTGGTTTTCTGTCTTTTTTTGGTATTACTTTGGTATTTTCCTTTGCCTGCCCTTTTGTTCTTTTGATTCTGGTTGTCAGCATTATTGTAGTCATGTTGGTTCCTGTACCTGCCTGCCTGTGTGTGTGTGTGTGTGTTGTGTTTTGGTTCATGTTTGTAAAAAAAATGTGACAGACTAAATGAAACAAACAGTGAGCTTGAATACAATTACAGATTTTGCCATTCCCTGTATTAATATGACAATCATATAATGCTACAACTATGCAGGAATGATTTTCCAATTTTGGTGCAGAACAACTTGGCTTGTACACAGCCCTAACCTCAACTCCATCCAACAACTTTGAGATGGATTTAGCCGATTATGACCAATCCCCGCTGCCAGGTTTCAACCTTCTTACGGAAAGTCTTCACAGGACAGAAAAGCCTTTTTAAAGCAGCATATTAATGCCATAATTATGAAATATGATAAAAAAGACCTTGGGGTTTTAATAATCGGGTGTCCACCTACTTTTGGTTTCATAGAGTGTGTTTGTTCCACCATGTTGACGTTAGTGGGGTTATCTTTTGTTTCCTTTATTTTCTCTTAGACAGTACCATATGCGTGTCGCACTGAAGCTAAACAATCCACCACACGACAAACAAGCTCCCACACTACCTGCGAGACCCCCACCCTGTTATGTATGTGCGTGTGTGGACACATGACTCTGTTCATCTTGGTATTTCCAGTCCATTTTCTCTGTTTTTTCCAGAGTAAAACAGAGAAGCTTATTATCCTTCCCTGGTGATGGAGGATGGATTGCACGAAAATAACTTAAATAGCGAGGATACAATCCACAATGAAAGATGGTACTCTGGGAAACGTTTTCAATTACAGCAATCCAGAGGTTTTACGTTGCTACAGGAGCTTCAGCAGGATGTGTGATACAGATGGGGTTAAACAGACAGACCCTGAGCTGTCTGTTCTGGGGCTAAATCTTGAAATAATATATTAACACCTGCTTGTGTTTCTCTGTGGCTGCCATGAGGGGTGAGGATCGCAGGAATAGATTAACACCTGGTAGTGTTTCATGGGACTTGTCAGAGAAGTATGCAGCGTATGTGTGTCTGCATGTGTGTGTGTGAATGAGTCAGAGGGGCACTAACATTAGATGCTGTCAAGGCCAAATAGTGATTGCAAGTGTTTTGTGTGTTTGCCTGCACATGGTGACCACACGGGCCAGCTTGACTCATCAGTGCTCCAGGAAGCAGTGATGGAGGGAATGAAGTTAGCGGCCAGATGTGAAGTTTTTGGCCAGCCAGGTGTTGAGGAAGTGCACAAATGAGAGAAGAAAGAAGCATCGGAATTAGTCGGCTATGTGTGTGTGTGTGAGACTCACCCACACATCTGGAGCCATCTGTGCTGGAGATGAAGCCTCGTGGACAGGTGCACACGTAGCTGCCGGCAGTGTTGGTGCATTCTCCTCCATCGCACACACCAGGGATGGTGCTGCATTCATCGATATCTGAAACACACACCAGACACATACAGTCACATCATAACAATCCCTCAGTCCACCATACCAGTGGACACATCTGTTGAGTACACCGCAGCGAGCCAGCTTGGACAAATGTTTCGCTGTTCAAAATGTCTTTGTTTGGAAAGATGCAGTAGCACGCTGCAGTAAAAGTTTATTGCGTTGGAGTAACCTTTTCTCCCTGAGGAAAAATTAAGCAAACCAAATGGATCCGCAGTTGACAAAAGTGGAATTGCTTCGCTTCGGGTGTGTGCTGCTCTGCTCAGACTAAAACTCAAGCTTGCGAAGACAAGTAAATGACAGGAAAAATCTAACAGGAGAAAGTGCAAGAAGCTCAGCTAGAGAAGAAGAGGAGCAGCACTCATTAATGCATGAGTCATCACAGCCTTCTTTATTTGAACATACATTTACTAGTTTTAATACAATTTGGCCAGTTTTAGACTGTGTTAAAGTAATCAATCAAAATGTTTTTTTCGGGTCATACTGGAAAACGCCGCCAACTTGTATAATGAGATGAGACAAGAGCGCAAATTTATGATTCAGTAATCAAGTATATGTGCAGGTCATGATAATCATTCTAGCCACAGCGAACCCTGCAATTCTATCTATGAATACCTCTCATTCAACTTGATTATACTTCCAAATGTGGTATCTTAATTTGAATCAATCTACAAAATGACCAGCAAACTGAAAGAAAGGGCCATAATACAGAAGTCCCCAGGTTAAAACAATTGAGGTGACCTTATTTAAACGCTTCGCCTCAGAAATTCCTAAAATGTGTGTGTGTCTGAGATTACCTGGACTTGGCAGAGCCCACCCTGGTGTGGTGCACTTTATGATGGCATTAAGTTGTATTATTCAGTGAGAGGGGGGCCTCATTGCTCCATGGCGGGGGGAACCCAAAGTGAAGTTCCAGAAGGTATTGGGTTTTTTTATGATGTGTCACGCTTATTTATACGCATACGTAATTACTGCACCACTGCGGGGCATAATTACAGCATTAGTGCAGAAGCGGTGCGTGCCGTAATGTATGTGTGTGCTCAGTTGGAAAAGTGAAGGGCGTGTCAGTGTTTGCCTTTCTAGGAGTAAAGAGCGTGTAACTCAAATCTGTGTGTGTGTGTTTTCCTGTGTGCATGTGCGTGTGTCTCAGACAAGCGTGGATGTGCGTAGTAACGCTTGCCGTAGGAAGCAAAGAGGCCGTTCTTCCCCTGCTGACTCCTGTCAGACAGCGGTGGCAGAAGGCCTAGGTGAGGCTGTAAAAACTCAGCCGAATAAACCTTGTGTCAGCAGCAGCAACAGCACGCCAGACATTACGCTCAACACAGACGGGGCGCTGTGGGACCGGCTGTGTGTGTGTGTGTGTGTGTGTGTGTGTGTGTGTGTGTGTGTGTGTGTGGAGGGAAATGTGTGTCACCTGAGTAAATATCAACACCTGAGGCATCAAATCCGCCATGTGTAACTGTGCGCATGTATCTTTAACTCTCATCAACTTTAGGTCACATATGTATTTTTGCCAGATTCTACTGCTTGATCTAACCTAAGCTCTGATGTGTGAAATTGTCTGTGTGTGTGTGTGTATTTGCACGGTGCGACGTGCGTGAGAATTCACGAGTGTCAAAGCAACGGGGAGGTCCGTGTGCGCAATGAGAAAGTCTCCAAGATGCTGTAAGTGTTTCTTTGTTCAGCACTAACAGCTGGTTTCAAGCCAAAGGACTGTATTTATGGAAGGAAAATGGAGGGAGAGGCAGAAAAGGCATAAAGAGGAAGAGGAGGGGGAGACCGTTGAGCACAGTCTGAACCAAGAGCAGACCGTTAAACCAGGTGCCTTGTTGTGCCCAAAATGATCAGACACCCGTGACATCTTAAATGCGGGTCATGTTAACTGCTCCAAAACCTCGCTAATTTCGCCCTGAAAGCTCTCAGTGAGGCTGTTTGTGCACTAAATATAAAAACAAAAGACTTTCCCCAGAAGACCTGGTCAGATCCAAGACTTACGATACGTTCACAATGGTTCTATTGTCTTTACGGGCCTTACAAACACTGAACTGTTTCTCTCCTCAGTCTGCGTGGGTCAAATGGAAATCACATGATAAATCGAGACAACAACAGTTCAGTCCTTTTTCTTCAACTGCTAAACAGAAACAATGAGTGAACTTTTAAACTTTGTTCGCTGAATAAAGTAATTTAAAAGTGGTTTTCCGATCCTGTTTCACTTCACTGGGACTGATACAATCTCAGGCCATGTGTGGACAATTTTTGACGCCCAGAAGTTGTTGCTACGTGACGCGTGCGACATGCTACAAATCAAAGTTGAGCTGCCTTTAACTTTTAATGGTGCCTTGTTGACAATAAAGCTCGCCCCTCTCTTTGGGGTTTGGTATTGTTAAAAAGAGACCAAAAAATTAAATTTTGTTTGACACCAATTTTATGAAATTCATTTTGACGAAAGATTACATTAGACTATAAAAGTGGTGAGCCCCGTCTCTGGGCTTAACCTAGTGCTTTTCCTACATGCCCAAGATGACCAATCAACTGGTCTTTAAGATCTTGAGACAACAAGCTCACTGACACTGGTAAGATTAACTCCTTAGTATCAAAATTTGGCATCAAATGACAAGACTATTATCGATGCTCGCTGATATCACTACAATTCGGTTGGTGGCATAAAAGTATCAGTAAAAGACTGATACACAGCCCCATCAGCATCTCAGAGAACCAACTATTTCTCTTTCTCTCTCTTGTCAATCATCACATTAACACCAGCAGCCATTTTTCTTTCCAATATGGCTAAGTAATATAATGAGAAAAATTTGGTGGAGAGGGTAGAAAGGTTACAGGAGTGTCCTTCAGTCTGTGTGTAGTATCACTCCTCAATACTCTAAGTGCTATTTGGTACCAGCTGGAATGTTACATCCACACCCAAAATCTCTGTTGAGCAGAGCTCAGCATCCCTCTGGAAGCGCTCAGTCTCTTCTTACGTTCACCCAAAACCACAACTTCAACAAGGACTTTGGTGAATTTAGTGAGGTCATCCTCCCTGTTTCCTCCTTCATCCACTGTGACATAAATCACTTTTTGTGAGTGCCATGGTAATTGCCTCTCATGAATCAGAAGGTGGGGACGCTATTTATTTTGTGTCCTTGGGCAGTGACGAAGAGTTGTTTTCTTCCTGGTGCAGCTCATGCTACAAGTTAATAAAAGGAGAATTTAGATAATAATTCACGCACTGATACACTCTATCGGAGCTTGAGGCCTCGGTCCTGTTCAGTAGAATAGATATCATCTGGCTGGAACAGTTTAAGAGCTTTCTGTTGAGCCTCCCTAAAGACTAAGAACACATCGGCCTCAGTCCAAGAGACACAACCCCTGCCTGGCTAACTATCAGACTGTTTAGCCTGGGCATTGTTTAAATTCCAACCAATCAACACATTGTAATGGGAATCCACTCTGCGTGCGCGTGTGTGTGTTGACGTGCACAAGTCCAGACTTATTTAACTCGGAACATGTCGTCACTTTTTAAACGCCCCGTAGAGGTTTATCAACTGATCCCAGCACACCCAGAGATATCGTAAAGTGAACCGTTCATGACTGTCTCGCTGTTAAAGGTCCAGTGTGCAGGATTTACAGGGATTTAGGGGCAGAAATTGAATATAATATTCATTATTAAGTTTTAATAGTGTGTAATCGCCTGAAACTAAGATCTTTGTTTTTTCATTGCCTCACAATGAGCCTTGTATATCCTCAGAGGGAGCTGGATTTTATGATTCTTTTAAAAATCTGCTTATCTCGTTTTAAAGATATTACATTTCTGCATTAAAATGTCTCAATTTTCTTACACATTTTGTTGAGTTTTGGACCCACATTATCCCAAATGTTTCCATCAATGTTCAAACCCATGTTTCATTAGGTTGCTTGTCGCCATGACTTCAAAAATTAACGTGAATACAAATTGAATACATTAACTTCTCCATGAACATAGTCGTATCCGATGGATTTTAATCATCTTCTTTGCTTCATTTTTGCTACGTCAACGCCCTCATGTCTCTTTCTTGTAAGAAGTGTGTTTGAAATGTCCACATTGTCATTCATCATCTGGTCATTTAACAAAAATAATAGCTGCACATCACAGTCCCTGTTGTCTGATTACTGATCAGGGTTACGAAGGGATCTTTCATTACTGTTTAACCATCTTTCAGACTCACCTTCACATTTGTGGGTAGTTTCACTCTGACGGTGGCCAGCGGGACATTTACACTCGTAGGATCCAACGGTGTTGATGCAGTTACCTCCAGCACAAAGACCTGGTACTGCCTGGCACTCGTCCACATCTAAGAGAAGGAAGGAAAGACAGAAATGGACGAGAAGTGACAGATTAGAGCAAAGCTTCTAATAATTACTGGCATCTGCAGAACATTGGATTAAAAGAGAGTAACACCAACAACTACAAAGAGAAACTAAAACAAAGATCAAAAAGATATTTTACAGCATGTTTCTAGCACACTTTCTGTTGCTAAAACACAGTTTTTTATTATTCTATTCAACAGGTACAAAATGGTGCTGCCTGAGACCGCTTCCAGGAAGACGCACTGGTTCTTATTAGAACAGGAAACTGCTTCTTAAATGAACGTTTTTCCCAGCATTTACTGAGTCACTTTTACCAGTATTTAAGATAAGTCATTGGGTGGGTTCCTGTAAGAAACAGTGGCACACACACACATAGTTGGTTTATATTCATCTCAGAGTGTGTTTCTAATGATCTGAATACTTTCAATTTCTGCTTCAAATGCAGAACATACTGTCTAGTGTTGAAGAAATCGCTCAGAAAAATGTTGAGAGAAAGAGAGAAAGAAAGAAAGAAAGAAAGAAAGAAAGAAAGAAAGAAAGAAAGAAAGAAAGAAAGAAAGAAAGAAAGACATCCTGATGAGGAGCCTTGACCTCAATCCTTACATTTGGATTCATGGTCAGGTGCCCTTTGTACAGCTGCCAGCAAGACGTTGCTCTGGGCTCACTGGCGATTGGCTGTCTTTGGTGTGTGTGTGAGCAGAAGGGGAGTGGAAAAAAAGGAGGGTGAAAGAGGAGGTATGTGTGCCACAGAGAGATGATTGATCGTCTCACACTGGCATATCTCGAACATATGACCAGCCTGGCAGCCGCATCGAAAGGAAAGGAAGTTGTGGAGCTAAATACAAACCAGTTACTCATCCCAGATGTACAACCTTTTTGAATTACACTCATAAATATCCTTTACAGACATATACATATAACTGAGTGGATTATGGTACTACTATATCTTATAGAAAACCTGTTTTTAGTACCTGTGAAACGTTTTAACACATGTCTATCTATTTGCCAGGCATATGTACGTCATTAATTTTTGGTACACACAATATATTTTCCGCCCTCTTGCTATTCTACCTAAATGCCTCCTTCATGGCCCTGCATTCATAAAGTTGTTAGTAGAATACATGAACGTTGAATTAGAAAGTTTCCAATAACAGTAACGTTTGAGAGAGCACTTTACATGTTGAAGAGATCATGTCCATTACATTGAAACATTTGGTCTGCCTATCCCACGTACCTGCATGCATTCTAAGAATATAAACATACAGTATAAGGCTCCAGGAGCAGTTGATGAAAAGGTTAAAGTGACTTTGGACAGGTACGTCTCTTCACCTTAGCTGTAACTAAAGCCATGATAATTAGTAGCTTGCTGGCTCGGTTTCATGGTAATATAAGGACCCAAAGCAATCCACATAAACACAACTGGGCCATTCCACCCAATTCTGCACAGGCAGGTTTTGTGCGGGCGCGCACACACTTTGAGTCTGCACAAAAACAGAGACAGATGTCTTGAAATACAAGCTCGATAAACAGGCCATCTTGTTTCACTTCATCATTATTTGATTTGCTGGATGATTGGGAGATGTGGGCAGAGATTTGGATACTGGACAATTCATTATAATAAACCCAACATGTGTGACTTTTTATTGTAAATGTGAACAAGGGTGGGAACAACAAGTAAGTCACAAACGATTGCTGACGATAACGATAGTATAACTGTTGTGCAATTCTGTGATACTTGATCCCCGCAGTGGGAAGCAATTAAATACTTTTGACTTTTTTTTTTAGGTATCTGTACAGAAAAATCTTCTGCTCCTTACTTTTTCAAAACAGGCTTGTTACTTTACTTTAGCTGCTTTGCCAGCCCAAAATGTTGGTGTTTGATGTCCTGGGATTGAGACTTAAGAATTAAATATCTTTCCAGTGTGTTTGCAAACAGCTCAGATGGAACCTACTTATTCTATAATTAAGTGTAAAAGTCTTTGAATGATACTAATATGACGTGAGGTTCAGTTAGCTTTGCACAGAAATGGCCTGGAGAAATGTGCTTTAGAGAAGGACACTTTTTACTTTTATACTGAGTTCTATACATTTCAGAGCCTGTGTTTTCTTACTTTTACTTAAGTAAAGACGATGAACCTGAAGCTGAGGTATTGATTTAGTATGTTGACCTCTACTTGAGTAAAGAATGTGTGTACTTTTTGGAACCTCTGCTTGATTAATTGCAAGACAGCAAGGAGTCATTAAGTTATGACTCTGGTCAGTCAAACTGTCAGGGGAGTCTGATCAAAGCACCGGCATGTTTTATTAAAACATCTATATTTGGTGTGAGGGTATCCATAGTGAGTATTGGCAGAGTATTGACACAATACTGTATATCGCTGGATCGATAGTTTGTCTTTTTAGTAGTTTGCGATGATTCCCAAGTTCTCTGCATGAATACATGAACCTAACGTCCTTAGCTCTGATATCTAGTGGCCGGGTGGAGTGAGGATCGTGCAACATTCTCCCTCTGCGACGGCTTCAACGAGACATCAGCCACCACAATCTGTGAGGGGTAGTACTGGGTGTCTCCATGTGAGTCAAAAACTAACCTGACTAGGCTAATATAACAAGGAACACGACCTCCACATGTGTCATTTATTGATGCAGTCTTATTGCTTAGTCTGGTTCGGTCCATAGGTTATTAGAGAGGCATGCAGCGAGAGTGCGAGGGGGGTTCTGGGGCACCAGCCGCAGGAATGTTGATGAAAGAAGGTCAATCTGAGTTCATATTTTCCTCAATTCTTTTTATTTTATAATCTCCATATAACACTATTTTGGACCCGTATAGTCAGAGCTGCTTGATTCTGTTATGTCATTAATGTACCTGTAAAGAACGGTTAAGTGTTTTGTTCTATTGACAGGATGCAGTGTGTCGGCTCTTACCAGTTTAAGCCATGTAAAGATAAACTCACATTTTGACTTAAAGAAAGACTGATGTGACGGCTGTGACCTGCTAATAATCACAGAAACACTGACACATGAATAAAAAACACCTTAAGCCGTTCACTGTTTAGAGTTTTTGCAGGGATAAGCAGATGCATTCGCGCTGCTTCTGCTTTATAAGACCGTAATAGGAAAACACAAGCCGGTATGCAGCCGACTGTGTACATGTAAACATCCTCAGTGTTGTTAAACACCGACTCCAGGATGTTGTGAGCTGGAATTGCAGCTGAGATGATGATAGATAAAGTAATGGCTACAATGTTTATTGTGGCGATCATGTGTGTGCTTTCGAGTGTGTTGAAAAGACGTTAAAAAGAAGATGTGTCAAGGTTTTCTATTTGCTCCAAACTGACCTTGACAGGCTCCAGTGCGGATGTTGGGGATGAAGCCTCTCCTGCAGGGGTGTGGCTGGGCGGGGCACTGCTCACAGGGGTGGCCCCACGCTCGACCAATGGTAGCGCAGCAGAGGGTTTTGGTGCAGACGATTCCACTGAGCTGGCCTTGACACATCTGGTTGTTCACCTGGGTGAAACATGGCCCAGTCCTGTAGTCTGCGGAGGGAAAGAGGCACGAAACCCATCGTTAGTTAGCGACTGATTGAAATGTGATTGACTAAACAATAAAAGAGTGATTCATTTCTCTGGAACACATCTGGCGCAGCATTAAATGAAACCAGGTTAGGGGCATAGATGAGGAATTTCAAAGGAATTGAGAGGGCATATTTCCAGTAATATCTACTCAACTGAGTCAGCGCTCTTTCCTCTCGTTTTTTTCTTAATTTCACTGGAAGTGGAAAAAAGTTGGCACAGCCTTAGAGAGATGACTCACTCGACCTGTAAACACGTCTTTACAGTTTAATTGCCTCATGTGTTTAGTCTTTGGATCAACAATCAGCTTACAAAGAGGAGCATTTTCAAGTAGCATGTTTTCACCAGAACCGTACGACTGCTGGTAGCAGCAGTATGGATCACATCAGGACACGTGATTCAGGCATTTTCTTCTTAAACCAGCTCAGATTGAACTGCAAAACACATCCACACTGTTTCAGCAGGAACTTAGCATTAGGACTGGAATGACTGCTATGTATTTAGTCTCTGTGATAATAAGTTAACCCGTTGGATTGACAAACTAAAGCACATTCTTGGACTATAACTAGGAGTCGGTGGTGGGCTGAACAGTGGTGGTCTCTGTTTCCATCGATATGACAGTACAACCAGCTAGTAGCAGTGTGGTCGTCCGTAGCAAGCACCTCATGACGATCATTCATTCTGAAAACGAATGTGGCATTTTAGCGCATATTTAGGACAATGTGCTTTTGTGCCACAAAGCCGTCACTAAACATCTGTTGCCAATAACACAAAAGTAGCACAAATGTCTCATGGCAGTTAAATAGTTGTGTTAAAATTGCCCACCCTACCTTTTTGGAAAGGGTGGTAACAACGGTGAAGTTGGGTGCAAGTAAATCCACACGTTATGAGAACAAAATGTCCCTATCACCTTGCCTCCTTGTTACACTGCTGTCTGCCAGTGAAACCATGGCATAATCCTGTTAAATGCACTTCAGAAATCATGCACAATGACCTCATGCTGAAACCATTTCAGCAATACGGTGTTCGTCTTTTCAATCACATACACCCTAATGATGGCTTCCCTTGTGGGAGAAACCCTTATTAAGTTCTCTGCAGTGGCGCCAAACTTAATATAGCCTTCATTAAAACAGTTGATTGTTAGATTGTCGGAGTGGAGATGAAAGAACAAACTTCATGGTTGACTAGCCAAGGCTGTGACAGCGAGATGTGGAGAAAGAGAGAGCAGCACGCTGAAGGACAGAACGAGATGGAAAGATAGGAATCGGTGCTGGTGTCTGGTGGGAGTCCCTCTTCGGACTTATTGGTTCCTTGTGTTACATGAAAGGGGATCACGGAGAATGGGGCAAAGAGCAGGAGACGCAGAAAGAAAGAAAAATGAGAAAGAGAGGGGGGAAAATAAAGTAGGTCAAACTGAGCATGCAGAGTGCAGATTGGGGCTCATGCCAGCTCTCCCTCTCATCCATCTGTCTTCATTTCTCTCTGCCCACTTTAGGTCTTTCCTGTCTGTCTGTCTTCTGCTCTTCCTCATTCTTCACGTGGCCTGGTTGGCACACTGAAGTGGCGACCTTTCCACCACATGCATTTGTTGGTGTGTACCCATACACACTTGCAGCAAAATACTCCCTTCATACTATGCCACAAATTAACATTTAATACCAGCTTAAGGGAGAAAGCTGTCATTATTTTATATTTTTCTGATTGTCAGCAAATCCCTCTTTAAAAAACCCAGACAATTTTTTAGGGAGCAAGTTACGTAGAAATCTCTTCAACAACTAACCAACCTACCAACAAGCAGACACGAGTGAAAGCATAACCATCTTGCCAGAGGTAACTGGAGTAAAAAAAAAAAACATACACTCTCAAATGAAGAGTAAAGAAGAAAGAAATAAGAAGGAAATGTAGAGGACAACAAATTGATGACGCTTCCGACTCTTCAGTCTTTGTTTGTAAGAGAACATCAGCAGCATCCCCTCTTTGAGAGCCTGGACTCTCCCACACTGATCTTTAAGACAGTTGCAAACAGCAGCCAAGTTCAACACTGTATACATGTGTGCTACATTAAATATATATGCATACACAGGCTCTCTCAAACACTTCACTCTGTTTTACACGCACATGCACACGCTTGTCTGTGTAAATACACATGCCTGGAGGAAAACACAGCATCTGTCTGAGCCGCAGCGTCGAGCCAAACAAAAGACTGGAGCAGCAATCACTGCTTTCTTAAAAAGCACAAAATAACAGAGAGTGAAGAAAGGCCGCCTGTCTCACAATGTCCCAATCAACGTGTGTACTCCATGTGTTCAAAAATTCGGCATGGTATGCACATCTGTACGTTATGCATGTAAATTTAGAGGACACGTGCAAGCAGGGGCGGGCAGGTTAGGACAAGGGGGCCATCCAACATCCTGACTGGGTCCAGCTGACAACATTCGGAAGTAATTTAGTCTAATTAGTGTTCAAATTGCTCAATAGATCAAAAACATTCACCAGATCCTCTCCTCTATCCTCTATCCACTCCTAAATCCACTGTTAGCAACCTCTGTTTCTCATCCAGGCTTCTCCGGTTTCATTCATAACCTCTGTTCTCATAACCAACATCCGTCACAATGAATTAAGATCTTCCCATAATGAGAACATGTCCACTTTGTGTGAGAGTTGATCGAGTCTTTCCATTCGTATAAGTTTATGATGCTTTTGTTTTTTAACACCAGAACAAAACTTTTCCAGAAACCCCTGCCAGCGGTAACCCAGTCCACTGTGCACTTGTAACCTTTCACCTAAATCAGTCCAGATAGATAAGCCAAACGTTCACATCAGGCAAAGGATCTGTCCGTTCACATATGATGATGTTCTTGTAGTGGAGCCAGTCACATTAGAATCTGCTGTTGCCAAAAAAAAAAGAAAGAAAAAAAAACGTGATCGCTCATCAAAGGCTATTACTCTCTGCTCTGCTGAAAGTTGAATTAAAGGAAGATGAAATACAGCAGAAGGCAGAGGTGAGAAACTATTTGATCCTGTCTGGAACTCAAAGCCTTCTGGGAAACCATTTTCCCATCAGCTCTGTCCAGCTGTGGGATTGGGGAGATGATGGGATGGGGCACTGACCTGAGTGCTAGAAGGAGAAGAGAAATGGTTCAAGAGAAGAGGGGGGGGGGGGGGGGAAATCCTATTTCAGATTCATTAATAACACTGAAGTATTTATAAAACTCCCAGGAGGGGAGGTCTGGGGGAGATAAGATGCCTGAAATATGAGTAGATCACATGGAAATGAAGCAATCGTCATTTTTACTTACTTTGCTACGACAAGAGGTCAACGAGTCAAACGAATAAAGAGAAGAAATATAAACATACACACTTGCCTCTCTGGGTGTGCATAATTGTGTGTGTGTGTGTGTGTGTGTGTGTGTGTGTGTGTGTGTGTGTGTGTGTGTGTGTGTGTGTGTGTGCGTTCGTGCGTGCGTGCATGCGTGTGTGTGTGTGCGTGTGTGCAAGTGTGTGTGTGTGTAAGCATGCATGTGTTTTCAAAGCGGATGTCCTCTCTAGACTTTATACAGCTGGCAGATTTGCTCTGAGCATAAACGTCATGCTGTTACTCACCTGTTGAGAAATTTTCTAATTATTCACTGTGCGTGCGTGCTTGTGTGTTAAGGTTTGGTTTGTGTGTGCACGTTTGTGTGTGTGCAGCCTGAGCAACTGTCTGGCAAGTCTTGTGGAATTTCTGATTGCATTGCATTGCTTGGTTCTGTGTGTCCTTTTGCTGATGTGGATATAAATAAATGATTCAAACGTGTTGGCTTGTTTGTTTGTGTGCGTGCATGTGTGTACGCGTGTTTGCGTGTATGTGTGTGTTTGACCTCATTACAGCCAACCGTAGCGGTCTCTGTTAGCCTTATCAGCACCGCCATAAACAAGCTTGGAATCACTCTTTTCCTTCAGCCCTAATCATTCCTCAATGACTCCGCTCCTTTCATTACTTCCACACCTAAAGCAGTCAGTCAAACGTGACGAAGCGTTTAACTCAACAAACGCACACACAAACATACACAAACAGGATAATAAGTGTGGGAGAATGGCAAAAGGAGCGATAAGATGTCTGCAATCTGCAAAGATCGGAAAGCCTCGAGGTAACTGCTGTGTGTGTGTGAGGGGATCTACACCGTACAGAACAGACGTGACTACATGGAAAATCTACGGAAAGAAGTTATTAAAAATAGCTATCAGCAGGCATGTTTACTGACGGATCATATTATTAGTCTGACTGATTATCGGATCCGATGGTCAGCAGTATTACGATTATTGGAATCTGTCTGTTTTTGTCAGATTGCCAATAAAATAATTTAAAAAATGTCAAATAATAACAAAGTATTCATAATGTAAATAACTAAAGGTGCAGTTCAACTAAGGTTAATATATAAATGTAGTGGAGAAAAAAGTAAAATAACTGACACCAAAATGTCAACAAGTGGAAGTGTAAAGCAGCAGAAAACGGAAAAATACTCAACTAGTACAAGCAGCAATGGAAAGTAGCCAAGTACACTTACTCAAATACTATAGTTAAGTACAGTTTAGAGGTAATTGAACTTAACTAGAGTATTTTCCATTTTTACAACTTCACACTCGAACTTCACAACCCCGAAACATGTTGAAGTTAAATATTGTACTTTTTACTCCACTATATTTATTTGCTAACTTTAGTTTCTAGTTACTTTGCTGATTTCTTGCTGCATCACAGCCAAAGTAGCACAGATTTATATCAATATATTCCACAATCATATTTAGATAAAGAGAAAAAGACTGATTCCGATAATAAGAAAAATGCTGAATATCGGATGATAATTGGTTGACCCATAGTTTATAATCTACTTTTGATACTTACCTTCATTTACTGGCAGGAAATTATTGTTGATACTCTTTACTTTAAGAGTACTGATACTTTAAGACTTTTAGGTAAGTAATCTTTCAATAGGATGTCCTTACTTTTAGTCAAATATGACATTTGGATACTTTTTACAACACTGTGTACAAGTAACTGAAGATGGTGAAGTATAGTGCTTGAGAATAGTCCCTGAGTTCTAATTAGTTATATTATTATTATTTTATATCACTGGTTATTCTTAATTTCAACAAAACGATTTTCATTTTTACTGCAAATCTAAATGTGTTCCAAATAACGATCTTGTTGAATGTCAATATTCAGTATCGGCCATGAGGAATGACATCAGGCAACCCTTCTGTTTAACAAACTATGATGTCGTATCTTGCGGCATCAAGTCATTCCTTCGGCTTTGTTTCTACATCTCACCCATTGTGCCGTAAAAATCTGTCTTGACTTATACAGCTATTTTTGTCTGTTTTGGGAAATGTCCCGTCACAATAAGGTCCAGTGGTGGAACAATAATGCAGACTCTATTGAATGCAGACACCGCCAGGCAAAAACACAGACGGGCAAGTGGGCTCCAGACTCCATCAACAACCACCACTCATGGGACATGTTACTTATTCAGTGAGACGGAAGTCTTTGTAGTGCTTTCTTAACTGAAGCGAGAGTGAATTCGGGCCATTTTTCATCAGGCCAGATCAAAGACAGCCTCGAGTGCCGTCCTGTGAGGCTACTCAAATATTGATTGGAAAAAACCAAAGCCACGAAATTTGGCCTGGACATTGGTGAGTCATTTCCGCGCCTTTTTGTTTATGAGATGGATCATCAAACTTTAGTGCCCCCATGAAAGGCAGACACTAAACACAGCGTGTGAATAGTGACGATCCCAATTACACTTAATATAGAACATGATGATTTCATCCACAGCATGGAATCACACACAGTGTCTGGATGAAACACACGGCACATTATCGCATGTTCGCCTGGTGAGACACATTTCCAGACGTGGACTAAAAAACAGTGTTGTAGGAGTTTATACCTCTCTTAGCCAGTTTGTTGAGATTTACTGCTTTTGGGGTTTATTGTGTGCCCTGCACCAGAGGTTTCTGCATATGAAAAACACACATATGGGGTCTACATTATGAGGCAATGTCATGCTGAATTAGTATATAATTCAGAGACTTTCTGTAAATCAGATTTAGTATGGCTCCGAACTGGCTGCCTCACACTAAATTGTCATTGGGAACATTTTCCCCAGAGCGGCATTGGCCTGCTTCTGAGTCCCACCCATCGACCAGCGCAGCCATCCTGTCCAGCCACGTTCTGTCCACTCTTATCCAGAGTCAACAGAGCAGAAATAGCACAACTTCCTACACGTCCAACACCTCAAAATGAGCTTGACGTCACCGCTGCTGGGGGGCAAAATTCTCTCCTCTGCGATTTTAGTTTATTTGCTCTGGACCGGTCCACAGGCTTGGAAGGGGACTGACCACAGAGGCTGCACAGGTCCACTGAGACAGACTGAGCAGCACTGGAGCAGAACCGCTGTAATGGGCCAAAGCTCTGCAAACACACATCTGCACCACTCCCTGCTAGTGTACAGGCAGGTGAAGTGATATGGAAATATACATTAACACAAATGCATTAACAAATGCACTGATCAAGAGTAAGAGGCATTTGTGAGCTACAGTTGAAGAAAATCCAGTACATTTTGGGGCGGCTGATTTCAAGCAATGAATTCACGCAGCATAACCTTGTTTACATCCAGGCCTTTGTGTTGAGCGTTAATAGCCTGTGCATGTCAAGTTTTGGTTTTCAGATTAGATTGTCATTTCATTTTGTGTAATTCATCCTTATTTCCAGTTCCTGCCTTTGTCTTTTCCCCCCGTCCTTTTTCTGTGTACACCCGTGTTTCATTTGTCCAATAGCCCCTGTGTATTTAAGTCTGTCTTTTTCCCTCTTTCTTTGTCAGTTCAATGGTGTCACTGTGTTTGCTCCTTGTGTTTTCTGCTCTCGTGTTTGCTGCAACCCTGCCTGTGTTAGTCAAGTCCTGTCCTGGTTTGAACCCTGCTTGTTTATATGCTTCTTCATATAAGCACCAAAAATCTTGACAATCAATCAAAATAGCTGTTGAGATATTTGAGGCTGACACACTGCTAGCATGGCTAAAAACATAAAACACAAAGGTAAGGATGTAGGTTTCCATACACGCACACAGCTGTTGTACGAGGGTACTCATGACGGAGATGGTGGGAATCTTCTCTGATTTAAGGCGAATGAGTAACTCTAACTGTACCTCGTGCTAACCTTAACCTAAGTCAGCAAGGCACACGCACATACAAGCTGCACACACACACACCCATCTAAGACACACCAACACGCAGACGGATTCCCATGACTCCATCCAACACACCCAGTTAAACCCAAACTGGTTACCTTTCACTGCCTTCATAATCACGGTTCATCAGCTGTCTTCTCACTGAATCACACATTAAATCCACTGAATCATCGACCCCACTACACAAATTCGCAGACCACAATATGCAACAGGGTCACGAGAGTGCCAAAGGTTACACCAAGGACGTTCTGTACTTTTCAGGCCAAACCCAATATCAAAACAATTTACGGGTCATTTATCACTTTTACTGAATATCTCAGAGGAAATTATCTTAGTCTCTAAATTAGAGATTTAATTTGACAGCGTGCTGACAACTGCTGTGTGAATCATGTTTTTCCAAAACAATTCAAAAAATCAATTTGAGATCTCTTGGCTTCTGGGGAGTTTTTTTCAATTTGCTGTGACGCTCCACATTTCCATGGAGGCTGAGTAGATAATGACTGAATTTTTTAGTTTTTGTTTGAACTGATCTTTTTAGCTCCAACTTCAAATTTTTATATCCTACCTAGCATCATCTTTATTTTTGGTTGATCCTAATGTGTTTCCTTTTGAATTATGCAGTTAATCTGACAAACCAAGCCCATATCCTGTTTCTCTCTGAAGGATATTTGGTATGAATAACACACACAAACAAAGATTTATAAGTGTTTCCCCTGTGACTACCTGCAGGTCCCCTTTCTTCCAACATGGAGAGTGTTTGTACTCCCCACCACCAGGCTTTGTGTACACAGCTGGGGAGTCCATTTTCATTTTCACCCTGTCCCTCCCTTTTTCCTCCCCTCCATCCCTCTCTCTCCTCCCTACCTTGCTCCACTTCTCATCAGGAAATGTCCACGATCACTCCACAAAGAAAGTCTTTTCTGTCAGTCCTGTGGGGACGTTGGGGGGCGGGGGAGGGGGGTATTTATTGCCAGATGTCTTTAAGGCACTCGCAACCCTCGAAATGATGTATTTTCCAAGCAAACAAGAACCCAGAGCTTCATATAAAACTATGACGAGGGACAGAGAGTTGGATGAAGGCTAAAAAATTTATAGAATCTGATGAAGTGGTGGCCTCAGTAAAAAAAAACATGAGGAAGAACATAAAAGAATGGAGAAAGGAAGATTGAGTAGGGGGGACAGTCTGAAGAAAACAGATGATGAGTGTTTATGTCTGCTTTTTTACACAAGCATACATACAGACATACAGTATGTATAAGTAGAGAAAGGAATGCAGGAGAGGCTGAGATGAATGAGGTGAGTTAAATTACAGGCCAAGAACTTTCTTCTACTGTAGTGGAAGTAACAGCAGGGGGGGAGGGGGAGGAGGTGGAAGGTGAGGGTCACAAAAAGGTGAGTCGGGTGACAGAAAATATCTGACGGTGTAAAGGTCCCTAAGGTGAGCAAAAATTAAACTCATCCATCAATTCAGCTATTTTTTTTCATCTACCACAGGACTGTACCACCTACTTCCAACACCCTGCCATCACCTCCCACCGTACGCATACCTCCGGCTTCAGTTCAAAGCTCAGGAGATGAACACCCACTGTCTGTCTGTGCGAAACTGAATGAAATCATCCACGTTAACAGAGCCCGACTGCTCACCAAGCTCTGAGGTAATGAACTAACAGGGTGCTGTATGTCTGGACTGATAGGAACAACACTCAGGTCTGCACGGCCACATCAAAGCCTTCCTGGTTCGATATTTTCCTTAACATTAGAGTGTTTGTGTGGGTGGGGAGTGTATTGATAAAACCACCCCACAACCCCTCTGCTCGGACTTCTTGGCTTCCATCTCCTGGCCAGTCAGATCCTTTCTGACAACTAGAGCTTGATAAAGACTATTTTACACAAAACAGGGTTTGATTTAGAGATGACCTTTTTTTCATTTGTTCCTTGCTTCAGTGTGTTATATAGGTTCTTGTGCATTTAAAAGGTCTTGAAAGTAAAAAAAAAAAGTCCTCACACTATGTCACTATGTCACACATTTGCATAATGTATATATTCAAGATAGAAGTGAAGCTAACTGGAAGCTGAAAACATAACAGGAAGAGCGGTACTGGCTCAGGCGTGTGGGTGCTGACCAATCAGAGCAGACTAGGTATTTGGGAGGGGCGCATTAAAGGGACAGGAGCTAAAACGGAGTGTTTCAGAGTGACGATACGGTGCTGCTGTATGTGTTTTTTGAGCATTTCAGCATGTAAATCAATTACAGCAACCCAACATAAAATGACATACCTGAAAAGGAGCATAATATGTCTCCTTGACATGAAACCGCTCGCAACAAGGTCTGATTATTTTGAGTAACCAAGTCATGATTTCTGAAAGAGACATTGCTGTTTTTTTTGCCGCACCACAAGCCAAGTGCCAGCTGAGGCCATCATATTAGAGAGAAGGCAGACATCCTTACAAAACTCTGCAACTCAGGCCAAAACAATTTAGATGAATGAATAGCACCACAGGTGAGAGGAAAAATATGTGTTTTTGATTTTTTGGGTTTTGAACCGTCTCTTTTAATTGCAGACAGCAACAGGCAAGCAGTCAAACAAACTGTACACTAACGCTGACTTTAGCCATATAAACCACATATTTGAAGGTGAAAACAGTGAGCTCACAGAAAATGGCAGTTATAATCCCTCATTGCAGAGGAAAACTTGTGTGTATGCCCAACTATGTTAAGTATAGTAGGTCTAATTGGTCTGCAAAAATCAAATGGATCAGTTTAATAGCTATAATGTTTGTTTTAGCTCCCAAAACGGTGTGTGAACTGTGGGTTTGTTTACAAAGTGGCAGATTGTCTGACCCTTCAGGTTTCTTACCTACATTCTCACATCTCAGCGATGGCGTTGGTTAGTATAATATTTTATTCAAAAAACCTCTATCATATCAATACAAACCTGGCTGAATGGAAGACAGCGGAGGATCTTAATATACTGTATCAACATCGAAATGAGGTTGAGCTCTCACCTCTCTCGCACTGCGGGCCAGTGAAACCGTAGACGCAGGCACATCTGTTGGGTCCGATGCAGCGCCCACCGTTCTGGCAGCCGTTCTCACACACAGCTACAGAAGAAAGAGGGAAAGACGGTGATTCACAGAGGATTACACATTCCGCACGCAGCCACCTCTTTCTTTTACAAACACAGATCTTTCATAAAGCTTCGAATGACTTCACCTTCAAATCACTTGCATCACCAACACATAAACACATCCTGTATTGTATATTTGGATTACAAACACGTGAGGATTTCCATTGATGACATCAGCTCTGAAGCCAACAACACCAACACTTCATGCCTCACTTTAAACTTCGCTCTAACCAAAAAATTAACCCTAATGCCGGCCTTTCACATGCTGCAAGTAAAGGCCAGAAGTGACAAATTACCAAGGCTCACAAAAAAGGATTAAAGGGATAGTCTTTAAAAGTCTTTAAAAGTCCCTAAAACTTTGGACTGCTGCTGAATACTCATGGGGTCCAAATACAAAGACTGAAAAGTACATCTATCAAAATGTGAACGATGTGCAGAGCTTTTTATAACTGCTCCAAGCAGTTAAAGCCCAACTGCTTGGAGCTACTATATGACAGCCCCTTCACTCTGACGTCTCTCCAACTAACACATGTCTACAGTGATGGAATATAACAGAGTGTACTTTTACTCTTAACAAGTATTGTTCTATTTGACAGTTACTGCTACTTTCTTTTTAATCATAAGACCGTCTTATAAAATATAATGACTTGTAAAGGACAACAGAAATACAGTGTATACAGTGATGGAGTGTATGTACATTTGCTCAAGTACAGAACTTACTAAGTACAATTTGGAGGTACCTGTAATCTACTTAAATACTCCCATTTTCTGCTACTGTAAACTTCCACTCCACTACATTTTGGGGGCAAATACTGTACTTTTTACTCACTGGAGTATTTGAAAACTTTAGTTACTAGATACTTTGCAGACTACGTGACACATCAGAGCCAAAGGAGCAAAAGAGACAGTAGTACTTTCAATACCTAAGTTCAGTTAATATGTGATACTTTATGAAACTTTTATGAAAGTACTACATGTGTGGACGAATTTCACTGTCACCAAAATAATATTTTAACACAATGTCTTTATTTTGACTCAAGTAGGACTTTTGGCATGTCTATAGGTCCTACATGTGCATAGATATGAAATAAATAATGTTTACTGAACGTAGAAATTGAATTTCCCCAGTGAGGGATTACTGAAGTACTACATTGAAGTTAAATATACATTCATATATGTGATTGATGTGCTGATTGTGCAGCAGCTTTCACTCACGCTGTCCACAGTGGCTTCCTGTGTAGCCCTTCGGGCAGGAGCACGAGTCCTCTGCGCAGCTGCCTCCATTCATACACCTGACATTACAGGTCTGAACTGTGGGAGAGAGGAAAGATAGGGTGGGATGATGAATGGGGAGGGCATGATGAAAGATAGAAAGGCAAGTGTGAACAGAAACACAGGTGGATTAAACCAGCTTCAACCAAACCTAGACTTTTAAGAAATGAGCAATAACTGACCTATCGGTTCGACAGATTCATTATATCATTACCCCATTAAAGAACACAGAGCTGTTTCCAAACACTTGAGAGTTAACTAACCATGGTCACTTTCACACATTTAGAGGCTTTTTCCACTTCACTTGGGTTTGAACAACGCTGCTGGTGTTTCTTTAGCAGCTTTAGATGAACAGACAAGCTCTAAGACCCCCAGGCCACAAAACCAAAGCTAATCAAGCCGACTGTGAGCAGGCATTAAGTTGAGCCAGCTGTCTGCTAAAGTCAGTCAGTCAGTCAGGCAGGCAGGCAGGAATTTGCTGAGATGAGAGGGAAACCGGGTGAGGGGGAAGAGAAGTAAAAACAAAACCTAAACAGGATGCACAGAGGAGTGAAGGCAACAAAAAGACCAGGGAGTAACTTTGAATGGTGGGTAAACAAACATAAAGTGCTGTGGACGTGCACAGGTATTATATTGAAGGCAGACGCTAAGAGGGCCAATCTGACAGTCTCCAACATGTAACCGCAGCTTTCATAAAGTAAATGAATTGTTCTTCCCGGCAGACAGGCAACCTTCTGCTGAGCCAGCTATTTAGCGAACGCAGAGACATCTACAGCGGTGGACGTTAGACAACTACATCCTCTTAAAGTTTCCTTGCACCCTTTTTTTTCTCTCATCCTGGCTCAAGAGGACATTTCATTGTCCTTTGGTCTCCCTTCATTTTTCTTCCTTCCTCCACCTTCGCCTATTCCCTCGGTGCCTTTCATGCTCTTCTATATCTTAATCTCAAGTTCAACATTAATTTCCTCCCTCTCTCTCCCTCCATCTGCCTCCTTCTCTCTTTAAGATTTCTGGCATGCACAGCCGAGGAGCAGAGGGGAAATGACTGACCTTCCCCGTTGCTGAGTTTGTCTAATGAGAATTTTCTGAGTTTGTACACTTGCCTACGGGAGGCATTTCAGCCACTATAATCCCCCCCCCCCCCCCCCCCCCCCCCCACTTACTTTGACTGTACCACACTAAATATGACTTGTGTGAGTCATGATGAGTGAACACTCTTAGGTAGCTTTTCATCGTGATCACCCACGCTTTCCCTTACTGGCAGCTCACACAGGAAAGCCTTCAGTTACATGAGTCGAAGCACAATAGTTGAATCTTTGGATGTGGAGCATGTGGACTTTCAGTAAATGCAAGGCATACTGTAGGTGTGATTCACTGGAAGTGTCACCACGGCTTTAATTCGCTCCATGTATTTCATGATTCCAGAAGGAATTCCAGTTAACTTTCTTCTGTGCAACACTTGGCAGACTGCTTGTACAGATTTGGCAGGGACAACTTTTTGTCTGGATTGCATCTCATGGCAACATATAGTGATAAATTAAAGCAAATAGTTTGGGACTCTGGGGCAGACTGGGTTTATAGGTCAGTGTGCTGTCCCCTCCTTTTTCTCTCTTCTTCTCGTGGGAGATATGTCAGGTCTTCCTCTCAGGTTTCAACCTCAACTTCAAGACATAAGGTGAACACTGTACAATCTCCTGATGCTTTTCTCCACGTAAAGCCAAAAATTTGAGCAATGATGTGCAACATGAAGAATGACTGCAGTGAGTGATTTCAGTTTTCCCTGCCATGGAACGCAACCGTGGAGAAAACAGTTCCAGTGCGCTGCAATGCAGACTCCTCCAAATAAAACTGGGGGCAACTTGGGGCAAACACCTCCAATTGTTTGACCCAAACCTACAACAAGCATTTCTAAATAGGTCAAGAATTTATGGTGAAAGATTTTTGGCTAGGAAACATCTCTCTATAGTCACTGAACTCTCTGATCTAAGGAATCCAGGATGATGGGACAGGTGGTGGAGCGATGGAGGTGTTGTATTTTTTCTCTAACAGGAACTAGATGGGAGAGGAGGGGGAGAGGGAGGAAGAAGAAGCAAACAAGCACATTTGGAGACAGAAGGAGATGATCTCACTGGTAAACTTCGTCTCTCGTCCCCCCCCCCTCGTGGCACTTCATCTGCCACAGGTGGAGAGAGATGGTTTGCCCCAATGACCTGTGCCTGGAAAGCTGCACATGTAAAGCAACAGGGTGGAGGGATATGTGTGTGTGTGTGTGTGTGTGTGTGTGTGTGTGTGTGTGTGTGTGTGTGTGTGTGTGTGTCTCCCAGACGTTGGGCAAAAGGAGTCGGGTGTAGCTTTGCAGCACCACAATGCACCTCTGTATTCTGGTAGTGTCGTCGGTGAGCTGCTCACATCTGGGTGTTTTTTACGAGAGGCTGCGAAACACAGGAAGTCCACGCTTGTGTGTTGAGTGTGCGGGTGTGTGTGCGGGTACGTGTGTCTGATGGAAAACTGAGGAGCTTTATGGCTGTGTTTTGTCCTGATTTACACACATCCCAGCAACCAGTGACAAGTCTGCCTCAGTTTCAGTATGGATGGGCGACATAGTGAAACAGAAAGCTGCATGAGGTGCTGTCAGAGCAGGTTGAGAGTCATATACAAAGACTTCTTTTCATTCCACCTTTGTTTCAGTGAACACAAGCACATTTAATCAATTTTCTGGGTAAATTAGAATAATTTATTTGTATTCATGACTCATACCTAACAGGATGGAGCAATACTTTGTGGTCTTGTTGGACTACGTTGAGGCGGCACGGCTTTAATTAAAGAGGCCTCTCTCTGCTTTCCCAGGACTCACTAGTGCTCCAAGTCAATAGCCAATGGAAGCCTGTCAGTCTGAAGACAGCTGTTTCTCGGCATTAGGGCGAGAACGTCTGTGGTAATGATTTCATAATTATGGTTATGGGAAGACAAGGTTATAAAGATGGCCCTATACGATCCTCAGCACAGCTGCTCTGCTCTGAACTGTCAGCGGGTTTATTACAAGGGTGACTAACAGTGTGAACCCTTGTCGTCTGGGAACTGACATGTCACAAGTCAGGGGTTATCACTATATGCGACTCTTGCAGTTACAAAGCTGCCTTTTACTTTCTAAGTCTGGACATGTGTACATTTCTAAACTTTTGACGGGCTTTCCAGAAACATATGCTTGATCTGGTTATTGGCAAACAGCAGAGATTCCAGTTAAAGTCATAAAAAAATCATAGACAGCCATCTGCGTGGACACAATAATAATCAGAGTCATGTGGATTACATGTAGCAAATCACAAATGTGTTGCTGATTTATTTAAACCTCCACATTCCACAGACTAGATGTGAGACATAAAGATGCTATCTATAACCCAGCGGACCAGGGTGCTACAATCAGGCTGTATAATTAAGGCAGAGGAAATTGACGTTTCCAAACGGATCTCCATGGAGCTGCAATTTGTCTCCAACTGCACTGAATTATCCTGTTATATGGTGGACTGAATTTGGGAGTTAGCACAACATCTACGATGAGGAGTATTTGCGTCCCCTTGGCGTGGCCAAAAGCCTCTGCAACATAGTGTTGTGAAAACAGTTTTCAACATACAAATATTAAACGCAGAGTATGGATCAGTCAAACATCAAACCAAAATATGAGGGTTAGACACAGTAGTGTCGAGATTTCAGGAGTAGTTACATGCAGGTCAGTGAGGGAAGTTACTTTTCCCAATTTAGCCAAATTAAAGCCTCATGTTTGAAACTTAACTTTTGCCAAATAAGATGACCTCCACAGTTACTCAGGGTCATTCCACAGCTTTCTGCATTTACTGATGGGTGTATGTTTATCTCTGGTCATAAAGCTATTTGACCTCTGGCCTTCATGAAAGCTGCCAGAGGCCAGGCGAAGGTCTTTCGCAGTTAACAGTGCACTAAAACATATTTTGCAATTACTAATCAGACAACAATAAAGCTGTCTCTGATTATTCAGATAAAGCAGTATCTCAGTAGCTTCCGCGCCTGCCTGTGAACCTGTACAAAAGCCACTATAAAAGGAAAGCTGAGAATCGCAGAGTCTGACAATCAGTTTATTCCAGTCTTGCTAAGCCCTCACTCTAATTTATCACTTTGCTTTCTCGCGCCATTCCTGCCCCTGAGGAACATGACTTCATAGCTATTGCCAAAGCACTGACTCCGCAGGAGATCTGTGCGTATCCTGCCATACAGGTCACGGGCTGTTTTTCTGCACCCCACCCTCCATGCCCTTCCTCTGAAGGGTCGTCCTTACTGATGGCTGGAACGGATCCTGTTTTACACCTCTGGGTCGCAGCCAACTGATGCGCACTGTGTGTGTGTGTGTTTGAGTGTGCGTTTTTTTGTGTAAGATTATGATTGTCTGTTTAGGCTGTATCTGTAACAGCATGTGCAGCTGTATGAGTGAAAACGTGTGTGTTAGCAGGCCTACTGGAATGTGAGCATGTGTAAAGGGTCTGGCAGGGGCCAGGCGTGACTGACGAGCTGACTTCGGCCGACCGAAGCAGTGAAGCTGAACACATTGCACGCTACTTAATACACACATCGACACATATTCCGTTTGCTCCCAGAGTGCTGCTTAACGACAATGTTTTCTGCGTGTTCGGCACATATTAACTACATATTTAAACCCTGCACACCGCACTAATCTCACTAAGACAAACCTGATTTCACACACGCTGCGTGTGTAGTTAAACACCTCACTCCATTCCAAGCGTGCGTGTGTGCGTGTGTGCGTGCGTACGTGCGTGCGCACACACACACATATCCTGAGTGGTCTGTAACTAAGCGCAGCAGACTGAGCAGGGGCAGCCAGACTCTCAGTTTTAATCCTGACAAACCCTGTGACCTACAGGCTGCAGAGCAGGCCTGGGCCTCCATACACCACTATTACACTGGCTACAGTACTTGTCTGGCTCCAACGAGAGAAGGGTGGAACCATTACATTTGGAAAATATCAGAGAAACTGGATTAGTCGGAACTGAGATTGCTCAGTGTAAAAAAAATATATAATTTCATCAGTTGTTTGGGCCACTTAGTTTATCATGCAGTTAAGTAAAGTCAGGCTCAAAGGCATTCAGAAGACTAATGTCAACAACAGTGATCAACTGGATTATTCTGCCAATCCTGGTGTACAGAAAGGAATCCAATAAAGTTACCGATCAGCCAAATGCAGAAATGAAAAAATCTGGGAATGAAGTTGAAAGGAAGCCTCAGTAACCACTCTAAAGTCCTGCTGCTTGAGCTGTCTACAGGATTCAACAATTGGGCTTCACTGGTGAAAAAAGGAGCCTTTTGTTTTGTAATTTCATACGATCTGTCTGAAAATCAAAAGAAAGGTGCACATCTGCTGCAGCTTAGGTTGTTAGAGAAGGTCTGCTTTTAAATAAATTGTATTTTATGGGAAACACGCTTATTCACTGTCTGGTGGATAGTTAGGTGAAAGGATAAATATACCATTCTGACATCTGTCCAGTAAACAAAACTACAGCCAGAAGCCAGTTAGCTTAGCTTTGCACAAAGACCAGGCAGGGAGAAACAGCTACTCAAAGAACCGTTAACTCCTTTAATTAATTAAAGGAGACTTATTATGTCTGTCTGAGACAATACATTTTTAGTCTCGGCCTCTTTTAAGAATTACAACACATTACAGCCCGTTTGCTTAATCTTTACAAAAATTGAGGTGTAAAAACTACAATTTTGTGTTTTACGAAAGGTCATGACTCAGACTATTTTGTGGCTGGAAGCAGTAGCCAGGCAACAAAGTCTCCAAAGAATTACGGCTCCCAGCCATTTAGAGGTGCTAGTAGGCACCTTTGTTATCTTTGGACAGAGGCAGATTAGCTGTTTCACCCCACTTTCCAGGCTTTATGCTGACCTAAGATAACAGGCTGATATTTAACTGGCAGTTACGAGAGTGATCTTATAGTTTAACTTTCCACAGTGAAGCAAGCATCCCTCATATCACCAAATGTCTTGTTTTGTCCGACTACGATTCAAAAAACGTCCATAAAAGACAATCTTTCAAGCTAGGACTGGGTTTGTAAAGCATTTTTGTTTAAAAAAATACTTAATTATCTATTAGTTTCTGTCAGTCAACTAATTGAATAACTGACTAATTGTTTCAGCTGTGGTAGGTGGTTTGATCCTCTAAAAATCAAAGCGTTCTTGCAAAAAAGGGCCATATGATTGTCACATAACAGATCAAAAAGCTGTTGGCCTGCTTTCATTCCATTTGAGGGAGCTTTATTTACTGATTGTTTGTGTGTTACTGACCTCCTGCTCCTGCTCCACAGCTGGGAGAGAGCTGGCCACTTGAACAGGTACACATGTTGGGTCTGGAACAAAAGCCATCGCCACATGAATTCCTGCAAATTGCTGGAGAGAGGAAGAGGAAGAGGACAGTTTATTAAACTGGTTCAATGGCTCTCAATGATTCATGATAAAACAAACAGAAACAGAAATATCCCATGCCTATTTGTTATCTTCTCCACTGGGGTTTGGTATTAAAGAGGATTTAAGGATGGAGGAACTTACGAACAATACACTGGTTCCCTCCTGGCAGAGTCTTCCAGCCGGGACAGCAGTATGAATGGAAGCGCGAGCCACACACATTGGGCCTGACAGAGACAAGAAAGAAAAGAACAAACAAACTCACTACTCACCCAGACCTCCAAAAACATATTTTAGTATAACCCCTCAACAAATACACAAAGTTACACATTATTTTCTGAGCTGGCCCGAGTCGTGCATGGCCTCTGCCTTCAGAATAAACAAAACAAACTTTGATACAAAGCCTCCTCGCGTGATGGATGGAGGTATTTCTAGAGAGGGGAGGAGGGGAAGGAAATGCGAGGGGGCCCACGACATGAGGAGTAGCATTTCGTTTTCATTCAAGGCTGAATTTAAACTTGGAAGGGCAGGATGTATAAAAGTCCTCCTTTCTCCCAAATTCCATGCCTGGCTGTCCTGTTCTCTGGCAAATATCCAGCAGTGCCCCCCTCCTCTCGCTCACTCAGCTCTGATTCTTACTAGTGGAGAAAGAGTGGTGACCTTTGACCCTGTCTGACAGATGTAAGAGTCATCACAGCTTACGCTGCACTTGATTGGCCTGACAGGTTAGCCACAAAGTTTTCCTCTGAGGAGATGGCTTAACCACATCTAGAGATGGCAGGCCTCTGCTCACACACGAACAAACACACGCACATGTGAATATGCAGCGGGGCTGAGGTCTGAGGCTGCCCTGCGAGCTAAAGCAAAGAACACTTCAGTTTTTATCTTCCGTGAGTAATTACACACCTAGTTATAACTCTGTTTATTTAGAAACTGAGTAAAAGTCCCAACATGCATCAATCACAAAACCCAAATCCGTTCACAACAAGGAAGTGCGTGTGAGTCAGTGTGTGCGCTCAAGCCAAATTCGCTGAGACACTGCATGAGGCCGTTTAACAAGCTGTAAGGGTTCCAACAATGTGGTGGCACTAATGATATCCTTAGTGACCTTTCAAAGCGTATAATGACGGGTATATCTGTAGTCATATGTATTGGTGGTTAGTTGCTAGCGTTTGCTGATGGCATGACTAAGACGTAAGGGACCACAGCTTGGTAAATTGGGATAAAGCTTGATCCAGATGCACATGGTAAAGTCATTTGCCACAGGGATCACATCTCTTTAGTCTAGACCATTTCGGCCCCCAAGACGTAATTTACAACTGTTTAAAATATCGCTAGATTGCCCAATGTTTTTCTATGGTGACCACGAACGAGTAAATTTAGACAACAACTGATCAAGCCAAGGACACACCAGGGATTAAGTATATTCTCACTTCTATAAAGTTAAGGGGGAGAGAAGTAGATTTGGTCAGAATTGATAAAGCAGAGGCTGAGATATTCTGACTTAGTCTGTGACATATCCCATGATGCAAAACAATAGCCTGTTTCATTAGACTTTCCACTCATTTGAAAAGCCTGTATCTTTCAAACTCAACGCAAGTTTTTTTTTCTCAACATTAAAAGTCTGATGATATCATTGTGACATCATCAGTCAAACTTGACAGAGGTGCCTGACATGTAAAGTGCTTCTTAAGATTTTAAACGTGGTTATTTTTCTCACGACATGATGCTGTGGCGAGAAAATATTGGACAACTTTTACGCAGTTGCTCTAAAACTGCTTGTCATTTTGATTCTGCCACATAACTAGTTACAATTTTGCATTAATGTGAAAGTGTTCAAAGTACTTTGTACATTACTTTTTTGTCAAACCAACAGTCCAACAGCCAAAGTTAATCAATTAAGTTAAAATGAAGTGTTAGCGCTGATGGACTTCTTGAGTTCCTCCTACATGGAAGAGATCTCTGGTGGATGGAGAGCACAGCACACCTCCAAACACATTACCAGATGGCACAGCGACACAGAGAGACAGACAAACAGGTGGGCAGGCAGACAAGAGATATTTACGTAGGTAGAGGTCAGACAAACACGGATGATAGAAATAAAACAGGAAGTGGAAAAAAAGACGACAGCAGTGGATTCTTTTGAGAGATTCACCGAACGTCATTTTTGGAGAGAAAGTGTGAAGAGCAAGAGGAACGGCGGTTATGAGGGGAGAAGACAGGATGGTGGGAAAAGGAATGGGGGATCAGTGGGAGGGAAAGCAAAACAAGTTTATGTTGAGAAGAGGAGGAAGCAGAAGGAGGAGGAGTGGGAGCGGAAAAAAGAGATATGGAAACAAAGGAGAAAGCAGCATAAGCAAGAAGAGGCCAAGTGCTTGGTGGGGGTTGAATTTTCTGGGGCAAACACACAAACCGAAGAGAGCCTCGAAAAAAAAAATGTCAGAAATGCGTGGAGCATTCAGACATCGGCATTCCAACACTTAATGAGCAGAGAACACAACTTCTGATCTGTTTCTCTGCAAAGCGTTGAAGATTTTCCACCGTTACAGACCTCTGGGATGTCAATATATGAAGGATTATAGAGGTCTGACCCTGAGGTTTGTTATTCTCTCTCTTTCTTTCTCCCCCTCTCTCTCTCTCTGTCTCTCTCTCTGTCTCTCTCTCTGTCTGTCTCTCTCTCTCTCTCTCTGTCTCTCTCTCGTTCTCTCTCTCTCTCTGTCTCTCTCTCTCTGTCTCTCTCTGTCTGTCTCTCTCTCTCTCTCTGTCTCTCTCTCGTTCTCTCTCTCTCTCTGTCTGTCTGTCTCTCTCTCTCTCTCTCTCTTTCTCTCTCTGTCTCTCTCTCTCTGTCTCTCTCTGTCTGCCTCTCTCTCCTCCTGGCCAATGGTCAGTCTTCTATCACAAAGAGGAGGATGAACTGAAGTAAAACAGAATGAAAGACAGCCGTAAAAAAAAAAAAAAAAAGAAGAAGACGTTTACGCCCCAGGGGTTTTCCTCAATATTGAAACGTCCTACTGTTCTCAGGGCTCAATCTAAAGGAGATTAACTCTTTGAAGTTACCTCCCGGGCCGTGGATCGCTCGTTAACTGCCATTAATAGTAACAAAAGGAAAATGGCTGCCACCTCGTCCAAGGGGAAATATGAAGAATGGGGGAGAGACGGATACTGGAGTCAGAGTTCAAAGTCAATGGAGGAGGCAGTTTAAAGGAGGTTTTCGGACATGTAGTATAATTACTATGATAAACATAAACATGTAGAACTACATTTTACGCACAATTTAACAATCAGCTTGTCTTTCAAGGAACTCAACTAGTTTTAGAGTTAAACGATTAATCCACTGAATAAAAATTAATCTTGTCTAAGACTCCAGCTTGATAATTAATTCTCTTTAGTATAAGCCAAATATTTTCAAATTTCACCTTTTAAAATGTGAGAATTTGCTCATTTGCTTTGTCATATAATATATTAGAGCTGCAACGATGGGTCAATTAAAAGATTGATTTATTGATTGAAAAGCATAATTTTCAACAATTTCGATTATCAATTAATCATTTTAGATTTTTTCTGAGCAAAAAATTACATATGTAGCTGTTTCCAGCTTCTTACTTGCTGCTTTTCTTTGTCATTCATGATGGTAAATGAAGAGTTTGGGGGGTTTTGGACTGTTTGTTGGATAAAAGAGGTAATTTGAAGAAGTCACTTTGGGCTTCGGGGAACTGTGATGAGAATTTTTCAAAATTCCAAAAAAGAATAACTAACGTATCATTACTAAAACAGATGCAGCCTTGTATGATAGTAAACGGAATATCTTTGGGTTTTGGACTATTGGTGTGAAAAAACATGCAACATGAATATTTTCTCAACTTTATTCTGATAGGCATTTTTCACTTTTATGTGTCATTTAATCGACTAATCGTGAAAATAAACGTCAGATTATGACGTGACAATCGATCATGACAGCAACCGATAGCCGGAGCTCTGATAGACTTTGTTCTGCTTTTTGAGAAGAACAAGATTTTTAGCTGTTTCTTTAGGGTTTTAGCAAAAGGTGTTATAAAATTAGAAACTGCGAAATCAACAGGTTATACAGCTGCAGCCTGAGGCTCCTCTTCCCATGCAGGAATCCACAGGGTCAAAGGTTAAAGCAGTTGAGAACAGCCGGCTTCTACTGACCTACAAGGAAGGGCAGCAGTGGACAGGCATGGAGAATGGCTACAGACGGTCTGTTTCCATAAAGACACACACCAGAAGTTCACAGTTGCTAGGGCCCCATAAGGTCAGGTGTCTGTGTCCGTGTATGTGTGTGTCGCTGTACTGGTCATAGGTCAAAGTTCATCTGCCTGGCATCTGACCCCCCTCAGCAGAACTCTTACGTATTGCTGCCTCGAGCAACACCTGGGCCTGTTGCTCTTCCATCGGATCGAAGGGGGATGATAAAGGAATTTATGAAGAATGACCAAACTTCAGAAACAGACAACACTGGGAGTAGAGCTACAGCGATTAGTTGATTAGTTGATCAAGAGAAATTAAAATGCCAACTATTTTGATAATTGATTCATTGTCTCAGTTATTTGTGGTTCTTCCTGAGGTTTCTTCCATTTTGTTTTCCCTGCTACAGGAGGCTTTGTCTGAGGAGTGTAAGGACAGAGGATGTCTTTCACTGTACAGACTGAGATAATGTGATTGTGATTTTGGGCTGTATAAATAAAATTGACTTGACTGGACTTGATTTTTCAACCACAAATGTCAAACATCTGTTGGTTCCATCTTCGTAAATGTGAGGATCTGCAGCTTATCGTTCTTATTTTTCACAGTCAATGATATATAACTGGTGGAGGGACAAAAGAAGCAGTTTGAAGACATCACCTTTCCCAATTTTTTGACATTTTACAGACTAAACAATAAATTGATGAATCATAAAAAAATATCAACAGAATAATTGTTATGGAAGTAATCATTTGCAGCCCTGAAAGGTAGGAAGAAATCATAGAACAAATTGGGAAAGAAGAAAGGAACGCCAGAATGAAGGAGGGAAAAAAAGGTAAAGGTTTCAGTCGGGGCAGAGACGAGAGACACAGGGATCATCTTGGCAGCATTTTCTTGCTAAAGACACGCCATCAAAGAATGGAAATGAATTGAAGTGTTGCTGTTAGATTAACAGAGACGAGCAAAAACCTACTGTAAATCACTGGATACTGTGGCAGTGTGGGTTGTGACGAGGAGATAAAGTTGTGTAGCACAATAACACTAAACTGTGGTCTACCACACAAACCCCAGAGGGGATATTTGTTTATTGTTCTGTTGTTCCTACCCCCGATCTGACATGATTTGTGGCTAAGCTAATATTGTTTTCGGATCAGCTGTTATGTCGTGGCGTCTTGCAGAAGTAACTGTAAATCAAATGGAGCTCTGCACATGAGTACATTCATGACTTTATGTGAATACGAAATGAGCGCATTTTTCTTTTCTGCGCATATGTCAGTTTTGGGAAGTAAACTGATGGCTGATTCTTTATATACAGTCTGACGTTTAGTAGAAGCCATTTCATTATTGACCACATGCCAATCAGCTGTCGCGGATAATCCTGTCTTTACAGCTCAGTCTTAGCCTGCACGTACAGTCAGTATAAAAATGTAGACCCATAAAAACCTAAAATGGAACCTAATGCACATAAAACAGAAAGGGAAACTGGCAATTGTTCACTCATCCTGAATATAAATTCTTCTCTCGCTTTGTTCTTTACTCAGTCGTCCAAACACTCAGATGCTGTAGGCTGAGGTTGCCTTGTGACATCCAACTCTTTAATTCTCTTATTCGCTTTCAATTTAGGCATATGCCAAAGCAGACAGAGAATACAGAACCCCATCCAGACCATCAGGGTGGTACTGACATTATCCTGGGATGGACCTAAGAGGCTGACGGGCTGACTGTCTGCCAAGTTAGCCAGCGTCCAAGGCGTCCCTATCCTCAGCAGAGCTGGGTAACGCTGGGGCCAAGCTGGAGTAAGTTAATAAGGTGGGTGGCTGCTAAAAAAAACAATGAGCTTGGCAGAATTCTTCAACTCTAACATACAAAAGATCCTATTAAACTATAAATATCAAATCTTTCAGTGAGTGAAATCAAAAGCAAGACATTCGTCTCACACTTTTCTTTCATTCTACCAACCAGACGTTCCATCACCAATCAAGTAAAGCAGACCAGCCAGCCAGCCAGCCAGCCAGCCAGCCTAGGGTCTGATCAGATACCGCCCTTGAGTGGACTGATGCCAGGCTGCAGTGGGAGCCAATAAATCAGAGTCATTCAGAATCAGGCCCAGTGCTACCAGAGACAGACCAGGGGATTTGGAGCTCTAGCCAGCAAATAAACACTGCACCCCAGCCCAAGGCCGGCATAATGACCATCATTACACTCACCTCCCTCTGTCTCCCACATGGAGAATCTGTGAAACCCATGAGGAGTTACTGACAGTCTACTGCTGCAACTCTTTCATGAAAAAACATTACAGTTACAGTAAGACACACGCCCGGGTTGCATGTTTTGGGGTGAATGAGTTGTAGTAAAATTCAACAACTCCTGTGTAGGAAACATTTGGCCCTTAGAGGGTTACGCAAAGCCAAAACACTTACTCATCACTAATGTTATTTCCTCACACTACATCTTCCGTCCAGAGTCGGTCAGATGACACACAAAGAGTCATTTCACCCACTCTCCAATTAACTGCGATTGTTTTCAGCCAACAACACTCAAACACCAACTGAAAATAAATTCAACACACGAGATATATTTGCTTTGGCCAGCCCTGTCGCAGCACAGGGGAGGCCATTTAATGGGAGTAATTCTCGCGACAGTTACCGGGCAACACCTAGAAATCCAATGCAAATAAATCAAAAAGATGTCAAACGTTTTGTCAAAACTCTGGTTTGAGGTTCTTGTACTGGCTTGAAGCCCAGCGCAGCAAACAGAGCTTGACATACCCACGAGTTTCAAAGACGCTGCTAATGCTAACCTCATTACCTTTTTTAACTTTGGTACACAAAACTATCACTACGTGGGCTTTTTCATTCCTCACACAGTCGTGTTTCCAGAATTTAACAATGTAATGGAAAAAGTCTGCAGGCTTTCGTTGCATGTTCTCATGAAAGCACACACAGGTCGGCGGGAATAATAAGCTATTGTGCGAGGCAGCCTGGTTTCTGCACTCACTCCTCTGTCTGTTGGACAAACTGTGATTGTGAGTTATTGCTCAGTCGGATCAGATTTTTAATCTGTTGCAGTTCAGTGCCAATCGTCTCTACTGTGGCACGATGCATGTGTCAGAAAAACTGCTCTGTCATGGTGGCTGTGAGCGGTACAATTGGTCATTAGAGTCTAAACTCTTGTATAAAACATTTTTTTAAATATGCCCACATGCAGAAGGAGGGCGATTTTCTTTATTTATCATGGCTAAATGCCACCATATGAACCAAAATGAGCGACAAGGCAGACAAATCTATTTTCTATTACGCAGCAGGAGCCATCAGTGAATATGTTTATAGAGAAAACACCAGTTCTATGACGCTATGTGAGCTTTAACCTGCACTATATTAATAAGCCGCAACAGAATTCAGTTCACTGACTTCGGTTACTTCTCTCTATCTCTCTCCCCACAGCTCCCAATTTCCTCTTCATCTCATCTCTGACTTCCTCATGTGCTCTCCTTTCTTTCATACTTTTCCTGCCCCAGTTATTCCTTCTGCTGCTTTTGCCACCTACAGCACTGAAACAAATGCCCCTTTTCATACCCCCCTCGGGTGATACGAATACCTCATTTCCTGTGGCTTGGCACTGGGGGAGCCGTAAGCTGCGACAGATGGGAGTCTGATTGGAATAACTGATGCAGACAGTGAAAACGGGGGCCCAACAAAACACACTTTGTTTTTTTGAGAAGTGGCGAAATACACAGTGAAAACTCGCTGCTGCACTGACATACATCCAGCGCCCAGATTCATGGTGTTTAGGTAACAAAGTGAAAGAGATGGACTGCAGGAGAGAGAAGCCACGGAGGGGGGTTGCAGCTGGTGAAAGGTGATGTGATCCCTGTAGTTCATTATACTGGATACCCCCCGCATGCAGACACTCAAATGAGTAACACCTTTAAACACACACACACACACACACACACACGCATGCACACATGTATGTTCCAACACACTGGGGCCAGGAATCTCCCTACAGCAGTCCTGAACTACTTTATCCAGCTTAACTAATACACTCTGGGGAATTTGGGTCATGTTTTTCACTCATCAGATACGTATAGAAAGCTGCTTTTTTTTCTCCTTCCTTTCCCATGAAAATGTCAATTTGCCGTAAGCACACAGGGGAGATTTCAGTGTGGCAAGAAGCCTGTAAGGTCGAACATGTGCTGTTTTTGAGAAAACAATGTGGTAGTATTCAGCAGCATAATTTGGTATAAGGCGAAGCTTGGCCTCTGCCCAGAAAGCACAGCAGTTGAAAGAGAGCTGCCAGGAACGCGGAGAGGGGAAAAGACATTTATATCTTAAATCTTCTCCAGATACTGCAAATGTTCTGAGTTGTGTATGCAAATCAAATGTTGTGTACTTTAATTCAGCACTCCTCTACATTAAGAAAAAAGGTATATCAAACGTTTTGGGGGATTTCAAGACAGTGGCACACACACAGATATAGATTTTCATCCCTACCCTCTCAGTGTCTCCTGGCCACGACGTCGAACTCGCTGAGCCTCTCTCTGGTCCACAGTGCCGGTGAATCTGCTAGCTTGGTACGGTCCATCCCCGGTTTGAGCACCGGCCACGTGGACTGCCGAAAGACACACCGCTGCCCATCCCAGCAACACCTGAGCCAGCTTCCCTGATCCCATTGGTCGGTCTGGCTATCCCTCCAACCGTAGCACTTGTGTTTTTGACACTCACAGGCTCTCTGTTCCACTTATGGGCCCTGGCTGAGTAAAGGAATCTAGACCGGGATCCAGACCAAGTCCTGGCACTCCAGAGAGGGGGCTGGACAGAGGAAGGAAGCAAATATCAGCTTAGAATCACTTGAAACACAAAGAGACTTATCAAACGTACCTAAATGTATAATCTATATACTCACATCAAAAGAAGATCAGGTCATTTCACAAAGGGTTGCCAATCTTTATTTTCTGACATAGTTGATGTACCCCTTCATCAGCAACACTATTCATGGTATAAATTTGTTCAGATTAGGTTGTTTTGGTCAACATTGCAATTTACTAAGGGGTCCCGGTAGCTCACCTGATAGAGCGCGTACCATTTATGGTTGATTCCTTAGTCTACTGCAGCAGCCTTCAAATATGGCCTATTTCTCTATCTTACCTTTCCAATGTCTCTTTACTATTACTATCAAATAGAGCAGAAATATCAAAAACAATACCCTGAAAAAAACAACTTTTACTAACATTGCTGTGTGTCAGAGGTTGGACAGTTGAACCATTTATCCATTAGCTGACACTTGTTAAATATTCAAACTATTTATCCATTACTATGAGCTAACACAAGCTAACTATTCCGATTATTTATCCATTACTTTTAGCTAACGCCAGCTACCTATGTTTTTTTTACCAATACTTTAGCTAGTGCTAGCTAACTGTTTATTCATTAAGCCTACCTTCAGCAAAGTATGTCAACATTTTTATTACATTTAGTAAGCGTAAGCGAGCATATTATGCAACCATTTTTCAGTACTGTTTCTTTTAGCCATCAACTGTAGCCTATATCCTTTTCTTTTAGCTATTTCAACTGAGATTGCATCACTACAACACTATGATCTAGCTATGCAAGCCCTTTTTATTACTTTAAGCGACACTTTTCCACTTTTTTTCGTTACTTTGAGCTAGTTATTTCAACTGGGTATCAATTAGCAGCCTCATTATTTTTACCAAGCTTAATTAGGCTATCTAGCTTCTTGTGTACTCAATGACTAGTTTTCATGCTGTTAATTTGCACACATGATTAATGCATTACCACTCACTCAGATGGGCAGTCTACTGGTTACTGTAACTTAACTAGGTAATTAACCAACATGAGCTTTCTACATACCCCATGAAAATCGAAGAAGTAGCCAAACCCCTGAGCTACATGAAGCCCTGGTGGTTAATGATTGATCAGACCAGAAACAAACCAAAGAATTTCACCCTTAAATCATTCCCATACATTTTCCAACCTTAAAAACGTTGCGAACAGGCCACCGAACAATTCTCCAGTAAAGTGCTTTGCAATGGAGATATCCACTGATTCGATTTCTTTGTTTGTGACATGCTTGGTGGTTGTATTGAGAAAAGCGAAACCACATGAGTTGTGGGGTGAATAAAGGAGAAAATGCAAGGAAATGGAAGAGACACTTAAACCCTGACTTCCAGCAATCTGTTTTCACTATACTGCGCTTCAAAGCAGTCTCATAAGTGGTTTATCACTCCACAGACACCAAAAACTGTATGTAGAACTGACTACAGACTACAGACAGAAGGCTTAAACTGATCAGAGAGACACGCTCAGTGTCAGAGATCCAGTGCTGTTGAATATTTAATGTTTATGGTCATTAAAGGGGATGTTATATACTGTTAAAAGTATATAACATCATAGAAACATGTTTAAATGGTGAAATTCTTTTGACCCTGTGAACCACTGTACAACAAAGAAGCCTCTGCATTTCTAAACCTCGATGTTTTAGGCATAATGGCTTCATACTTTCAAGCTTCCATCTATAAATTGTCAATGTCTGTTATTACTACCATTTTCAATATTGGTGTACTGCTGTGATGTGTGTGGTTTGTACAAATGGTGTAGCCATACCCAAGAATAAGCCCTTGTTTGAATGGCTGGGTGGGTACAATCACTGTCAAACACTGTATGTCTGTTTCATTACTTTAAAATTTATTAAAAAGTGGATAATGTTTTTAAAAAGGTGAGAGTTATCCAGGCTGTATGTCGATTGTGGATGTTTTTGTATATGTTAATGGTGACTCCATGGCTACAGCCTTGGCCCAAAAGATTACACGATATACCTGAGTGGTTTTTGGACTTTTCTACTGACTTTACATGCAAAAACTACTTACATTTAAAAAGAAGAAATAGCCTAAGAGTGCATAATCACTCCAATGTCATAGATGCAAACTGTGGGGTAATAAGCTGAAATTGCTGCGATTGATGGGGTCAGAAGATTAGGGACACTGCCCTCGATCACAGCTCTTTGCCTAGTGGGCGCCAGAGAGGCAGGTCAGAGGGATGGGGTATGAGTTGAATGATCAATTCTCTCTCCATCACACACAACGCAAAAATTGGGGAGACTTCATTGTTAGAAAATCCCTTTTACTCATCCATACAAAGGCACAAAACAGCACAAAAAAGTTATTCCCATTATTTGTCATTTGTTATCTGATTTATTGAATCTTCTTAAATGAATTATTTGGGGATTTCCTAACCCCCATACATAGCCTATAGTCTAACAGGCCTGTCCTCACTGCTTTAGGGTATATTAAACTGAAAAAAATATGTTGAGTCCAACCAAACTGGACAGCCATGGGGTTTATTTTCTCTTCTCTACCTCATTATAGACCACAGGTTTGAGAGTGAACTGTGAGCCCCTGGTGATATATAACCTCAACAGACGCAGCCTCCAGCCCTCCAAGCCAAGGGGTCCGACCACAATATAGATCTGGCCTGGACAAAGACAGGAAAATAAATATAGCCCCACATCCCACTGATTAATTTTAATGGAAGATGAGAGATGGATGAGCTGGAAGCTCACTCAAGCATGTGGAGAGAAAAAGTGGTTGGCAAGGCAGGGACCAGACAGGAAGACATGGAAATTAAGAGCTGCTAATATCAACTTAATTGCCTGTAATTATTCCACACTTCACTTTACTTTTCTTTTTTCTTTATGGCAAAGACACATAAACGTTTATACAGATGTGCAAATCAATAGTATACTTTGAGGAGGCTTACTTAAGTTTTTTAATGAATTTTGTTTTAAAAACCAAAAGATGTTTCCACTTAAACACTCAAAAAAAAAGTTGGCTTCAGCTGCCTGCCATAAGAGAAGTGAATGGAGGCGGGATCAACGCCGAACAAAAGAAATGCATTGAGCAGTGACCGAGTGGAAGCAGTGCTGTCAAAAGACCGCAGGTAACGCATCCATCCCGCATTATCAGTTCATCATCTTATCAACACGTCCTTTAAAAACCGACTCTAAACGACAACACATTTAATGTAATCGAAAACATCCCCTGTATAATAGTTTAGAGCCCGTTCCCAGAGGAATAAGACACGCAAAAAAAAACCCGCACAGTTGGATGAGTTTACTGAAAAAAAAAGCACATCTGAGAACTGCGGGCACACTTTCAAGTGCGTGAATGATGGACGCAAAGATCCATCTGTAGTGCCGGAACAGCATAAAAACAGCCACTGGACTCCTTTATTGCAAGTTGACAGAAAGACAAAAGTTTTTTTCTTTTTCTTTTTCTTTTTTTTTTTTTTTTTTTGTGCAACAGTGAGACGAGCTCTGCATGTCACCGCAACTTTATGAATGGAGAAACATCAGCTTCTCTTAATCCCAAATGGGGAAATAGCTGGTTTGTTTTTGTTTTTTGATTCCGCTTTACTTGCCAGGAAAACTTATCCCGATGTAATGAAACAGCTCAAACAAGAGGGAGCAATCAAACTGTAAAACGTGACCAGCGACTGCTTTTTCTTTCTTTCTTTCCTTTCGTGCACTCTCTCTCTCTCTCTCAAAAAAAAACGCCGGTAAAAATAATATACAGCATCTGCCTTTCACCCGCTCCGAAACAGCTGATGACTTCTAGAAAATCCAACTCCATGCATCTTAATCTCTGTCTATCTGTCTAACAGACGTGCACATAAAGAGACAATCCCAAACAATAGTCACAATCAAAGCCATTGATAACTTTGCAGTCAACTAATGCGCACAATACCTTGCAACAATCGGAGTGCCTTGGCGTCGAAGGGAGCCCAGAGTCTCTTGAATTTGAGACAGGATATGTGCCCCAGAATGGAATATTGAACTATAGCCTTGTGAGAAAAAGTAGAAAAAAGTTAGGGAAATGCCCTGTTTGGGAGAGGGGAGGGGACACAGAGTGAGGCAGAGACAGAGGGAGAGAGGGGGTAGGAACGGACTGCAGGACAAACCCACATTCCTCAAGACTCCTAGAGTTGTTATAACAGGGTCCAAGCAGCTAAAACCTCCACACTGAGGCTGACATGGATTCACTATCATCACTCTGCAGGAAAAAAAAAAAAAAAGACACTCCTTGAGGCTACCTCAGTGATGAGATAAGAGCGTGTGATGCCAACAATGGCAGAACAATGGGATGAGTGAAGAGGTCGTGGTGCCTCAGAATTACAGAGAGAACCACAAGTATTAAATGGATTGCGTTCATGCTTTGAGGTTACTTGTCAGGAATTAAAAAGTCGACACACTTCTAAACCAGACGGCAATTTGTGAGTGAAGTCAACGCCAAAAACACAAAGGAGCGTGTTGTCTGTCACAGTGTGTCACATTTACGCCTGCTACTCAAATAGTACTGCTATTTACTGCCTGGTGCTTGTGATTGACACATCCTTGTGCTTTGTTGCCACAAGTGCTGATAGGAAGTTAACATTGAGAGAGGGGCCATCTGGGTGGTATATTGGCGAGGACAGCTGAGCACATCTCAGACGCCTCTTCTACCTAACCGCGCTGATTCCGCCGCTCTCAACAAACACGGCAACGTGGCAACAACGTGGCAACAGAGAGGAGACACTTTAGGCCGGAGCGAACTCCGAAGACATTGGAAGGGTGTCCTGTTGTTGGTGTGAAGTCATTGTTTCAGTGAGTAATAGAGGCTGACGACTAAACTGAAAGCATTATGTGCTCAAGTGGACTTAAAATGATAAGTCCATCCAAAAAGTCAGTCAGTCAATCTTTTCTGGAGCTTCGCAGCAAATTAGTGCTGCAGCATTCTCCTAAGCAACCGAAGAAGATGGGAACAGTAAAGTAGAAAAAAAAAATATATAAAATGGCTCCAGACAGCTCATCTGGCGTAATGCAAGTCTCCCTGGAAACCCCTGAGACCCCAAATTGATTTGAGAAGATATTATTTACACCCTCAGCACACAGTCGAGCTCATGCACGCACTTCAGACAGGGTGCCCGCCAGCACTTTTAGCTTAGCGGCTACAATGAAGATTTTGGTTTAAAAAGGGTGTAAACAACATCTTTTCCAAATCAATAAGGGATCTTGGGGATTTCGTCGACTTTGGGTCACACCAAACGTGCTGAATGGAGACATTTAAAAAAAAAAGTTTTTTGCTGTTTTTGATGTGAAGTTCCAGAAATATTTTGTGCACTATGAAGCTTCATCCAACTTTTCATCGGCACGAGGCTGAGTAGATAATGACTGCAACTTTAAATTCAGGGTAAACTTATCCTTTAATTTTATACGACAATATTCTTAATTTAAGCATCGATAGACTTGTGTTACTTTTCGCAAAGAAGTTACGTTGCTTTGAACGGGACATGAACATTTGAGCAACATGTGTCCATTTGAACCTGCAAATGTGCAAAATCTGATCTAGACATCAACACCAAATCACCAAAGCTTGTCATTTTTTGAATTCACAAATCTTTTCCTATCAACATTATAAACTTATGTCGGTGTCAGATGATGATGATGATGATATGAAAAACCTGGATAACGTCATTGGTGGAACGTAGTTTGAGTCTGTATTTAGCGCGGGGCTGTAAGGCAGTGTGGCAGGAATGACTGTTTCATTGTGAACTTTAATCCCTTGACCTAGAGGGGGGTAGTAATGCACCTAAAAGCAGTTTGCCAGCCACCATTATACAACAAAAGAGTAGAAGAAGAAGAAGATAAACCCATGTCGCTGGCTTTTTCCTCCATTTCCTATTCGTGATCATAAACAAATGCTCACAAACCAAAAGGAGCTTCTTGGTATTGCTGCTTTGCAGCATAGACTGTACGTCAGAATGAGACGTCGAAGCTGTGAATCCAAAATAAACCAAGAGCGAGGAAACATCAGGGCGAATATCATTGTTCGGTCCTCCCATGGGTATCTTCCAGTCTGATTGCAGGCTGGCCACCACAACATGACATCACATTGTGTTTCTCCAAAATAGCTTTTCGCTGTGCTGCTGCTGTTTTCTGGGCATCCCCTGCTGACTGCACCGCCGCAGCCACACAACACACAATATTCACATTCAGATGAATGGGAGGACAGCCGTTTTCATCCCAGTGCACATGTCACAGTTTACTGTGGTCGGCTGGTTTTGGAACCATGAAACTAACCCCTCTGAAAATGTGATAGCCAAAGGAACGACCCATGAAGAAGAAGCGAAAAAGCCAGCGGTTCTTATCAGGCCCTAGAAGAACCTGAAAAGAACCATGTTGGGCACTTGAAACCTCTGTGGAGGGCAACGACTGGGGACAGCGACTCTCAAATCATCCCCTTACACACACACACACACAAACAAACACACAAACACAGAGGGAGAGAGAGAGGTTTCGTAAGGGTCTTAAATATTTTTTTGCACAATGGGGTATTATGTAGACCTGAAGGTTACCTGGCAATACTCTTATTTATTTTCTCCGACATCCTCTGTCGAGCCTGAAAGGGCTTAGATGTTTTGCCGTAATGTCTTCGGCCACTTTTTCAAGACAAAGATTAACAAAGTTTGGTAATTACAAACATGTGCATATCCTTTATATCTCTGCAGGACTTGGCAGACTGAATGTGGGGGGTGGGGGGGTTAAGGCGCTATGATTTCTGGGGAACAGATAAAACCACTTTTAATTACCAGGGGATGTCTTTAAATTTTACTTGAAAACATGAACATTTCCACATTGCCTCCGATGATAAACGAGTGTTCTGCTTTGTTGACATCGCGTGATTTGAAAACAGCGAAAATAAACCAGGGGGGAACTCCCGTTGAATCAAATCTCAGCATCACTATATTCACGCTCTCCTGAGCACAAAATACAACTGCATGTTCGCAGCCCCTCACACTGGGCCATTCATTTTAATGGGGAACATGCAGGCTGCTGTAAGACCAGCCTTCAGCATGCAGCGGAGTCATGCAGGATGATTTGTAGTGTGCTGCAGAAGCTCTTAGGGAGTCTCACAGTCTCACACTGACACCACGAAAAAGACTGGGATGGATGGGAACAGAGAACTGGACCATTTCAGCTCATTTATGTGAGTGTGCGTATCTGTGTGTCCCCCCTTTACTCCCTCCCTCCCTCTCTCTCTCCCAGCAGTCCCTCCCTCTCTCTTCTAAATAGAACCACATTTCGCCAAGCAGCAATCTGGCTACAGTGAAAACACACCACTGTCTGTGTGTATTGTGCTTTCAGAGCCCGGGGAAATACTTTTACTGGCCCTCCCTTCCCCTCTTTCTCCTCCACTCACTTGTCTCAGTCTCTTTCTTTTTCCAGCGCACACATTTGTATACACATATGTAAACTTTCACACACGCAGACACACCATACGTCGACCCTAAGGTAAATACACATGGCTTTAGGAGCAGAGCGGTGAGGCCTCGCGATGTCACCGTTTTTTTTTTCCGATCGTGGTGATCAAAGCAGGGGAGAAGATGTTTTTTTGTTTGTGTGCCAGATTCATGTTTGGAGGTTTGGTTTTGGATGCAGCAACAGCGCAAGCACACAACTAGGGCATGTGTGCTCAGGATAAGGGGATGAAGATTTAATGTTTGAAAGAAAAATGGTCCAAGTGAGACTTGGGGTGAGCGCTGTGGTGACTACATGTGCTCGCGTTGATGTAAAAGCAAGTACTTAGTTTTACATGGACTGGACTGGGTTATTATTACATGCGACCGGCCCAGTAAGAGCAGAAATGCGGGGGGCTTGGTGGTACAGAAACCAGATGATTGCATTGTCCTCACACGAACACATAGCTACACACTTAAAATACACTCTCCTAAAATCCCACCCCTCGCTCAGATTCCATGATTGTCAGCTTTGATTATCAGTATCAGCCACTGATAGGAGGATGCACTTATGATGCAACTGCGTCTCCTCTTTCTGTGCATGTCATTGTGTGCGCAAACTTTTGCCTACACTCATACTTGTGTATTTGTCGAATTCTTGATGCGATGCCTGATCTCTCCCAGCGCTAAAAGACAGAACCATGAGAGACCACCAGAGCCTGACGGGGGCTTTTCAGATTGTCTTTAGCTCAGCCAAGAGAGCCATCGCTGAGCCAAATCACTTCCATGACAGCCTCTCTGCAGGGAGAGATTCATGGCCAGAATTAGTCATACTGCGCTGCCGTCCGCAGGGGTGAACCGGTGCGTTTGTGGGTCATCGCAGGCAGGACTGTGCCGGAGGAGATCATTTTAAGGGATTTGAACTTTTGTTTCCATAAGTAGTTTTTTTATATAGCTATGTATTATAGCTCAGGTTGGTCCCTGAGGGGGCAACAAACGTGAATTACATGTGCAATGCTATAGTCTCCTACATGATGTAAAATATAATACACTAAAGCTCATTATTCATTCTTTATGGAGGTTCCCGCAGGCATACATGCATAAAAAAAATCCTGTCTTGAGAAAGGGTTATGACATAAAAAGATGTTTTGACGACAAGGCTGACAAGTCTGAAATAAAAAGATGTAAAATGATATGAATGCGCTGAATACCTGTGCTTTTATAAGTGTTTGTGCAGTTGCTCTAAAATGTCTTGCCTGAGGTCTGATGCAAATATATTCCACATTGACCTTTTAGAAAAATCACACATCCATGCTCGGATGGGGAAGTTGGACACACACCGAGGAAATTATGTTCCAGCTAGGCTAATGTTAGCTACGTGGACTGTATAACACGTGGACGTAGTCTCCGTGACGTCATCCATAGGTTTCTGAGAGCCAGTGTGGTTCGAACCGTCGCCATCTTGGCAGTGACTGACTCCACCTAGTCTTTCATAGCCAGGCCTTCATAGTTAACAGCCGACCAATGTGCGGCTGAGGCGGTAGCTGATCCAGTGGGTCGCTTTGCCAGACACGTGTTGCCGCCACAGTCCAATGAACATTCGGCTTCACATTTCCGACTACCGGCCTCTCAGTTCTCAGAGCCAGCTTGTCATTGGCTAGATCAGTACATGGCTTCAGCAAGGCTATAACCTCTGCCGGCTTCTCAGTAATATTAATTTTGTCCTTTATTCTGAGCCGTATTGTGGCCAGATTCACACGGCAGCTATTTTTCTCTGATATCAAGCTCAGGGTAGGAAGCACGAAAGCTCGTATGATGATGTGTTCAATGTTCAAAGTTACATGGATGAAGGAAATCTAAAAATGTGTTCCACATCTGGATGGGTAAAGCAACATATTTGATGACTGATGAGCTAACGTATTCAACCAAAACCTTTTTTTTTTTTAATTACTAAGCTATTTATCAAGGGGTTTGTTTCTGCTTTAAAGCTGGGCATTTTAAAATGAGGGATATGGAGATTGACTCACTTTTGGCACTTCCATGATGGCCTAATTTTTTCTACCCCGGAGGGTAATGTGTGGTTAGCTCGTAGTTGCACAAAATCAGCTGAGTTTATGCACCGTTGTATTTACACTAAGAGGAGCGATAATAATGTCTTAAAGAACTTTAGGGGCGTTTGAGTCTGTGCGGTGAAAGAAATAGGCACTGTGGGAGAAAATGGGATTGTTTTGAAGATTTCTTTTCATTCTGTTTGCTATAAGAAAGTCAAATGAGGCAATGACAAGGCTCAATGGAGCTTCAAATCCCTCAAATGTGCATCACTGACTGTCACAGTTCCCATTTTCCATAGCGACTATTCACTCTCGGTCTCTAGCTCGTAGCATGATTTGGCAGAGGGTAACCTTGAGGTCATGGGAGCGTGGAGGTGTGTGTGTGTGCATGCAAAGTGTGTGTGTGTGTGTCTGTGTGGTAAGGTGGGGTTGAGGGATTAGAGGTTGTTTTCGTAGTGTCATCATGGTCTTGGGGTTTGTGGTCAGAGCCTGTGGGGTCAGGGTGGAGTGTGACTGGGTGAAGAGATGATCCAAGCTGGGAATCTTGTGGTCCGCTGGTGGTTTTCCCCTGGGTGGATGAAAATATAATTGCTGCACCGCACAGTGCAAAAAAAACAAAAAAACATTTAAAACACATATACACAAACAAACACATTAAGCTCACATTAAGCTCACATTAAGTGGAAAACCACAATCAAGTTAGATGATAGATAGATAGATAGATAGATAGATAGATAGATAGATAGATAGATAGATAGATAGATAGATGGATGGATGGATGGATGGATGGATGGATGGATGGATGGATGGATGGATGGATGGATGGATGGATGGATGGATGGATAGATAGATAGATAGATAGATAGATAGATAGATAGATAGATAGATGGATGGATGGATGGATGGATGGATGGATGGATGGATGGATGGATGGATGGATGGATGGATGGATGGATGGATGGATAGATAGATAGATAGATAGATAGATAGATAGATAGATAGATAGATAGATAGATAGATAGATAGATAGATCTCAATGTGTCCTCACGTGCAGGGCAACTCCTTCTTCGTCTCAGCCTCCTTTTCCAAATTATTCTGTTCAACTCCTCCTTTCCTTCTCTCACGCTCGCCCCCCCTTCCTACCTCGTCTTTCCATCATTTTCTTCCAATGCAGGCATTTCTTGCCTCACCTTACCTGGAGCGTTGCTCTGCTTGGCTCTGTAAAGACCTGGCCTTGTGCAGCTGTGCTGCCCCGGTGATGCAGTGGGAGAGGAATGTAGAACTTCAAAGTATAACACGAGCGGAGACAAAGAATGGCAGTGTTCAAGGGGGGATGAGAATATGTGATCTCATAAAACAGCACACAAACACATTGGTCCATTTATGCGGGGTTAGGCTGCAGAGGATGATGAGGAGGAGGGAAAGACCTGCCTCACATGTCCCCTGCCTGCTTTGTGGGAATCAGGAGAGAAGGAGGCGGGTATACACGTGATGTTGTTCCCCAGAGGTAGAGCACTTTGTAACGGCGCACAGCTCGTTTGTGCACGGTTAAATGACTGTTAAAACATACGGCAGAGAGAGGGATGGAGAGAGGCTGATGTGTATGATACAACTTTGGTTTTTTAGTGGGCCGTCGAGTGAGACTTTCTGGATAAGAGTCCTGAAATTCCATAACCCTTGTAACTGCAAAAAGACAGAGGTTGGGGCCCGTGAAAAAAAAATTAAAAGGCAAAGAGAGAAATGTAGCAAGATTCCAAGAGAGCGGAAAGAATCCTCAGACTGCTTGCTAACAGTTTGAGTTTGGGCTAATGGCTTTCAGATGTGCGCAGTGTCTTTTGTATTTTCAAAGGAGCATAAAACATTCCCTCTCGGAGGAATCCAAACAACGGCTGGAATTTGCAGACTGAAAATTCACAACAGAGGTTAGGATGAAATGTTTATCTCCTGTTTGCTCATGTTACAAGTAGTATGTGTTTTAAATCCACAGACGTCAGGCCTGTATTTTCTTTTAATGAAACCTTTCATTTTCTGGTTCCATACTTTTCTCAGAGTTTAATGTTTTCTCTTTGGGAGCGCAGTAATGAGCACAAGGAGCTGGGCAAGGGTGGTGTTCTCCCTGTTTCCTGTTCTAAACTTTGGGGGAGCTGCCTGGGACTTGGACGAGGTGAGGTCATTTCTCGCTCCAAGTGTAAAGTTGGCTGCAGGGGAGCAGTGAATGCTGTAGTTTCCCTGTCCACTCAGTCACATGCACTTTATGGCTGCACTGTGACTGGCCAGGGCCTCCATTTATCAGACAGGTCATAGCAATATTACTCATTTTTGACAATAACATGTACTGTAAAAAAAAAAGAAAAAGTGATGACACTCAGTTTATAGGGTAAAAGTTTTGTGGGGGGATTTGGGGATATGTGCTCACTGTGTTCACTTGCTGACCAAGACTTTTGAAGATGAGAAGGTCAGTGCCTGTCGGTGGCCTATCCATTAAATATAGGCCTGCAGCAGGTAGCCAGAAAGCTTTGCTTAGTGGAAACACGGTGGAAACAGCACAAACTACACTCGAAAACACCTCTGAAGCTGACTAAGCAACACATTTCCTCCAATTTAGTTAATCCGTACCATAACTGAGATATAAAAACTGATGATCGATCAGTTTACGTGCTGGACTGTTTCTTGGCTGAGACAAGTTACTTCCTAGAATCACTCCTTGGTTGCTCAGCAACTTGAAACTATTAACCAAGAAAATGTCAGACGCTCATCGGGCAGGGATGTGAGTTAATTATCCGACTCTCTTCGCACTCATATGTAATCCATCTACCACCCTCACATCCAAGAACATTTTATAAAGTTACACAGGGTTTCTTCTGAGCTAAAAATTAAAATATGTGACAGACCGAGTCTTCTCAGACATAAAATACCTCCCCGACATGTCCTTACCGCACAACCAATCCCACTTTCCCTCTCTACCGATCAGGCATATTCCATGATTTAAAGCCCAGAAGTTATGGTTGTGAAATCAAATCAAATCATTTTCAAACCAAAAGTAAATAGTGAGGGGAAAAAGTAACCAAACATGTGTTGCTGTTTTAAAACATGTGAATCCACTGGGTTTGCATCAGGGAATGTGTAACCCACATTACTGTAATGCTTTTCAACTTCAAATTTCTCTTTTCTTTCCTTTTCTTTTTTTTGCCATTTCTAAAAAAAACATCATCCCAAAGCCCAGACTCTGCAGTGAGTTTGAGGCAGTCCAATCTGAGGTGTGGTCCATGAAAATGACTAATGCAGTTGAGGTAAAAAGGAAAAGGTTGAAAAATGAAGCCTAATCCTTCTCCTCCCCCTGTCGTTGACTCTTGGAGGTCGGGGGCCGGTGTCTGGATCTTGGAACAATCTGTCAAACAGAACCTGAGTGTAACAACTTTGAAATGTCCTTCCTCCTCCCCAACGCTTAAAATGTTTTCACTTAGGAGTGCCGTAAACTTGTCATCTGCATTCCAGTCGAGCCGTAATTTGCCCCTGATTCTGAAGTACATATATACCTGTATTGACTGAAATTTGCTGTAGTCTCATGTTTCAAGAGATTTATGTTAACATTGAAAAAGCTGAGACTTACTCACAAGGCTTGGACATAACATTGAAATGTTTTAGTCCAGGAGTATGTTCTTTTTCTGTGACCTGTGGAGAAGTATTAGACTTTACACTGCATCTTTTTTTCTTCGTTTTCACCTCTTCACACTGGTGTTGGGGGTTTTGCGCTGTTATTCCTTTGGGCTGTACACGCTCAAGAACATAAAGAAACCTTGTACACAGTTACCATGAAATATCCTTGACCCACAATGTTATTTTGTGATAGAAATGTTGTAATTTACCTTTGATTGCTGTGAACTTTACCTCGATACAACTCATTTACTCCATTAAGTACGGATTTCCTACATTTTCCAGAATGCCCTTTTTACAGTTCCCAGAGAACATGGCTCAACTTGTTCAGCAACTGCAAATCCCTGTTATGTGTAAGAACCTATACTCATAACATTAATACTTTGATAACAATAATAATGATAGTAAGACAGCATTTGCAAGAGTTTCCAGAAAACGTCATGCACTGCGGTCAAGACACAGCTTGAGGCCGTGTGTGTGTGTGTGTGTGTGTGTGTGACGGACCCTAGAACAACTCTGGTGAATTGTAGTGGCGTCTGCATTGTGAACCTTAACAACACAGACACATGCATTCCAAATGTTCTTCAATTTCTTACACAAACTCGTCTCACCTGAACTCATGTGTTCGAGCCTAAGGTCAGCGCTCGTTAAGTGCCACAAATAGTCGACATTTGATATTTCAAAGGTAAATGGACTTGCATCAGTTTTTCTGGTCCATCGAACAACTCAAAGCACTTTACAACACATCAATCTGAAATACTGAATATCCATAGCACAATGAATGGCTTTAGAAAAAAGCATATTAATTGGTATCCTATAACCTACTATGCTCTTCAGCCCACCAGGTCAAGGTCAAATTACGACACAGCGAAAGCAAGTCTGCCATTGTACAACCAAAACTGGAAGGGGCATTTCTCTCCCAGGTCACTGTCCCCATGTGACAGCGGAAAAACTAGAATAACTGTGTAAAAGAAGAAGCAAAGAAGGTGAAGAGGGATAGAAACTGAGGTGTAACGTGTGTAAACGGAATGGAAATTCACTTAATGGACACTGTGTTGTGCCATAGTCTGTACCCTCATTGACTTGTTTCCTCTAAACCAGCATTCTTTCTACGAGATCAGTAAATATGTTTCAGACAGCAGTAGTCAGGCTGTTAGCAGTAGCCATGGTGCTACAGTGGCACCATGATAATAATACCACGGAGAAACGCTAGGAAGGGGCAAATTCTAAAAGTTGCATTTTTCCGCTGTAAGGACTACGACTTAACGACTCTGAAACTCAGAGCTCACATGTGTCCTTAACGACTGTGTAAGGACACTCCCACACAGAGTGCAACTCCCCTCCAGTTAGAAGCCTCTTGGATGAGAGGTGAAACGTGACAACTGAAATGTACTTAAAAGCATACAAAGAAAAGGACTCATTACATAGAACGTTAGTTATTTTATGGTTTTCGCAACCTCAGGGTATCTTCAGTTAGTTTTGATACAGTAAGAGCAACACGTTACACATTCACATCGTACACATTTATCCGACCTCATGCAAATCCAAACCTAACTTCAACCCGAGCATCTGCAATTAGCCACATAACTGAGAACTCCTGTGGTGGTGCAGGACATTTAATTTTAAGGACATTAAAGAGGACATTTAGGAGGCTCTTAAGGTCTACGTATGTGATTTCATAAGCTCTATATTCCTGTATGTCTTGTGTTTTCTGGTCAAAGGAAAGAAGACAACCCTATGTAGATTCCTTGAGGAACAGGTTGTTCCTTGTTTCAAGTCTGTTTCCATCTGCTTTCCTTATACAACAATCGTTCATACCAGACTAACACAACAATTGTTAATTAGAAGAAATTATGAGATCATGCAAACTGTTTTCCCTTCACTGTGTTAGAGATGTGATGATTAACTAAACACCAGTAGAGACACTGGATCCTCAGTAATAACAAAGCTGGAACTGGCGGCTCTTGGACGTCTAGGCTACAGAAGTTTACACTCCCCTCAAAACTGAAAATGCCTAATCAAAGTAAAAACATTTCAGTCTAAACACATCACTCTTAGAATGAGTGCAGGTTAGATTGACCAGTTTGCTCCATCTGGATCCTGGACGTCTCCCATTACCAGTGCGTTTCTGTCTCTGTCAGCTAAATATAAATATTTACCCATAAATGTTAGCCCGCCGTCTGTAGAACAGGTGAAGACAGAGGTGGGAAGTCACACAAACAAAGCCAAAGGATTGAATATAATATGACTTCACTCAGGCAGTTTGAGTCATTCTGACCCACTCTGCCAATGTGTGGTTTCTAATCAGGGCAAACAGCACGAAAGTCCAGTTCACTTCCGCACATCCACATGTTTGTGTGTGAGCTTACGTATGTGCATGTAGAAGCCCCGGTGTGTGTGTCCTTCCATTGTCAGCGTGAGGGTCGGAAAAGGCACTAAAGTGTTTTATGAGTGTGAAACTCTTGTAAAGCAGGTGTACTTGGGACAAATGGGAGAACAGGACGCCCAGCGAGCAGGCGACCTGCTGCCCGCTCCTCTCTGCTCCACTGCTGCTGCACTGCGATCATTAGAGGTTTGGACAACAGATGCTAAGATGCTTGGAAGGTCCTCTTAACCTACCTGCCTATCAGCATTCCTTCCACCTTTCATCCATCCCCTCATCCTTCCTGCCGTTGTCTCACGCTCACTTCTTGTTCAGGCGGCAGCTGTTTTTCACAGAGGTGAAGACAAAAGCAGAGGAAGGGGCTGATCTGTAATGTGAGCGTGCATGGAAGAGGGACAACAAAAACAAGAAAGGAAAGAGACTGATATGAACATGTCAAGATTCTTGGAAGGAATCGCCACTCTGCGCCGCATAAAACAAAACATATACTGTGTGAGTTTTTAATAAAACAAATCGAGAAAATGCCTCTCTTATCCTCTTTATGGGAAACTGAAGTCATGTCCCTCTATCAACACAAACAGTCCCTGTTGTGTCCGTGACACATTTGTTTGGGGTCAAACCTCTTTTCTCCGCAAGACACGCATATGCTCCGAGGCCCTATTAAAGCCGCGTATCAATGGACCACCCAAGAGTTTTACACAAACCTAAAAAAAGGGGAAGGGGTGGGGCTGGTTTGGACTGGAAAACACAGAGCAGAGCGTATATAGTGACAAGAGGGAAGATCTAAAGAGATGATGAGTCAATTTTCACGCGCTGACCTGCTAATATATACAAATGGTCCCATCGCACATGTTTGTATGCACACACACACACACGTACACAAACCACTGGCAGTACAAGGCTGCGTGGTCATTACCATAGTGGTTTGTGTGAAGCATCAGGTGGCCAGCTGTGTTTGCTACATCACGACACTACGGCCCCATTTTCTGCTCATACGCAAATGACTTTGAAGCTAATGTATCTAGTTGAGTCAACGTAGGTCACGGTGATGTTGTGGCTCTGAAGGACAAATGCGTTCATCTACGGCCACGTTTACTCAAACACCTCATTGGTTTACTCTGGAGCTCACTCACATTTCCTCACTGATCGTTACCAGTCATGCTGTTGTTGATGAGTTGGTAATGCCAACTGTGATTTAATACTAAAGGAGCAGTTTGGCATTTTGGGAAATACACATGTTCATTAGAGTTTGATGAGAAGATCGAAACAGTTATTTGAGACCCTTACCTTTGATTTAACACCCTTCCTGCACACCAGAAAACAAAATATACATATCAGTGTGGACAAGGCTTCTGACTACAACCAGAAGTCTATTAGCTTAGCTTAGCATGAATACTGGAAGTTGGGGGGGAACAGCTAGCCTGGCTCTGTCCAAATGTAACCACCAGAACCCCTGAAGCTTATTATATTCTTCCAGTTTTTATGCTAAACTAACCATCCCCTCACTTTAGATACATAATTAATGGTCAGACAAATTGTAAAACCCCACAGTGACATCACCCACTGATTCGTGGACTGCTGATTGGAATTCCCAAGTTTGGCATTATGGTCGTCACCATCTTGTTTTTTTGTTTTTTTGAGAAGTAACCATATTTGGAAAAGAGGTCAGAGCTGGAGAAGATATCCTGATTGGACCTAGCTGTGAACCCAAGGAGATACTGTAGTAGCAACTTGTCAGTCATTAGGTAGCCACAACCTAAAGCATACCCTGCTTTAATATCTTTTTTACTGTATATAGGATCATAATTTACAAAATGAAAATCATGACGTATTGATAAAGACTTGTAACTAGTGAGTGAGACCATGAACTTATTGAGAAACCTTGGCCTCATTGTTTATTGAGGTAAAGAATCAATATAGAAGTAGGATCATTTTTCTCATAAGCTTACATACAATCTGACCTTTTTTGGAAACTACAGTCTGAATGTAAGTTTCAGGACTTTCTCAGTCAGTTTCACTTTTGAGATTGGAAAGCACCATCTGTGTTTTATAGAGTCAACAGGACAGACATTAAATGGCCGTGGATCTTCACATCAAACGCTCGACAAAAATGTTGAACTGTTCCTTTAAGAATGTTAACAATAGGTTTGTATGATTCATCTGAACATTTCTTCCTTTTTTTATTTTGATAACCTATTAGTATAAACCTTCCACTGCCAAAGTCTGTAAATTTTGATTCACGTCACTGTTAAAACCTGCTTCCCTTTTTCAGACGGTGGGATTGAGAATAATTTAGTTTACAGCTGGATTTCTGCTAGTAAAACCTGATTATTCTGCCAAGTGTATTAAAAGTTCTGCATGTGCACGTGAAACCTCCGATTGGGGAAGTAACGTTGCACTAAAGGAATGCATTATAGCATTTCCTTTTGGCAATAATCAGTTATACAGAAACAGCACAAGGGAGGATGCGAGAGTGAAAAAATGATGTCAGATGAATTTTTGGAGGGGTTTATAAACAAACCAGACAACACATGTTAATGCATTTCTAGCCTCAATCCACATTTTATGTGCATGAGGTTGGCCCTGTTCAGACTTTGTATCAACATGCATCCTGAGTGATCAAGTCTCGAATGGACAGCTCTAAGCACAGGGGCGCATTGAGGACGCATTCGTGATCTGATCACTCAGACCACATTCAGAGGTGGTCTGGTTCACATGTGACCATATTCTTTTAGCAGCGTTTACACAAATGTGGCCTGGGCCACATTGAAGGACTGGCGTCCTCTGATGAAACAACAAGAAGAAGCCAAAACAACAGGCAGAATGGTTTACATGTTATGTGATTTCCATGTGGCAGCAGATGTTTTTGAACTCACTGTCGGTTTTAACCAACCATTGAACAAGTAGTTTTGCCATGACTCACTGCCAAATTGTGTGATTTTAAGAATTGTTGATTTAGGAAAAAACTTTGTGAAAACGGATACAGAAAATTCTAAATCCTGCATGTCTTCTTGTAAAGTCAGTATTAAATACAATACATAAAGTTGTTTCTTTCCTTGTAAAAAGTGACAGTTTGTTGTGACATCACTGTACTAGCCTGTCTGCTTCAGTGTTTAAGTGCGTTTTACCTGCCAACATTTGGCAGCTTTTTCAACATACCGTTTCAACTGATTTCATCATTAGCACTTAATTTACTTAAGAAGACAACATTTTATTGATGGTAAACATGTGAAATTTTACCAATACAGTGATCAATAACCAATAAAGGCAATTTATTTGTTGCCAGTGGAGCAAATTCACAGACTCCCTTAAGAAATCACTGAATTCTCAGAGTTATTGCATAAGGACTATCTTAAACTTTTTAAACACTTTTTAAAATTTTGCAAATGTTGTACATGAAGATATTTATTTCTTGCTGTATAAAACATTGTGACTGTTTGTCTCAGCGATGTTCATGTTTATTTGCCAATAGTCAGGTGAGCAGATGGACATAGAGCTGTCCACTTGTGATCAGATCACTAATTCGCACACTCAGAACTATAAGTCACAAACACCCAGTTTCCAACATGTGTTTGCTTGGCACTGACAAGTGCGATCCTGCTCAGCTGGGCTGTGGCTGCTTGACGCCCCACTGGAGCTCCCACACGGGGCTCTTTGAAGTGTCGAGGGCCCCCCACATGGAGAAAGCAGTACTGTAGGTGTACGAGCAGACAGGGGCCTGGGGGTGGGGAAGGGGGTTTTGTCAGGATGAAAGGTGGTGCTGTAGCAGTCCAGCTGTTTGCTCTGCCAGCCCAACACCAGGAAAAGACACAGGATCTGGAAGAGTCAATATTTGATGCTTTGTGTGTCTGGTTGAGTCGGCGTTAGACTCAGTGAACTCTTGAAAGAGACGCGAACTGAGCCAGTTCATCATTTTTGTGGTTCTTTGAATTGTTGCCCCTCCAGAGCTGTGAAGAACGCCTTCAAAATGCAGAGTAAACTTCACCATTAATTTCCCCGAGACTTCCTGTGATGTTACTTGGAAGTGAAAAGAGCTCGATGTGACTGTGGAGGTGTGTGGTCTCGCTGAGGAAGTGTGTGTCAGCCTTTCTATAACATGGTCTCCTGCATCTGGTACCAGTTGAAGGCTGGTGGTTTGACTGCGCTCCTCGAAGTTTGAAAGTCTCCGCCGCATCAGTGCACTGTTTGACTTGATTAGCATACTTAACTCGATTTTGCGTCACCAAATGAAATACAGTGAAGGCGCCACATGTGGGCCTCGCACAGATATCGTGGAGCTATGCAGATGATGAGTGTCAGCAGCGGGAAACATTGGAAAGAAAGTTTGTGACTTCATTTACGATACAAATAGGGGTCAGTTTTTAGGTTTTTTAGGTCAAGTTAGAAATTACTATAGTGATATGAGCTTGTGTGGAGGACTAGCCTGAGGAATGTAGAAGGCTCTGTCAGCTCTCTCTCCAAGCCCGTCCATCTTCATTATGGCCGTTCCCACATACTGGTCATGTGATTTACAGCGACGGGCCCCAACTCTGGTTATATAGGGCAAATTCCTGACCGGGATCAGTCAAGTTTCATACACACAGCGGGGGTCAGGAGCCTAGAAGAGAAGTGGAATGGAGCAAGAGAAGGGAAGAAGAGATGAGGAGATAAGAGGCTGGAAAACAAAGGAAATATAGGGACCTAATGCATTTTAGGGCATGCCAGATTAATGCGGAGGATATGTACATAATACCGGGAAGGAGAGTTAAAACTGACGGGACATAAGTTAACAGAGTGAGACAGAACAAGGAAAAAACCACACAGAGCGAGAGTCATTTCCAAGTCCAGGGTTTTCTCTGAGAGGTGTGAGGTTTTACAGTGTTTAAAATCTCCAAAGTGTTGTTGACACAAGACCTCAGCCGAGATCGCAGGCCAGTTCAGGGGAACAGCCAGTTGAGCACCACTGCTGTGTACCGTGAAGGCAGCGATCAGATTGAACTGTAACATGTGCCACTCATGTATGCAGTTTGGCTTTCATCCTGGACGTTTTTACGGTACATTATCACCATGGGAGACTATGTCAAAGCCAACCCCCCCACTAACTGTACAGACTTACAGAGCTTAACACATGTAGTTAGTTCAATCACAAACAGACGAAGAGATCAGTTCAGTTGTTTAGCATGCGCACGGGCAGAGAAACAATGAAAGTTTCCATGGCTGTGAAAACAATGTAAAAGGCTCAACACATTCCTGGCAGTCACTTCAGATGATAGATAAGAGTGCTGCTGTGGAGTGATCATTCCCATCATTGTGAGTGGGCAGCGCAGCCCACAGTGAAAACAACACCGTCATTACCTACTTGAACAAAGAGCACGGCCTCGTAGCACGTGAGATAATGTACAAGGCGTGGTACGTAATAGCCTCAAAACCACTTCAAAACCAACAGGACAAATAAGTGGAAGGGGATGGAAGGAGGAATCAAAGCAGCAGCTGGCGACACACAACAGTCCAAGAGGTGAAATGTCTGGTTTGAGAACGAGACAGCAGATAAATAATAATAAGATGATGATTATATTGATTATTGTTTACGTAGTAATGATAACGGATGGGCAAACTCAGGTGGTGGATTCTGACACAATCTTTCTGTAGATAATTCAAGTTAGGAACAGCAGCTGCTGGCCGCAATCTTTTTCCATTGGCCTCTAAAACATGCCCCCACAACCCCACAACCCCTCATCCTCCTCCTCCACCCTCCTCCACCCTACACGCCTCACCTCCTATAAAAACCTTCCTATCCTCAACCCCTGATCCTCCTGTTATCAGGGGTTGAAGAAGTGTTCAGATACTTTACTTAAAATTACCAATACCACACTGTGAATAATACTCAACTTGCACTCCAAACATTATTTAAACTGGCAGTAGATAACTTTATTTGCTGTAACGTATCATTGTGAAGTAAATGTTGATTGCACAGTGTAATGGCTGCAGAATAATAACACCACCAGCCTGTAGACCTCTCTATGCAATTCTGTCTGCCACCAGGCATGAAATCTCCTGTGAATACGAAAGGCCTCCAGGTGATCAAGTCAGGCTGGCAGCCTGGCATCCTTTCTATCTGCTTTCACATCTCCATCACGACAGTGGTGCCCGAAGAATAATGCCATTTGGAAAAGCAAGGGGAGTAACAGAGTTCAGTTTGTGCTGTATTTACGTACTACTAAATATTTAAAAAATCAAAAGTAAAAGTACTCATTATTCACGAATAGTGAGATTTGACCTGAATTTAATTTTAAACCCTTTTGCGCCATTGCTGGCTAACGTTAGCTCACAGCTAATGTAGGAAAGTAAACACAAATCGAAACATCACACCATTAAACAAACACCACTGCTGATGAAAATGTATCTGACATGTCTGATATTTGACTCTTGGATGAAGAGAAGTATAAAGTGGCTAAAAAATGACAATATCCAATGACTTCAAAATGTATACTTTGCGCAATAGTCGAGTAGAAGTATTTAGTTACATTCCACAATTGCTTGTTCTCACCATGGACTCTTTTTGTCTCCTGTCTGGGAAGGAAGTCAGCCAAATATGATGCAGTTTGAGAGCCCTTAATGTTGGTATGATAATGATAATGATTACTGAAATGATGATGAAAGATGTGCTGCTGTGAGTAATTCGATGATGTCACTGGGAGACAATGAGAGGCTGAGGTGGGGAGAGGCAGCTGTGCGCGTCCCAACCTGTAAAGCACAGCGGACAAAGCTGAGGGCAGCTGGGATGAAGGAGGACTCAAGAGACAAAGCCAGAAGAACTTCAGAGGAGTTTATTAAAGGGGGTATCTTTTTTAAACATTTATCCAGACACTGATGTTATTAGTATGAGGACTGGAGCCTGGCCGACTGTTGAAGGACATGTCACTGAATGAGTGGGTCAAAATGTAAAGGTTGTTGAGAGAGCAGGGGGATATTTTCTGAAGATGAGAACAAGTTTTCATTGCTAAACAGAAAAAAAAACACAATGCAGCTCATCTGGGAATTAGAGCTAAAGGGAACAATGTGTGCGCATGTAACATGGCAGGCAGCGATGGTTTCCATTTGACTTTGGATTCCAGGTTTGGGGGGAAAGTTTTTCTTGTTTCCAAATATTAGCTTGAGTGCCCGAAAACAATATGAACAAAACATGAACACACAATAACTCTTGAGGGTTGGAAAAAAAAAGAATCTATATTTGTGCTGTTAATAACAGTTCCTAAGAAAAGAGCAACATCAACAATGAATTCATCCAACTGACAAGTATTTCCTGTAAAGCCAGAGCCTCACGTGGCTTAGTCCACTGTTGTCCAAAAACTGTTACAAATCATCATTGAGACACAAATCTGGACAGGGTGACACCTTTCTTCATAGCAAACAAGGCCACAGTGGATTATTAATTAGTGTGACTGTGTATTAATCCACACCTGAAAATAGTCCCCAACAAATTCACTATTTATTCCTTTTTGAGAAACATTTGTTGAAAGCTGCAGGGCCCAGCTGTTTTAGGAAATTACCCAGCATTGTTTGGAAGTTAAATTATATACAGTTGAACAGCTTTTACTGATTTAAATCTTTAGTAGTGCCACAGGCCAGGCAGGGTAGTCAGAAAGAAATAAAAGGCAGAAGAGGTGTTTTCATTGGATTTGTTGACAGTAAATAAAATAATCTTGAATAACACAGGATAACACCAGTTGGTCGTTTGGATTAAAGGTCCAATTTGAGGGATTTAGTTGAGTCTAGTGGTAAGGTGTCAAATTGCAACCAACTACACACCTCCTGTCTAACCCTCCTTACGGTGGCTGCCAAGAATATGAACAACACAAAAATCCCCCTCTTGAAAGTAGTGTTTGGTTCGATAAATTGTCGACTACAGTGGTGGTCACCAACAAGTCCCCATACCTTAACGACTGAATAAATTGTTTTACAACAGCTCCCAAAATGTTGTTCATGGTAGTCTCCAACATAATGTGGCCGGTGCGGCATAAGCAGGGACAGTTTTACGACAGAACTACTAGATCAGGGTCAGACAAGTCAAATATGGTTTAAAAATAAACATCATTCGGATTTGATCCACTATGTTACGTCTCCAATACAAACCTAACTATGTTACCTATGTAGATCACATTACATAATGTACGTAATGTTACTTCACTGCGTCCACAGACCACCTACCGAAAAGAAACTTGTGGCTCTTTATACTTCTACAGCTGTTATACCTAATACAGCTGCTAGAAGGCAGTGCCTAACAACAAATATAATTATGGGACCTTTTGACCAACTTGCTTTTTCAATATATATGGTCGTTATTAGGGGGAGGACGCCCAGGTGCAACATGGCCAACTTAAAGAGGACCTGGTCTCTCTGTACACAAGAAGGGCTCAACACAACAGTGCTCAGGTTAAGGCAGGTATACACTAATGAAAACACAATTGTGATAGTTATTGACTCATTAGTATGATTATTGTATTCCATATATGTCAATAAATCCACATAAATTCTACACATTGGACCTTTAAGTGGTGAGACCTTCCTGTACATAAGTGGAAAATATAGTTAAATTATTTCTGCAACAGCTGTGCACTGTTCCCTTCAACTCTCAGGTCTTGACACCATGTTTCATCCCTACTGTCAAAATGATTCTGTGAAATCTGATTGAAGGGAGATGACCCACAAATGTCGTGCTCTCAATCTGTCAATCATGGCTTTTCACTATTATTATTTCATTGAATATTGTACTGTACGTTTTCCCTGAAATATGATAAGATGCAACTGAAAGCTCGTGAAAAGTTTGATCTTACATAAAACCGAATTTGAGGATTTTAGAAGGAAGCACAATGGGTCGTTGAAGACACAGGACAACACTCATTGCAGAGGAATGCCACAAAAACAGACCTATACCCGAGAATACCTGACCTGTGCCCCGAACAAAAGTAGCTGAACACCAGGTGGTCGTAATGGCGGGTCATTAGTCAGGTGTACCGTTAGCAGGGAAAAGAGGCCGTTGGCTGATAGCAGTGATTTAAAGCTCAGCTTCACCTGGTTTCTTTTTCCAGACGTTTCATAGTTGCCGATTCAAAGATGCAGGTAAAAGTTGAGCATGAAGGCGAGAGTCAGGGCTCACACAACGGTCTTGGGTGGGAATGTCAATTGCATGAAACAGCAAAGTGTTCATAAAAGTACGACACTGTTTTCGGGTTTTGTCCATCTTGACTTAGACTTGTCCTGTTGTACCCAGCCATCTGTGTTTCATGTTTCTTCAGATAAACAATACTTTTTTGAAAATGTAATACATGACTCACTTTTGGTCATATCTGTTGCCATTAACTATAATAACGTTATATTTTCAAGGAATTTCCAGTTCCCCTTTGTGTTCTTGTTTGTCCTTTCTTTAAATATGGTCCACATTATACAGAACATTTTGTTTCAGGTTGTTCTTTTATTTAAATGAATTGGAATTTTCTTTCGTTGTTTTGTGGTTTCATTTTTTTGGACAAACACTTGCATTGTTTGAGAGGTAGACATTGTTCTTATTTGCCGTGGCACAAGAACACACCTGCACATACAATTAAAATGAGCAATTTGACCTTTATAAAAACTCTAATTAGATTAAACCAAATTAAACTTGAAGGCTGTGTTCCCATTTTTTTTTTTTTTTTACGTCCTCTTTTTCTCTGTTTATAAGAACAACAACCTCTGAAACTGTGTCCCATTATTGTCAAACGATGATGCCAATGCTCAGCGTTGGTTGGTTCTCTGGGAGGTTATGTCTTATGACCTCAGGGTCTCTTAAATACTTCCAGAATGAAGCTATGAGAGGCTGACCCCCAGCCCGACGTGACTGATGACATAGCCTCCATCTGACTTGAAGTTTGCCTGTTAATTAAGGCTGTAAACAGGTGGGTGAGAGAGGCTTTGTAGCTGACTTTTTTAACTTGACAATCAAACTTCCTCACTTGAAGTTTAATGATGTTTACCTCCTCGGGTCCCCTTGAAGGATGGAAATGTACCTTTCACCAAGCACACAAACACACGTCTGTACGCAGAAACACACACACACACAAACAAACACGCAACGTGAGGAATACCCATGCAGCTGGCTGTCGTATTTAGGGAAAAGTGTTCTCGCTCATTTATGGCTCCTGAAGCAGAATTAATTAACAAAAATACTCCATTGTTCTCTTGGCACGCATAAAGCACCTGAAAATAATACTGCTCATTGTAGAGTAACCAGGCGACCACTTGGACAGGGTAATCCTTTCTTGATAGATTCTCTGGAAATTAATACGACCTGCAGAATTAAAAAAACCCTAAAAGCATTTTAGTATGAGAAGCTGAAACAAGTTTTCTGAGGACTGTGACAGACAGGACACGTGCTGGAACATTTTTCTGTATCACACACAAATGAAGTGTGAAGACTGTGGCACTGGGAAGAAGTTTTAAGGTGACAGTATGGGACGAGCAGAGGTAGAATAAGTACTCCTTCAGTAAATGTACCAATATGACAAGGTAAAAATACTCCATTACAACTAGAAGTCTTGTATTTAAACACTACTTTAAGCTGATACAAGGAGCTCTCTTTTTTTTTTTGGTGACTCTGGCAGCCCCAGCAGACTAAACCGGTATGAGCACCACCGTCTCGTGTGGTAAAGATCTCCATCTGGCTAGCTGCTGTGTTTGATTTAAAGGCCAGTGAAAGAAACGTATTCGAATTCTATTTGTCTTTTTTTTTTTTAAAAGCTGTTGGTAGGATACGCTGCATTGAGCTATTTGTGGCTATGTAAGATTAATACCTCCTTAATATGATGGTAATGAAACAAACCAAACCTTCTTTTAGCGCCGCTCATACACAGAGGTGTTCATGTAAACCTGCAAGCAACAGATTTGTTTGCTTGGTGAGCTATTTTGTTGAGAAAGCTAAAGTTATGAACATTCCCTCATTATGTTATGTCCTCATTATAACAAGCCAAATGCAAGATAGATCAGCAGCAAGGTGGACATAATACAAGCCAGAAGTTCTGCTGCCATCTGGCAATACTAGTGGTAGAGTTGTTTGCTGCTGTACCACCCGACTTACAGAGCAGCTTCTCTCCTCAGGCTGTGAGACCTCTCAGTTCATCCTCAGCACTCTGCCATAAAAAAGGTTTATGCTAATTTTCCAGGGAATGGAACCTCGGTGACAGACATTAAGAATGATTATTGAGAAACAGCCCATATTCTTGGTGGGATGATGGTTTCCTTTTGTTTATTTAAGTCATATAGAGGCATCGGTATTAAACTGAGACTGTTACACAGCTGGTAGTTGAGTCTAGTTGTTTATAGAAAAAAAGAAAAGTAACAGTTTGGCTCAACTCTTTTTTCATCATTTTTCAGATTTTATTATTATAAATATTGAGAGAGAGTTTTATCTCTTTAAGCCTCAAAAAATTAAAAAGTGTAAGAAGTTGACAGTCTCTTTCTGGTGGAGCAACAAATCATAAACATCTGAACATGAAAAGGAACCATAAGTATAATTAAAAAAAATAAGAATAATAAGAATAAAATAAAGAGATATATACATACATAAATACATACATACATACATACATACATATACATAAAACACATCACCAATAGTTGATGACCTAACAAACACTGATAATCCCCTAAATTAAAATCTTTAATCTTCAAAAGGTGTTGAGTATTAAAAAGTGTTTTTTCTGTAAGATTTTAATCTTAAATGTAACTACACTTAAGGTATAAAAATACAAGTAGCATAAAATGGTAATACCATACAATATACAAGAAAAGTACAAGCTGTTCAAAGTGGAGCCTAAGAATAGCACTTGATTTAACACATTCTATGATTTGGGGCTAATTATGTGCCAAAGAAATGTTCTCGACCATTGCGGCAAAGACTGTGAGTCACTCGATCATCTAGTGTCGACTGTTTGACATCTGCACATCCTGCGATGTCTGGCACCCTCTGCTGGACTCCAGCGCTCTCACTTTATTTTAGTCCAGAGTAGGAATGAGGTCAAACATCCATCCATGAGGGAGACTTCAAATTACCCCAGGGGCACAGTCTTGACTGTACACCTCCAGTTGTTGTGTTAGTCTGGTCTCAGGTGGAGTGTGGGTTAAGAGGAGGAGGCCTTGCACTGTTGTCTTTAGAGCTTAGAGCCGAAGAGCTAGCTGGCTTCACTCTGGGGGTCCCTGGGAGAAGTGACGCCAAAAACAACGGACAAAAGAGTGAGAAACAACATTTGGGAGCTCGAGGAATGCTCCAAGAGAGAAATTAATAGAAGGGAGGACTGGAGGAAGAAGGGAAACGCAGAAAGGGAGAATGCATGTATGAGCTTCCACGGGGAGCTGAGAACAGAGGCCCTGTTGTTTTGGCAGCCACAGGGTGCCAACAAAACACCTGGCAGAGGGAAGGAGAAAGGGATGACAGGGAGTGGCAGAGCTCAGGGAGACATTAGACAAAAAGGTGCTCAGGGAGCTTGTGCTAGATCGAACAGTGTTTTCTAAGTGTGTGTGCTAATGAAAATAAAATAAAGAGAAAATCATGATGATTTACAGGAACAGCATCTTGTGTTTATCCTATAAAAGTATGCCTGTGTATGTTCCTCTGTCTGGGCAAACAGCTAATGGGAATAAGCGCATGTGTGCTTTTGTGCACGCTGTAATCCCCAGGCAGGGTCGCATGGGAAAGCAGTGTGCGAGTGTGTTTCCTGGCCCCGGCTGAAACGTGACTGTGCTCCAGCCAGGTCCTCAGCAGCTCCGCCTGGCTCCAAGGAGCCACCACCGCTGCTGCTCCTGCTGCTGCCGCGTAGCGCTGGTTTCCTGTGCACATTCTCCACCTCCCCGGCTGTGTTTTTGTTGGCCGGGACAGAGGGGTGCACAGCTAAAAGCCAGGGGTCTTGGAGAGGGCTTCCATACTCGTCAAGGACGAGAGAGCCCAGAGAAAGTAGGGTATCGCTCTTTGAATGGCAGAGTCAGTCTCTCGGTAGATCAGTCAGTCCACAACTATTCAAATGGATTTCATTGACTTTTGTTCAGACATTACTGTTTGAGTAGAGGGTAACATGCACACCAGTTGCTTCATCTCTTTTTTGGAGCAGAGAATAAAATCCAGTAAAATAACTCAACATCTACCCAAAGGATTGGTACAAAAATGTTTTCATGGTTCTCAGGTGATAAACCCAAATGGCGGTTAACATTTGTGTTTTCACGTGAAACATCGACAACTCACGCACGAATTGCTATGAAATTTCAGTCAGACATTCATGTTCCCATCAGGAGATCTCATAACTTTGCTCATAAGTCTCTCAAAAGTGTTCATCAGGCGCCATGATCAGGTCGAAACTGTACTTCATCCAATACTTTGTTTACAGCTGAGTCTGCTATAGTAATGACTCTCCCATAAGCCTCAGCTGACCCATGTGTTTAGTGCTTACACGCTGAATTAAAAGGACGCACACACCCGTTAAACATTACCATGACATTTTGAACATTTTAGCCCTCTGATGTTAGCATTTAGCTAAACCATTGGTTGTCAGTGGTGAATAATTTTCAGGGTTTGCCAGACGGCTGTGGAGGAAAAAAATAGAAACAACATATTTTAGATTTAATCTACGTTGCCTGTGACACAATTTGTCATAAAGGAATTTATTCGACTGTGGTTGTGAGAGTCAAGCTGCATGTGCACAGGAGTTATGAATGGACACACACCCAAAAAATATTGGCACTGTCGGGATGTAACGAGTTAAAAGTCCCGGAGGTGGCGTCGTGAAAACACACCAACCTGTTTTTCCCAGGGGTCACAGCTTGAAAAAGGTTAAAAGGTAACTTTTGAAAATGTTCATTGATCATACTGTCTACATATTACATCTATACTAGATGTTTTTTAGTACATTATTTTGCATGTTGTAGCCCCATTGTGGCTGCAGGTTAGGTTCAGCCAGTAGGAAGCAGAGAAAGCTTTCATCACAGAATAGGGATACAAAGCTGTGAATGTCATCAGGACTGTCAGGAGCACAGGGAAAGGAAGCAGACACTCAGTGATTCTGAACATGGACATAAATACATTATATATACAAACTAGGCCACTATCTGTCACACGTGGTTTTAAGTTGAACAAACTCGGCATTGATAAATATCAACCATCTTACCCGCTGTGCCGTGTCTGTGCATCTGTTGTTGTGATTGGCTGTAAAGTGGGAAATGAACTCAGTGGCTGTCATAGTTCTTTGGAAACCAATGTTCCGCTCATTTTACCAATTACAGTATAGAGCAGTTACCCAAGACACACACATGTGCGCGTGCGCGCGCGTGCGTGCGTGCGCGCGCACACACACACACACACAAGAATATTCATTAGATACAATTGTGTCCCAAATTTGCATTTTCCATTAGACTGTGAGAAGATGACGAGGCAGCCTGGTGTGTGCCGTGCGTGCTAATGTGAGCCAAAGGGTCATCCTACAGGTATGTCTTCATACCTGTGACCCTGACTTTGTGACTGTCACACATATCTCAAAAATTCACTTGCTGCAGACAGAAAAATCTCTTGATCTCTGCCTCATAGCTGCGTCACATGGCAGCCACTCGTGAACAAGTCCTGGAAACTAAACAACATACTTAGACAGCCAAAGCATTCTTGAACATGATTTATTAAAGCAAACACCGCAATGTAACCCCATGAGTGCAGGTGAAGCTGTCTACGTTTGCACATTCACCTCTTTCCAGCACTTACGTTTGATTTCACTGTCTGGCGTCCTCCATGTAACTCGGGAAGTTGTGGTAACATGACTCACAGACTCTGCTGGTGCTCACAGTTCTAGGGTTACAGTGAATATCCTTCATTTAGTTTCTTTCAGCCTTTGCCCTCTTGGCTCTATATATAGTAGCAACTGCCAGGTTAAAGATGATTTGCCATGCTGTTTGCCTACACCTAAGTATCCAGCCCCTTGTGAAATGATTGAATTACAAATGACAAAAGCAATCTGTGAGAGGCAAAAAGCTGAGCTTTTTTTTTACACAAATATTTATTTCATACGTCATTAAATTTCATCATTATCCACTGGCAAACTTTACCTCATGATTGAAAGCTTTAATGTTTTCTACCTAAACAACTGCAGGGTGTAATTTCCCTCCGGAGGCCTTTCTCTTTGTACACACTGCTAGAGTATGAATGGTATGAAAGTCTGCGTCATGTGAGCACGGCTCTAAATCTTATCAGCTTTCTTAACGTGACCACTGAGTGACAAATGATATCAGTGACAGGAGACATCCACATGCTGCATTTCTTTCTGTGCCAGCTTGAGTGAAATTTCCTGAATCCGCCCAGTGCAGCAAAAATGTGTTTCCTCTCAAAACGATAACTGCAATAATACACTTTAACTTTACTTGTTACACAGGGAATGTGTCCTGAGGCCATGAGTAATGATGGATAACCTGGTGGTGACATACATATTCATTAAAAGTTCCACGTTGTGGTAAAATACTCATGAAATCCTCTCTAATGTCTAAGTGTTGGATGAACATACAGCGTTTATCAAAGTGATAAACTCTGTCGGACTGTGTCAGCCAAAATAAGCTCCTCTAATCACTTAAAATTATATTGTCCTCCGTTGTGTGCGCGCTAGTTCTGTAAAACCCTGATATAACTGTGGACTCTCTTTCACGTGCGTCCGTCTATCCCGTTCTCGTGGAAACTTCGAGGTGAGACAAACTCAGTAGAGTTAGGTGGCGAGGGGTCGACGTCACTGTGACCTCACAAAACACATTTATGGCCAAAACCCAAGAATTCAGAAACTTATTGTGGCAACATTTTACACAAATGTCTAGAAAGGACAAAATGATGAAGTGGTGACATTTTGTATACAAAAGGTCAATGGTCATCTTCAATTTTTTAACCATTATTCAGGGTCATAACTCAAAAACAGAAGCTCCAGTGCTTGGATCAAGCTTACCAGAGCCCTCCTCATCACACCCAGATCTTCATCCCTTCACCACCACTGGCGTCTAATGCTGAATATTGGATCCGATAATCAGCTTGGCCGTTAATCAGCTGACCCAGAGTATACAGTGTACACACATGTGTAGTTTAGATGCTTCAGTCCATTCGATATCGACTACCTCAAAACTTTTATTCAAGTATTTCAGTATCAAGTTGCTTCTTATCCCGTGTGGCCCGTCCTCTTCCTGGTCGCCATGCAGGAGTGGTGCTGTGTGGCTCAGGCACGACTTGGTGACGCCTCGACCTGCTCAGTCGCCTTCCTGGATCCACTCTCTTCACATATATTTTATACAGTATAATTCACTTCTATCAGACATTCTATTAATGTAACATGTAAACTGTGATTTTGTTGTTCTGTTCTGTACGTGCAACATCTATTGCATGCCTGTCCGTCCTGGGAGAGAGATCCCTCCTCTGTGGCTCTTCCTGAGGTTTCTTCCATCTTTTTTTTTTCCTCTGTTCAAACAGTTTATTTTTCAACATGGGCTGTTTTTCCTCACTCGGATCAAAGGGTCTAAGGACGGAGGATGTTGTTCACTGTACAGATCGCAAAGCCCGCTAAGGCAATGTGACTGTGATTTTCAGGCTATACTAGTAAAACTGATATGATCTGATTTTATTTATTGTGACTTTTACTTTCCCTGAAGCAATATTTCAACATGATATTTTTAATTGTTCATTTCCCTCTGCTCTCCTCAGGAAGTAGAACAAGAGGAAAATAGGACATTATTGAGTCACTTTCTCCAGAAATTCCCATGGCTCAATCACAGCCAAATATGCACAAGTGAATTTTTTTTTTTTTTTACTAATTCTTGTAGTTTCAGCAGGTCGGACACAAATTAGTGACTCAATGAACCCTGTGGATGAAGTTTTCTTCAAAGAGGCTGAAAAATCCCTTGTCTTCAATGTAGATGAATTGTTGTCTACTTTTAACAACACTGAGAACAGACCAATATATCAATAAATTGGTATTTCACAGAGAAATCACTGAGGAAATCTCATCCTCCTTTTTGTTCTCACGCTCCAGCGTCTATGTTCACTTCCCTCACCTCAGGAAGTAGAACAAGAGGAAATTAGGACATAATTCAGAGACTCTCTCCAGAAACTTCCACGCTGCGATTACAGCCGAACATGCATAAAGTGAAAAATATGTCTATTTCAGCTCTTGAAAGAGACTGAAAAATCACAAGGCAGAGGACAGACTCTTTCAGTGTTCTTTTGATAAATGCAGATAAGGTGTTCACACTTGTTTATCAATATCCATCATGACCATTAGAGAAGTGCTGAAACAAATGAAGTGAAATAGATCGAACAGAAGATCTTATGTCAGAGTCTGTCAGGCTGAATATGACACAAATTGGTTTGCTTTTTTTGTTGTTGTTGTTTTTGTTTTGCACTAAATGGCAGCTATCATGATGATTGTCTCATTTTGCTGACTTATCGCATGCAGGGTGACAGGAAACCCATTGAGATGATAGTGGTGATGATGATGATGATGGTGGTGATGATGATGATGGTGGTGATGGTGGTAATGATAGTGGTGGTGGTGGTGGTGATAGTAATGATGATGATGATGGTGGTGGTGGTGATGATGATGATGGTGGTGGTGATGATGATGATGATGGTGATGATGATGATGGTGGTGATGGTGGTTAGTGGTGGTGGTGGTGGTGGTGATAGTGATGATGATGATGATGGTTATGGTGGCGGTGGTAATGATGATGATGATGGTGGTGGTGGTGATGATGGTGGTGGAGGTGGTGATGATGATGGTGGTGGTGGTGATGATGATGATGGTGATGATGATGGTGGTGGTGATGGTGGTAATGATAGTGGTGGTGGTGGTGATAGTGATGAAGATGATGGTTATGGTGGAGGTGGTGGTGGTGATGATGATGATGGTGGTGATGATGGTGGTGGTGCTGGCGGCAGGCGGTGCTGCCTCTCTCCGCCCTCAGCAGGAGCAGGTTGCGTCAAACTCGCTCCTCCTCTCTCATCCATTCGCCGCTGGACACTTATCATCCTCAGGAGCGCGGGCAGGTAACGACGATGTCGCATTTAATATTCTGTAGTTGAGACGACAGCGAGGCTTTCTTTTCCTTGTGTTTGTGGAATCGGACTCAGAGTCGTGTGAGATCAGAGGCAGGCTGTTTGTCGGAGGGGCTGCTCGGGGACATGGAGGATGTGAGAGGGGAGCTGTCCTCTCCTCCTGTAGCAGCAGCCTTCACTTCACTTCACTTCACTTCACCGGATTGTTTCTAATAACATGCTGCGTGTTTTTTTAGCGGTAACGCGACGTTGTTGTGTCTGCAGGGGAGGTGTGTTGTTGTCGTGCGCTGGCTGGCTGTTGTGTTGAGTTCTCGGGCAGCAGGCTGCATGGAGGCTGTAACACACGCTGTCAGGCTGCACCGCTGTGATCGATATGACGATCAATGTGACGCTGCAGGAAGCAGCTTTTAAAACTCAAATCGATCAGCTGTGAGGTGGTGGAGTCTGTGTGTTAATGTGTCTGTGTCTGTCTCTTTCTGTGTGTATGTGTGTGTGTGGGTGTGTGTTTAGAAATGCGTGTGTGTGCGTGCGTGCGTGCGTTTCTGGTAGAATCGAGGCTGTGTGGTTCAGGTTTTGTGGGGGTTGCATGCACAGACTCATGCCTGGATGCAGGCCCTTCAAGGCAGCTTGTTTTGGCTGTCTTTCTGTATTCTATGGTATTTAACTGTTGTGTCTTGTTGCAAACCTATCGGTAGAGCTCAAACGTTTACTGGATCAATCAATGGGCAGCTTTTTTTGTGATCAATTTATTGTTTCAAACACATGTGACAAACTTACTCTGTTTCACCTTCTCAAATGTGGATATTTAATATATCTATTTTTATATATTTTTATTTTTATTATTTTTAAGTCGTAAACCAAGTATCAGGACTGTAACTAATGCTTATCTTCAGTGTCAGATTTAAAAAAAAAAAATTTCTTATTTGTTTTTTTGTCCTAAAACTGTCAGAAAATAGTTGGGTTTTTTTAAATCATTGATCAGCAAAGCTCAGAATTACGTCCTCAAATGTCTTGATTTGCTGACTTCAGTCAAATTGGAGTAAACAAACTTACATGATTTTGATTCAGTTAATTATCAAAGTTATTGGCAGTTAATTCAGTGGTCTACAGTGGTATGTGTTTGGGTTTTGGACTGTTTGTTGACTACAATGAATAATTTAAAGACCTCACCTCAGGCACTAGGAAATTTAAAGCAACTTATGCAAAAATTACCATTTTGTGTGATTTGGCGCCTACCCCCACAGTTTCTAAGTGCAAAACCACTGTCATAAATAAAAAAAATCAAAGATCTGTAACAGTTTGTCAGACGTAATGTAGGTGCTAACTACAAACAAAACTCATGACATCATAACAATGTTACGTGTTGAAAACTTGTATGTTGAGGTAAACATGTATGCAACACTGGGATCCTGAAGAAACAAGTGATGGGGGGGCGGAGTGGCTGAGACAGAGACACCATTCACCTTATTCTATGACACTGTACCATCAAAGTGATTTTCAAACTGTTATTCTTAGTTTAAAAAGTTACATTATGGTGCTTTGAATAGCATTTCTTTTCTTTTCAGATAAATTACTCAATAAAATAACCAGCAGACCAACCAGTAATTACACTGATCATGAGTTGTTCTCATGTTCATTTAGATCAAGCGTGAACATGCTAAGTGCTGCTTTGCTCCGCCTGTGTGTCCTTTAACGTGTTGAGGGTCTCAGCTGTTGTTTGGCATAAATATGAATGAGGTATTAATGTTTCAAGAGGTGAGGTCTGCATGCAACCCAGCAAACACTCACATGAAACACTCTTCTCCCTCCCCTCAGGATGGAGGCCCTGTTAAACGAGTGGCTGATGCGGGAGGAGTTCTGGCTCCCCCCTGGTGTGCGCTGGAAGGACATTGAGATGACGGAGGACGAGGGCCGCTTTCCTCTACCCAGGGATCTAATCTACACCTTGCCGCTGGCCTTTGCCTTCATAGCCCTCAGATATGTGTTTGAGAGGTGAGAAACAGCAGCCTCCCATCACAGCTGGATCATGAAATCACAGGTGCAGGATTTACCTTTCTCGTCGTTGTCAGGTCCTATGACATCTGCTATGTTTGACTCACTGGAGCAGTAAGTTTTCAGTATTTACGGTGGACCTCCAGCTGTCATCCTAAAGATGTAATAAGTAATAATTCTGTCTAAAAATGACTAGAGCTGTTATTTATTTTGTTGCATTGTGTACTTAAACTATCCCAAAGGTTTCCATGAATGTCGACTGAAAGTCACTGTGCGTTTCATTTGGGTCGCTGGTAGGGGAGAAATCTGCAACAAGACTAAACTTTAAACCATTTCATCACTTGTACTGGCCATGCTGGTTGGCTGACAGGCTGTTTTTCTACCATCTAAACTGCCTGTGTGGCTCAGGATAATGGCTCCTTTACCCTTCGTTAGTGCCCCCTTTGGATGGAGGGTATAGATCAGACGTGCAGAGGGAGGCGAGCGTCATGAGTAGACAGATTTTAGCTGCTGACTGTGTAAAAGGCCTCTCTGCTCCCAGAGGGACTGAGCTCAGCCTTATAGAATGTGATGTAGATGTCGGAGGAACATTAGGATGGTAACTGTGATATAGCAACGAGGAGGGTGGTGCTTTCTTTATAGATGATGTAGCTCCAAAAGCACACTGCAATCAGTGGACTCAACTTTCTGTAGTGAATACTTACTGATCCCTGGTGCTAATTACGGTAGAATTGAACATCCACTGCTTTACCAACCACTCTGTGCTCAGATGGGGAAAAAGCTTTCAAGTGAATCCCCAGATGGGCTTGTTATGATAATCCTGCTGACGCATCAAGAGACTTCTCAGACGGGGTCAAATCATCTGTCGTCGGTGCGCAGGTGGTTGAGTGGTTAGAGCGCATGCCATAAATGCAGCCGACCCCGGTTCGATTCCGGCCGGAGGTCCTTTGCTGCATGTCACATCCCCCTCTCTCTCCCATATTTCCTATCTGTCTACTGCTTAATAAAGGTGTCTATGCCAGAAAAAATCTTTAAAAAAAACAAACATCTGTCGTCATGACGAGAGACAATCTTTTCTTCAGTATAAGATAATGACAACGGGCATACCTGGAAAAAATGTGTTTGAGCAACAGCAGGTGGATTGTAGCCAACAAGCTTCAAGCAGGTGACTTCGTTTAAGGCTAGAGAGCAATTAATCGACATCGGGGGAAAAAATGATAAAAGTGATAATTCCAGGTTCTTAAATTTAGAATGTGCTGCTTATGTAATAGTAAATCAAACGTACTTGGTTTTAGAATGTTGACTGGGCAAAACAACTCACTTACAGTACAGTGAATACTTCCATTAAATATTAAATTACAGGGAATACTTCCATTAAAACTTCAATTACAGTGAATCCATTACGATGCTTATATCCAGGGCTACTTAACATGGATTTACACTTAAAGGTTCACCTTCCACCTCAAGGAGGTTTAACATTAAAACAAAAATAAGCTAGCAGGTAACGGTATGCACCAGGGCCATGTGTGTGTCTATGTGTTTGTGTTCAGGTCAGCTCTCACTAAACTTAGCACTCAACAGGGGATCCAATTCTCTGTTGTCTTTTCTGTCTCTACTCTCTGTAATCCCGTATAGTAGAATACATTTCCCCTCTACATCCGACAATGGAGGTCCCCTCCGTGGATCACGGCTGCAGTCAGGTTGATTAACAGGAGTGAAGATAAATCAATTTTGAAATCCCTGAAATTAAAACGTAATCTGAGCTCTCCTCCTGTGGGTAAACATCAGGATCTGGTGTGACTCTTGGTGTTTATTCCTCCAGAAGGTCTGGCGGGGCAATGTTTTAAAGTTTTATTCATGTTACGTTTTGTCATATTCACAGATTTCCCCAGCAACAGCCATCCTTGTTACCTCTAGTATACATTTGAATTTTTCTGGGTTTGTTGGAATCATTTGGGATAACATTAAGTAATATATAACAAAGGTCTGGTCATTTTTAGACATTTTTAATGCAGAATTCCTACATATTATATCTTTAATAATGTGGTGTAGGCTCAGATTAGGAGTGTGTGACTGTAAATTGATGCTGAACAATAAGGCTGATGTAATTTCTCATCTTGCCTGTACACTTACACTGTAACCAGTTCTGCTGGTAGCATTATGAGAACTGAGGTTGACCTGCAAAGCCGTGCCATGTATGAAAAGATAAGAGGTTGTCTTTGTGTGCATTCCCTTATCAGCTGCCGTATTACCTGTCTGAAAGTTGAGAGACTGCAAGAGCTTGCTTGACACATATGATTAGTAGCATTTATCAGGTATCGAATAGCAGAATAGTAACGTTAGATGTGTTGGTAGCAGAGGACGGGCCAGTAAGTGGTAGCAGATGCTGAATGCATCAGACGACAGTGTGTGACTGTAGGACAATGAAGTTGTTTACGTCTGAGGAGCTGTCAGTCAGCTGGAAGGTTAAAAAAGGTGTGTCTTCATTTGATTGTCCCGGGCCGCAGCTGTTTCCTGTACCGAGGTAAGGGGGTGTGTGTTTGTGTGTGTGTGTGTGTGTGTGTGTGTGTGTGTCTGTCTGTCTGTCTGTCTGTCAATTAAACGCTCCTGTAACAAGAGACCATGCTTGTCTCAGTGTAAAGCTATCCTGACCTTCTCATCCTCTCTGATCTCTCCCCCCCTGCCCACTTAAGCATGATTATCTCTGATCTAGAGTTACACACATGTGATTATGCATGTGCACGCGCACACACACACAAACACACATACCATATATGTATCAGAACATCTCTCCGGCGCTTATCACATTGTTGTTATTCTCTTTTGTCTCTCTGTGACACACACACACACACACACACACACGTGCAGATCAAGTATCTCTTGATGCCGTATCAGCTAATGACAAAGTCAGTCCCGCCAAATGTCACAAAACGCCCATGGGAGCGGCTCCGCAGGCTGTCAGGAGCAGTATAATGAGCGATCTTGTTGCCATCGCTCTGCTCTGTAATGTTGTAGGATCACACTGGACATCTGTTGATGTCATCTCACATGAATCCCTCTAGAATTTTAATCCAGTCCGTTGTGCTATTAAGACCTTTTTTATCTCTCTCTCTCCCGCTGCTTTCAGGCTCATTGCCGTCCCATTAAGCAGATATTTAGGTGTGAAGGACCGGGTTCAGATTCGAGCCGCGTCCATACCAAAGCTGGAGACCTTCTACAAACAGAACAGTCGGCAACCATCACAAGTTAGTATTCATCTCCTGCTCTTTTTTTATTTTTTTGTGTTATTTTTTTTTTTGACCGAAAACTTTTTTTTCAGTTCCCACTATTTTTACATCTTGGTTTACTCACTAAAATCTCTTAACCGAATAGCTTTCATCTGGATAGCTTTCAGTTATTGCTCTGCACTCACAGCAAAAAGCTCTGCGAGCTGCAGGGAGCTGCAGGGAGCACTCTATGGACTTTTTGTGCCCCGAGGTTGACTTCACAGGCTACATAAAGGCAGCCCTTATCCTGTTGGGGCTGTATGTGGCATGAGAGGAGGATCTGCAGACTTGGGGTGAAAAAAGTACTGCCACCAAAAACAGCAGCAAAAGCAAAAGACATTGCTGTTTTTAGTAATGATGCAAATGCACCTTTTAAGTTGTTGGTTTATTGAAAAGGCAGAGTGCACATTGATAAACATTCATATAAATGCTCCAGAGTTGGCCGAGAGGCTATATTCATCTGTAGACTCTGGACAGGTGTTAAGCATACCCCTGCCAAAGCCCAACAGTCTCCTTTAATCTATCTAATATCAAATAAAACACAATAAATCTGCTTGATCTGGATATCAATTTGGATTGTAATTAAATGGTACTCATAGATACCAGCCAGCTAAATACACCTTATTTTTTTCATCAAGGTCAATTTATCATTCCATGAGAAATTAACGGACATCTTGCAATGTTAATGAAATCCTGGATTCGTCCCTTTATACCGATTCTCACTGAAAGATAACCGCTTCCATTCTGGGCCGGGACCCATCCTCCATCCAAGTTTCATGGAAATCTGTTCTGCAGCTTTTGTTTAATCCTGCTGACAAACCAACCAACCAATCAATCAATCAAAAAAACATACATGGGCAAAAACATAAACTGGCAACATTAAAAATAAATTAAATGTACATGTGCTTGATTAATATAAACATATTTTTCTTGTCCCCCCGGTGACAGTGGGAGGAGATAGAACTGTGTCTGAAAGTGGTTTTTCATGTCAAACTAGTGCATGTCTCCACAGAGATAACCCCGCAGAGCAGATGCAAAGCTTCATGGGAGTTCTCACCATGAGCCTCCCTCCCATAATGCCAAATGTGTCTATCTGTAATAGTCAGGTACAATGAAGGTAAATGCATGACTGGCTAATGAAAGCCCGTCAAGGCTTGCATACATGTCCGAACCAAAATGCAGAAAGATAAAAGATAGATGTGTTGTTGAACCAGCACAGTTCCTGTTAGTGTGTTGTGAGTGTTGATTGTTTGCCAGTTTTATTTGGATGGGTTGTCTCGGAACAAGGAACTGATAAAAAGAGTCTCGAGACTTCACCTAATTTGTGAGTCACATTTAATCTTAGTGACTGATGTGTTACAAAGCTACAATGATTAGTCACGATACAGGAAATGTAAATGTGTTGCTTTAGGTGTGAGAAGAAGAAAAAAAGTGTTTCCTTCTTTAAACCGCTCCACCTTCTTCATGCTGTCTGCCATCGTCAGTTATCATTATCACCTCAACATTTCCTTCTGTGTAACTAATCAGAACCTGGAGTTAACCCCTGCATCAAAAATAACGACAATGTAGTTACTGTACGATTACAAGTGTGCACAGAATATGCTGCTCTCAGGTGTACAGGTGTAGGCAAGTTATCAGAGACGTCTAAGTTCACGTGGTGACTCTCCACCCTGCTCCTGGTTTCGTCTGGCATTGCGCCACGGATGTTCCTGTGCAGACAAGCCAATGCTCTGCACCTGATGGGACTTGGTACATTAGATGAAAATGCACTGCTCCACGAGAACTGTTCAATGTTGTTTGTCTGTATGTTCATGCGCATGTGCCGATACTTTCATTTTACCTGCACCAGTCGGATTAAATTTGTCGCTATTTATCCGTGACATGCATTTGTACGATACAGCCGGGGGAAAATGTCGGAGCGTCAGTATGTTTTACTGCAATTTCTGCCCTTTAATGCAACACAAGTAGAACAATTAGAATTTCTCCTCACACAGCAGTTCCACAAGCCTGTGTGAAGTTTAAAGGGTGATGAAAGAGAGCAGGTGCTAAAATGTGGAAAAAATTACATAAAACTAACTGAAATGGCTCTGTATAGTCTCCAGAAGTCTCCAGAAGACCTGAAGTCCCAAATGGATGTGTAAAGTTGTTACACACATATACACTTCTAAAGGCAAAATCTTCACTGTTGCCTCTAAGATAAAAGCGTCATAAGCGGGTGCAGAGGCTCATTTTATCCTCTTAAGAAAAGAGCAAATAATCCATGGATATTCTTGTAATGAAATTGTAACACAGCTGTTTGGAAGATCAGCGAGGAGCTCTGGTTCTTTCACATGTCAGGGAATGAAACATGTTCATTGTCTCAAATGAAGTCCAACCCTGTATGTGTGCACCCACACTGTATATGTGATCATCTGTCTGTGTTTGTGTATTTAGGGTGAGGTGATGAGCTTGTCGAAGCAGTGTGGACTCTCCCAGAGAAAGATCCAGACCTGGTTCAGACAGCGAAGGAACCAGGACCGTCCCAGCAACACCAAAAAGTTCTGCGAGGCCTCGTGAGTTTTCATTTTTCTCAAACACTGCTGTGTCCATCCATCGACACTGGAAGTGAGAAGGTTGTTTGAAATGATGACTGTCGGCTGATCAGCAGAGAGTCGACTGATGTCGTGTTACATGATGTTGTGTAGTTGATGCGTAGTTGATGCTCAGTTCGACGTGCGTTCGAGGTGCAGATTTCTTACTTTATTTTTTACACAATGGCTCTTGAGAAGCCAGATTTTTATGCAGGTGTCCTTAGCAAATAATATCCAAAGTCTCATATTCTGGTATAAAATGCCTTATTTAAAAAAGAATCAGGTTTACCTTTACAGGAAAAATGTCCACGTTTTAAGTCTGAGCCATGTTTGTTTTTATTAAGACCTAGATTTTCTTTCTAAGAGGGACCAACACCAGAATAATTTAGCATGTTGAAATATATTCATGTGAACACACAGTGCTGCTGTACAATATGCTCCAATTTGTTCCTGATGAAAACTAATTCACTGGTTTAAATTAGCCTCTAACAAACGATGGTGTTTATTTTTATCCGTGCAGCTGGCGTTTTGTCTTCTACCTCGTAGCGTTCGCTGCAGGGCTCGGCTCTTTAATTAACGTAAGTCTGTTAGTCGCTTTCTTTTAGTTTTGAAAGAGAAGCACAGCTTTAATGCAAATATGACGTGTTTTTAAAAAAAGAAACGGGATGATTTTTAGTATTGTGATTTTGTGTGGTTTGATGGTTGTCTGATCTTCCAGGCTCCGTGGTTCTGGGACCACAGAGAGTGTTGGAGGGGTTATCCTAAACAGGTGAGCAGAACATGGCATGATTTTGAATTATAGTGTTGATATTGTTCATAAAAACTGAAACAATCGAGCCTCATTAAATAGGTAATATTGTGTAAATTTTGTTTCATATCAGAAAAGCCAGTTATACCTTTTAGTTGTTTTAAACACTTACATCAGATACATCAGATCACGATTAGTAAGCTAATTGACCAATTTTTCAATTGAAAATGTTTGATAATTAAATCATTTATCATGCTTTTTTTCAAGCTTCTCAAATGTGAGGTTTTGCTCATTTCCTTTGTTCTTTGTTTTTCATTTTAAGTCATTTTAAACTGAGTTTCTTTGGCTTTGAATTGTCAGTTGGCCGAAAGACATCTGAAAGTATCATTTTGAACTTGCAGTGGCCATTTTTCACTTTTTTCTGACCATTTATACGCTTGAAAAGTGAATGACAGATTTATTAGTTGTGAGAATAAGAGATACTCAACATACAGCTTTAATACAACAACAAAACTCAACCGTGTCACACTTAAAAGAAAAGTGAGAAGGAAAAACAATGGCTGGGAGGGACCCAACAAAACAAAGGCTTTAGCCTGTGTTCAAAGATTTCTCCACAGAACACTCTCTAACACACTTTGGTCCATACACTCCACCCACCCACCAAGTTTCATCTGCATTCCTTCACTTCCTTTAACAGTCGGCCTGAATGCTTTTGCATTTCCAGGTTTTTCTTTGTTTGAAAAGCAAATGTCACTGCTGCATTGAAAACAGTTAGTTGTGCCTGCAGGTCAACATTCCTCCGGGGAGGGGCAGCCCCTTCCTTATGGGGTCATGGCCCCCAAACAGAAAACACTAGAACAAATGCAAAGCTCTCTGTATCTTCTGTTTGACTGATTGCAGCTCCTGCAGGCGTCACTGCTGCTGACCTTCTCTCCTTTTATGAGGTCTTGTGGCCTCTGATAGAGAGACAGGGTGTGTGTCCTGAGGTTGAATGCCTCAGTCAACTTCCTGCTGCTTGCAGCGCTGCACACTTTGAATGCTGTGTGTTCTGTGAGAGGTGTTGAGATAGTAAACTACCACAATCTTTGATCAAATACACTTCCTCTTTAGACACACTGAACTGCAGTGTTCTCACACACTGAACCAGACAGAGGGAAGTTGTAAATGCTCAGCCGGTGGGAATCCTGTGTTGTTTGAAAGGAGACATTTTATGCTTTTTTTTTTTTTTTTCTTTCCCTTCAATGTTTAGTATTGTTTGTTTTTGCTTGTAAATGATCTTGAAAGTTAAAAAGATCAAGGACTGCTTTAACAAGAGCTCCTCTCTCCCACAGAAAACACTGCTCCTGAAACGCCTCGTCGGTAGCCTTGCCTTTAATTGCGTGACTTTGTGACATCACACGACATTACAATGTCACACATTTGCATAACTGACACCTTACAGCTAGTTGGGCACATAAGAATTGATTTAGCACAGCTGCTCTGTTGTTGTTAGCGGTGTTGGCTCAGGCATGTGCTGCAGCATGGACAGTATGAGAAAACTGATGTGTTTTTGGAGCATTAAAGTATGTAAATCTATTCTAGTAGTAACCCAAAATAAGATTATAAACTTGGAAATTAGCATAATATGTCTCCTTTAAGGCACAAGGCACTTTTGGGAGTCCCATTACCCCCAAACACCACAAATCATTGGATGCAGGTGGAAACAAAGTCACTGTGCAATATCAGTTCCTTCTTCTCTTTTAGCATTAGCATGCATGTACGGTATGTTTTCCCCAGGCTACACATTTAAGCAGGATGGTGGAAATGTTTCTGTTGCAGCCACAGACAACTGAATCTAATACATCGACTCACTGTTTCTCTCTTCCTCTTGTTCTGTAGCCAGTGGCCGAGGCTCATCACTGGTATTACATCTTAGAGATGGGCTTCTATCTGTCGCTGCTTCTGTGCGTCTCCGTGGACGTCAAGCGAAAAGTGAGTGTGAGCGTCATTTTCAAGGATGTATCACATTTGCACTTTGCAAACATCCTGCTGGTTTTCCGACAGTTTCTTCACATTTTGTTCCTGAGATTCTAACATTTAGTCAAATGGTCAAAACCAAAATGCCAACTCTTTCTTTTTTTTTTTTTTTTTTTGCACAGTGTGATCCAAATGTTGTTTTTCCCTCACTAGATTAAATTTAATACGGATTATGCTCTGGATTATCTGATGTTACATCACAACTTTGTTTACTTTGCCTTTGCTCTGTTTTTGAAATGGAGTGTTGCAGGATGTAAAATCTTCAGTTAGAGATCAGCACAGGCTACTGTAATTTTGACTTGAATAAACAAAGAAGAAGGAAATTGATTCACTCCAGACTGATCTAAAAAGTCCTCTAAACTCTTCAGACTCCTTAGATTTTTGCTGTATCGTCAAGCAGCTTTATATACAGAAATTATAGAAAATAATCACTGTTATTCATCTATTTCATGTTCATGTCTTTTAAGGAAAGTATTTAAGATAATTGCTGCAGCTTTCTTAAGCAATTTGATAAATGATGTCCTCTTAGGTGGTTTTGTATGATTTACCAGAAGCTCCAAACTGCTGATCAAAGACATTTAAGCTTAAACAGCAAATCACTCAAGACTTCATGCAAATGTGCTGTCCCACTACTTTAACCCAAGTGATGAACCCAAGTGATGAACCAGACCGCAGACGGGGAGCTGCTATACCTCTTCCTCATACTGTGTGGTCTGCGTGTGTGTTCCAGGATTTCAAGGAGCAGGTGATTCATCACATCGCCACCATATTCCTCATCGGTTTCTCCTACTGTGCCAACTTTGTGAGGGTTGGCACTCTGGTGATGCTGCTGCACGACTCCTCCGACTTCCTTCTGGAGGTAAACCAGCCGGCTTTCACGATGAAGAGGAAAATCTAGTTAGAGAAAAGGGAAGGAGGAAATGTAAAAATGTGTCAGTCAAATGCATCGAAAGTTGAATTGGGTGCTTTGAAATGCCAAAAACATTGCACAATGGCCACGGGGAACTTGACTTGAATACAGCCATTGTTTATTTTTCTGTTTATGCCAGATGCAAGGTCACACTACATCTGCGTGAACTGAGCTGTGCACAGAGAAGCATTATGGGTAATGGTTAAAATAAAAAAAAATGCCCTGTGTGGCTGTAAAATGATAACCTGCAAGTTCTTCAGCGAGACAAAGGATCCATTGTCCTCGGTTTTATGAGGTTGATTTTCCCGTGTGTCACATTTCACCGATAACATCTGGAAATCAAGACTGGCTGCTGCCTCCGAGATGAGGCAATATGTAGAGCGAGTCACCTGACCTCAGGCTTGACTGGGTGTCGTCTGACACTTTAAGGGACAATGATGCAGGTGGCACGTTCAGACAGCCAGTACAGTACAGCCAGGTGTGGGTTTCTGAGTAGGGAAGTATTATTTAGGGCTTTGTAGGGCTGCAATTAACAATTGTTTTCACTTGCCGGTCAATTATTGTTCTCAATGAATAGATTAGTTGTTGTTGCTGTGAAAAATGTTGATTATTGTGCCCCAACACAAAGACATTCAGTGTACTGTCACAGTGGATCAAAGAAGCCAGAAAATAATCACGTTTATGAAGTGAGAATCAGAGAATTATGACTTTTTTTGATCAAAAAAAGAATTACCATTAATAAATTATCAAAATAGTCGACAATTAATTGAACAGTTCATTTAATTGTTGTAACAAACAGGGAGTGACCAGGATGGTGGGTGTCCTTTATACTGTTCTGGGCTTTTTTTGAGACAACGGGAACTGTGTAGTTCTTTCAGTGTAGGGAGAGGGCAGCCAACGATCTTTTGTGCGGTGTTGATGACCCTCTGGAGCGCTTTCCTCTGAGCCACTGTGCAGCTGGTGTACCATACGCACATGCAGTATGTTAGTATGCTCTCAATGGAGGCACGGTAAAAGGACACCAGCGGTCTTTGTGTGATGTTATTCCTCCTGAGTGTTCTCAGGAAGTACAGTCTCTGCTGGGCCTTTTTCAGCAGCTCAGAGGTGTTCATGCTCCAGGATAGGCTCTCCTCGATGTTGACTCCCAGGAAGCGGAAGTCTGCCACCCTCTCCACACAGTCCCCGCTGATGATCAATGGTGGGATCTCTGTTTTCTTTATCCTGAAATCTATGATGAGTTCTTTGGTTTTTGAGGTGTTGAGGAGCAGGTTGTTGGCCCTGTACCATGTTGACAGCCGCTCCACTTCATCTCTGTAGGCAGACTCGTCCCCACCGCTGTGGTGTCATCCGCAAACTTCACAATGGTGTTGCTGTGATGGACAGGGAAGCAGTCGTGTGTGTAGAGGGAGTAGAGCAAGGGACTCAGCACACAGCTCTTGGGAGAGCCGGTACTGAGGCTTAGGGCCGTGTGAGGGAGGATGGTTTTGAATGCAGAGCTATATTCCACAAAGAGCATCCACACATAGCTCCCCTGCTGCTCCAGGTGTGATTGAGTGCTATGGCTATAGCGTCCTCTGTGGATCGGTTCGCTCCGTAGGCAATCAATTCTGTATCAATTTTCAACACTGTTTCAAGGATTTCTACCTAAATCATGACTGGAGGAAGGATTTTAAGGGTTTTCTTTTATTAAAAATTGGGCAAATCAAGTGAATGTGCAGCATAATGTGAGGGTAGGGAGGTGAGAGTTAAGGAGACTTTCCTTCAGTCAGTTTTAAGTACTATAAATCTAGAGACTGTGTCAGCATAAAGCTGAGGATTGTATGTAGAGATGAATCATAGATACAAGCTGTACGGGTGTTTGGTCACTACATTTTTATGATTATTGATAACTAATATGCACTTTTTCTTCTGAAAGTCTGCCAAGATGCTTCACTACGCCGGCTGGTGGAGGACGTGTGACTCGCTGTTTGTCGTCTTCGCTCTGGTCTTCCTGGTGACGAGGCTGGTGGTGTTTCCTGGCAGGTAACACATTGTGTTTTTCTCCCAGTTTGGAAATTTTATTGCCCGATGTTGACATTTCCCACAAACCAAACCAATGACTTATTCACACAGCGGCCATTTCCCTCTGACACCATGGTCTGGTTGAGAAGTTAGTGTTGCACTGAAGTTGAATCTGACAAATTGTTCAGCAACTGAAAAGACCATGTAGAGTGAAAATCCATCTGGACTTGGGGCCATTTTTTTTTTTTTCAAAGGTAGAACAACATATTTGATAACCCATTAGCTTCAACTACACAACAGCTAACGTTAGGATTCAACCATGTTACAGTTTCATAGTGATATATGATATAAGAAACGTCTACGTTCATTCTTAAATATCAGTGTCTGTCTTGAACCCTCATATTTGTGACTGGAAGTGAAACACACTGTATGCTATCAAACACTAATGTAAGCTAGATAGTGGTTGCATGCCAACGTTAATGAGTTATCAAATATGTTGTAGGGGTCTGATTTCCCTCCAGAGTTTCACTATCATCCATCATTTTTTCAGTTTTCAGCTTATCAACCAGGAAGTGAAATGATTATGATTTCTCAGATTCCTCATGTTCATACAACTTGAGCGTGCTGCCAGAGGAAAATGGCTGCATTACATGAAGCCTCAAACTTTGGCAATAGTATGCAGCGGATAGTTGGTTTGCAGGTCTGTGTCCTAGTCAGCTTCCACTCAAACTTCAATTTTGCATCATACAGGAACACATTTTGAATGTTGTGCGTACTAAGGTTTGGTTCGAACTGTCGAGGATCTGCTCAGTTCTTCTGGAACACCCATGCATCCTCTTGGATTTCCTTTTTCATGTTTGCCTCTCTCTCTCTTTCCCCCACCAACCTGACATCACAGTGGGTCTACCGTCTACCTTGAAGATGAAGATTCGGTGCTGGACTGATACAAAAACTGACTCGGCCTCACTGTGTTTGCTTCCACAGAGTGCTATATTCAACCCTGCTGGTGTCTCAAGAATTCTTCAAGCCCTTCTGGGGTTATGTCTTCTTCAATACGCTGCTGCTGGTGCTGCAAGCTCTGCACATCTTCTGGGCTTACCTCATCCTGCGCATGGTCTACAAGTTTGTGTTCATGGGCAAGGTGAGAAGAGTGTACATGAAAAACTGACAGTCACAGTTTAACAGTCACATCTGCACCAAGAACTTGTTTTATTGAATGTGTTTTCTTCTCCACAGGTGGAGCGTGATGAACGCAGCGACGTGGAGAGTGAGGTGGAAGATGAAGAGGAGGAGCCCGAGGAAGAAGGGGACGAGTGCAGCTGGGAGCAAAGAAAGGGTGCGATCAACTCCAAACTGGCCTCGCTGGCTAACAACTGTGTCCTTAACAACCTGACCAACCAAAGGAACATAAACAGCAGACTGCCTAAAGCCAGATAGTGGAGCAGGCCGCCTTCCACATCAACTAAACCGCACTGGAAAAAAAAAATTACTTCTCATCCCGCCTGTTGGAGATTAACTCATGTCTGACATATAATGCATATGGCTTGTGTACATCCAGCACGGTCCACTGATGATTTCAGATCAGGGTAAGTCTGCATCCTGTTTATCTTAATGAACAAAAAGGGCGAAGAAGCACAGATGATTGTAAATATGCCCACTCAGAATGAGATTAGGAAGAAATGCCATCGACACTGTCACCCATACCTGCATACTGTAAATGTATAATTGGCACAACAACAGGGAGGCTGAGGAACAAATCACACAGATTTTGTATTAATACTTTTCATTGTACTATAATACACTGCTTGTAAATACATAAGGATATACATACCTGGACTGTGCTATAATGCATTTATTCTCTCTTTGGTCGACAAGAAAAACGTAATGTTATTTTATACGAAATCAAACTGTTCTAACATAAGATGTGTTTTAATAGTATTAAATCAGAGCAATCTAAAGACAGAATGTAAAAGTAATTTACTCCAACAGCTGTGTATCCACAGTATGGTTCACTGTACATAGACTATTAAAACCATTGAATAGAGTAAATTATGTCGATAAACCACTTTATATATCTATTTTTAATGAACTCAACAGGTCATTTTTATGTTGTTTTAATCTGTGGCAGAATATGAGAGGCTATTGCAGAGCTCCCTTATGGATGACATAGTTGTGTTTTTCTGCGATAGGGTTTGATTTTGTCCGTTATGTTTCAGTTCAATCTTTAGAAACGATGTGGCGCCCCCTGGTGCACAAAGAAGAACATGTCATGTCCATGTAGAGAATCCAAACAACCCACGTCTGGTAGAATGATGCCTTTACAAAAAAAATGTACTGCTCCTAGAACTATGGACCTAAACCGTGTGTGTGTGTGTGTGTGTGTGTGTGTGTGTGTGTGTGTGTGTGTGTGTGTGTGTGTGTGTGTGTGTGTGTTTCTTCTCTGAATATCATTGTGACCGGCAGCATGATTTCTCAACGAGGTTTTTGTTTAAGATTTGCTCTACTGAACTTTAGTTTTGTGCCTTGGCTGCTGTTTCTCTTCTTTTACACTACTCCGTAACGAGCACTCATTATTAATCTGTGTGTGAGGAGGATCACAAAGGCCAGGTCTTACTGCTATCTTAGGTGTGGGTGAGACTGGCGGTGCGGGGGTAAGACATGAGAAGTTTGCACACAGATGGGCATTAGTGAAACATGAGGTACTTTACATAGTGGAGTGGTCTGAAAAGGTCAAATGCTTTACGGCTCAGATGAACTCAAGTCTTATTGAAATGTAACGATTTAAAAAGTTGAGCAAATATTTTGATATCACAAGACTAATACAGACTAGTGCTGTATTTAAACACAGTGACAAACTACTCTAAACTTAATCATTACCTACCAAATACTGGCATTACATTTTCATAGTTTAGTAACACTTTAAAGGTGCAATATGGGAAGAAGAAAAAAAAAAGTCTATGTTTTGTGTTGCAGACACATCTACTGAAGTTAGCATGCTAACCAGTTAGCCCCTGGCCTGAAAACCCCTTTCTCCAAGCTGTCCAAAGCTCCTGTAGTTACTAGTGTGGTAAACACAATCACTCCCACTGTTAGTCCACCTACATGCATGGCTAACTGAGCTAACAAGCTAACCGTAGCTGCAGTCATGGATGTATAAACAGGTTACAGATAGCATCACTAAGCAGTAACTCTGGTGATATGCTGTTGGTACCTCTTGAGAGCATGAATATAGCAGGTGGACAATTCTCACATATTGCACCTTTAAGATTAGAGGCTCCTGTGTCTACATACTGGTCTGACCGTATTTTATATAAGAAGAAGTGAGATAGGAGTAGAAGCAGGATTGTGTCTGTCTCTGAACAGGAAATAGCACTGGGGCACATGGAACACAGTGGGATTCACGTTATAGAGCACTAAAAGGGCTGATCCACAGAATAACACTCCCACGACCCCCACTGGAGAACTGCTTCTTTTTCTAATTAAAAACAGACAGAAAACCATGAAAGTTTTGTTGATCTGTGTGCCTAGTTGAAAATGTTTAATAAAAGACTTCTATTGAATAAATGATCACTGGTGTCTCATTTCAAACAGAGGATTTGACTTCTCTTGAGTTTCTGTTCATTTGAGCTTTTCATTCTTTTTTTATAAAAATCATGACTTCTATTTGGAAAGAAAATTCTCTTTTTCATTCATTCATTCATTCATTCATCCTTTATACAGGGTGACCCAGTGATAGCAGTTGCTCTCTTTTTCATGGGTGCCCTGCTCCTATAGGACAGTGAAAGCAACAACAAAAGAATACAATAAAAGCAAAGATGCATTAAAAATGTTCATGTCAATATAAACAAACCATAGCACAAATATTCAACGAAGACACATACACACTGCTCCAAGGAAGAGAAAAAAAGGTCTTAAAGGAGCAGTTCACCCAGAAATTACAATTCAGTCATTACTTACCGCCGAGCCGATGGAAAGTGTTGTTGTCCACAGACAGTGATGAAGCATTCTCCTGAACAACTGAAGTAGTTGGGGATTTGATATAAAGTGTAAAAAAACAAGATAAAACAACATAAAAATGGCTTCATACAGCTTGTCCATCATTATCAAAGTATCCCAAAGCCCTAAGACCATTTCAAAGACGGAATTTTCACTGTAGCCGCCAAGGTAAAGGTGTTGGCCCACACCCCATCAGAAGTGGGTGAATGAGCTTAACTGCGTCTCAGGTGTGTGAATAACTTCTTTTTTAGATCAATTTGGGATCTTAGGGCTTCTGGAGACTTGGATTATGACAGAAAAATAGCATAGAGCCATAAAATGTTTCTTTATGGTCCCCATCTACTTCAGCTGTTTAGGGGAACACTGCAACGCTGTTTTCCTGTGACGCCCCAGAAATGTTTTGTAGACAACAAAACTTCACCCTACTTAGCACCTACATGGGAGTGAGTAGATGACTGATTTTGAATTTTTGGGCAAACTGTTCCTTTAAACTGATTAAAAATGTATCAGTACGTTCAGCCCTGCAAATGACCGTACAATTTAAAAGGTAGTTGCCTAATCTCAGTATTAGTGCTCTGGCTGTCTAGGGAACAGCTAGTGCAGCGCTGGTTGATCTGTGATGTAATATACCAGGGTCATTGTGTGTAAGTTAATATATAAAATACATTGCTTTAAAGTAGTAGTGCTTGAGGCAAGAATGACACTTCCAATATACACTTATACAGAACTCCAAATAGTATGATGTATACTAGATTAATGCATTTTCGTTCATGCGCATCACACTCATACCATCACGCAACATTTTTCATGGTGACGCAGCCTCTGAGGGGCACGGGGCAGGGTATGGCATCATCCACCTCAATGCAAGTGTCTATATAAGGGTCCATCAGAATCATGTTTGGGAATGCTTTGTTACTCTTCCTCTCACCAACCAGGTATATCTGGCTGCTGACCGTTGTGCAGCCGGAGAAGAACTTCCTGTCCAGACAATCTTCCTCCAGCACGGTCCACTCATCTGTCTCCACGTCAAAACGCAAAGCTTGGCCCCCAAACAGGTAGAGGGCACCGTTGAGTTCTGTGGCAACCAGGTCATATCTGAGAAACCCAACCAAATATCACTGAAATATCAGTTTGTAAATGTCGGGAATCAACGCTGAAGGGCGGATATTCACTCACCGTGGAAATGGAGAATAGGAGATCACATCCCACTGATCCTCCTTCGTCATATACCTCTGAATTCCACCGTACGCCTCCCCGTTTTCATCCAGGCCACACGCCACGTAGATATTTGACCCCAGAGCGGCAGTGGCTGCCCTCTCCACAGCTGTATCCATGGAGCTCACCTCCTCCCAGCCCTCCTCTGACCCCAGGACCAGCCTTTCCACGTCAACTACAAGCCCCTCATCCATGCTGCCCCCCAGGACATACAGCACTGTGTCCAGCCCTATGGAGCAGTGGCTGTGCCTGGACTTCTGCAGGGCCGGCCCGTCCACCCAGTGCTGGTTCCCACATTCATATATCCTGACCCAGTCCACACTGAACCACAGCACGTCCCGGAAGTAGCCGCCCGTCACAACCACATTGCCTCCTACGCGAAGAGAGAATTAGAAAATAAAGTCATCATTTTCAGATAGAAAAAAGCTAGAGTCCTTGAACAAAATGTTGAAAAGTTCAAAAAAGGAAAATCGAAGCACTCTCCTGGGTAAAGATTGAAAGCCGTTATTTATATGACTATTTCATGATGTCATATTGATGATGCATGTTGAAAACAAGCCGGGTAGCAACCCACGTGTAGTGGCACAAACAGCCTTCTCAAACTTTTGCTAGAAAACGCTTTTGTGTATGTTGTGTTTAATGGCATTTAAAGGTCCTGTGTGTAGGATTTAGAGGCATTTAGTGGGAGGTTGCAGATTGCAGTCAAAGAAATACCCCTCACCCGACCAATGTAAAAATCCCTCTCTAAAGTCGGCGTATGGTTTGTCTGTTCTGGGCTACTGTAGAAACATGGTGGTGCAGCATATCAAACTGAATGGAAGAGGACCTGATTTAAAAGGCTCATTTTAAGATAACTAAATGCAAAGATGCTTAGTTTCAGGTGATTACACATTAACAAAAACATTATGAATATTGTATTTATTATTATTTATCATTTCTATCAAAAGATCTTCCTAAATCCTGCACACTGTACCTTTAAATATACATCTTAAGATAAAGAATAAATACACATGCAGACCCTGACTCATCATCTGCTCCATCCTGATCCTCGTCTTCATCATCACTTTCATTCTTCAACCATTACCTACTGCGGCTACCGAGTACTGTGTGAGGTTCTTCCTCTGTAGAGGTGCACAGCTCTGCCATCGACCACTCAGTGGGTGAAACTGGTAAAGAGCCTGTTGCTCCTGATCGTGAGGTCCGCCCAGGACAAAGAGGGTCTCTCTGGCTCTGGTCCTCGTCATCGACCTGCCCATGGACCAAGCTGCTGGGAAATGTTCATTCAGCATGCAGATGAGCTTGGCTCTGGGGTCAGAGCTTTTCATTCTGGTCAAAAGGTCAGTGATAAATGGTAGAGAGAGCGACTCAGGCCTCACCAGCTCAATGAGCTCCAGAAAATGTTCTTTTCGTTTTGGGTCAAATGACGCCCAGCGCAGGATGGCCTCCAGGGCCAGATCATCTTTATGGATGGCCAGGTCATCACTGGCAAGAAGGTCTGCTATAGTCTCCTTAGATAGGGAAAGGAAGTCCTCCTCAGCAACAATAGCAGGGAAGTGTGAGAGCACCACCTGTCTGGCTGCCTTGTAGAGCTGAGTGCACCCAAGCCGCCAGGCGTAGGCCATCATTCCCAGACAGTTACTAAGGTGCAGCTCACGCTCAAGGAACTTGCAGCACAGTAGCCTGGCTCGCTCCAGCTGTAGAAAGTCTGCAGTCTCAAGGATCCCCAGAACATTTTCTCTGTCCAGGGCCAGGTTGGATTTCCTGCTGTATTCCATCAAAACCCTGAAATGCTTCACAGCAACACCTTTGATCTCAACTCTCCTTTTGGTGCTCTCAATGCCACAGCCAAAAAACAGAGCCCTGAAGTATGGACTCTGCAGTGCCAGTCGTTGACGGTTGACATAAAAAATCTCTCCTTCTACCTGCAGAGTACCATCCGGGATTGGATCAGGCTCTGAGTCTTTCACATGTAAAGTAGATTCGTCCTCCTCAAGGTTGTGTATCTGTTCAGAGAGAGCAGTGATTTTAAAGCTTTGGGGTTTAAGCTCAGGGTCAGCTCTGCAGGCCATTTCACAAAAAACAGCCTTCTGCATAGTGCCTCGTCCTCGTTCTGGTTTTCAGCACACCAACTGGTGGTATTAATAGATTTTACCCCCGGCTGACCTCTGGCTAAACACAACAAGGAAAAGGAGGTCAGTTTGAAAAATAAATGTTTATCATAGTAGAAGACTGACATCAGCTCATAATTTAAAAACATAACAGTTTCACACGTTTTTCTGGTTACTAAATTAATAACAGAGTCAACAAACTAATAAACAAACTGATGACGTCACTGTAGGCGCTCGACGATTTGATTGGTGGAACGTTTCTGAGGTCAAAGTTTTACTTCCGTGTCACGCAGCTAACATGGCGGTGAGTTCGTATGCTTTTCGCTTTTATTCAAATATCGTTTTAACTTTGTACCCATAAACATTCTCAAGTATATCTTTGGCAAGTCATTGTTACCTGAGATGTACAGTAACTATTCTGAAATAACGCAGCGTGATATCTTACATGTGCTAACTGGGCTAGCCTGGCTAAGCTAACCTAATTCAAGTGAGTGTTTGTGTGCGGTTAGCTTGAGTAGTTGCAAACACTGTCCGTTTTTCTCTGTGTAGGATAAAGAAAAGAAGAAAAAGGAGAGCATCTTCGACTTGTCCAAATACATCGACAAGCCGATTCGTGTGAAGTTTCAAGGAGGACGAGAGGGTGGGTGGATTAATCCTGCTGAAGTTAATGCTAATGCATGTAGTCAGTCTGAAACAAAGCATGTTTGATCACTTGTTTCCCTCAAAATCACCGAATTGATCATGACTAATACAAATGATCTGTCCTCCTCTCAGCCAGTGGTGTCCTGAAAGGTTTCGATCCTCTGTTAAACCTGGTGCTGGACGGTACAATCGAGTACATGCGAGGTACGTTACGTCCACATTTACTTTTTGTATGATATTGAATAAACCTGAATGAAAAAAATGAGACAAAATGGACTATTTTGCGCTTATACGTGAGCTGACTGTGACAGAACAACATTGTCACTGTAAATGTCATTATGTACAATGTGACACCATGAAGCCATTGGGCTAATTGTACTGATCAATGATAGAAACTGTATGCAGAGATGTTAACAACCTAAGGAAACTTCCATCTGACACAGCATCACAGCAACGTCTGCAACCTGGTGTCTGTGTCCCCATGTTCTTTCCTCGTGTTACCCTTTCCCACCCTTGGAAACTATTACATGATGATGCCTCTTAAGTTGCAGGAATTCACTTGCAACCACTGTCAGCTGTTTGCGGACCATGAAGCCTACGACTGTTATCATCCACGGCTATTTATGAAGGGTTTAATTTCAGAATCATATCTATTTGTGATAAGCAGAAGAAGCATCATTAGTTTTTGGGCTTTCTCTGTAATAATTAAAGCTGCTTTAAACACTGATATGGCTTTTTAGAGGGCTGATACTGATTATTAGAAAAAAAAGAAACTGAAAACCGATATTTGGGATAGCTATTCATTCATTCAATAATTAGCAATTGAGGCTCTTTGTGTCGATGGAATGAACCTAGGTGTAATTTACTGGATGTGCATACCATTGTGTTTCATAATGAAGATGATGGCAGTGGCTCAGACAGATTGTCTCTCTTGAAACCCTGTTTTGACATGCGGGGTGTAACACGAGATGTGTTTGACTTGATTTAGGATCTTATTTAAAGGAAACTTGTGGAGTTTTCTTGTAAACAAGTTTTTCTTGTGTTTGTTTACATCCTGTGTTACTCACCAAAATGCACCGTTTCTCTCCTAGAGAACTAACAAATGTGTTGCTTGGATTTGCTTTCTCATAAAAACATGCATAGGTTTTACTGTCACGTGTACATGAGAATAGTGTGTATCATGTCCTCCATGTGTGCATGCAAGAGATTAAACTGAACGGTGACTCGCACATATGTGCTGTGCACTGTACTGCTACTGATTGTTAAAACTCCACAGGTTATCTATTTTAATAAACAAAGAGTTCTTGTTTAACACGTGTCCATCCTGGTCTGCCCAGATCCAGATGACCAGCTGAAGCTGACAGAAGACACCAGGCAGCTGGGGCTGGTGGTGTGCAGAGGAACCTCCGTAGTGCTCATCTGTCCTCAGGACGGCATGGAGGCTATACCAAACCCGTTCATACAGCAGCAGGACGGCTAACACACTCTGTCACACACTGAATTACAGTCACACACACACAATTACCATGCACACATCTGAATATTTTGTGGGTTTTTTTGTTTTAATTTTTAAAGAACATTGTGTAAAACAAATTCAATTTATGTTGTTAAAATTCATAATAAGGACACTTGAAAGCACTTCACTTTTGTTTCTGTCTGTGATGTGAAGGTTTGCAAAGATTTGAGTTGTCGAGTCCAAAAAGTTTGGGACATGTAAACAGAATAGTTTTCTTTTTATCCAGAATAAGTCAACTTTTTACTATTCTTTGTTGTTTTTGATAAGAAAATAAAATGAAAACCTATGGTGAGTGTTGTCATTTTTGTTCTCCCTTGTGTACATGTTGGATGTATGGAACGAGAATATGTGACTCGGAGAACCCTAAAAGTTGCTGTAGTTTAATGAACATGAAGCTGCTGTTTTCCCCGTGGTACTGTAGTCATAAACCGAGAAGCCTTTTCTAGTTTTACCCATTTCATTAGTCTGTTCACTGGTATTTTGTAAAGGTTATTTTGTCAGGTTGAGTGAAAGTAAAACATACAACAAGTACCTGATTTGGCTACAGCAAATTTACACCCACATTATTTTTTAATAATAATAAAAGGTAATAGATTATATAATGTATCTTTTATAACCTCTGGAGAACTGCTTCAGACTACTTAATGGGCTTCTTAACCATTTAATGAACATAGTCTTTGGATTGGCTGCAGCTCAAATTCCCTTTTTCACACAGTAACAGAAGTATTTGATTGTGATCTTTGGAAGTGTTTAAATGAATAAAGGGAGAGTGTGTGTGTCTTTTCAAGATAAGCCATTCAAGCCTGTCTGCACACTGACAAAGACACATTTGTGGTCATAACTGTTGAGTCTTTAAGTAGGGTGGGGGAATAATGTATGTAGACTGATTTACCTTTGTTAGGATTGTTCCTTGGAGGGGGGTGGGGTGGCAGGAAGGGTTCTGTGTTGGCTTTTACCTCAAAGAAAACATTTTGAATGAGGGACTGTTATTTGAGGATTTGTATTGTCACCTGTGTATCCTGAATTTTGCTCCAAAATTGTATCTACACTGTGAATAACAAACTCCAGATTTTTATCCTACTTCACTTCCTCTCGCTCTCAACCTAAGTGCAGTAGGTCACTAAAGGCACCTTGACTGATTAAAGCGACTATAATCCAGGTAAAAAGCACCCAGAATGCCTTGCCAGGAGTTGTGAGCTCCGGCACCTGCAGCCAGAAGTAAAAACGGCTGAACTCAAGAGGCTTCGCTCCTCCTCTGCTGCTCAGTCACTGTGTCAGTGGAGCGCAGACAGACAGCAAACAAGAGGCGGCACTGAGCTCAGCTGAAGATCTTTAATCTGGCATCACTTCTCTCCACCTCGCTGGGATGTTTGGTGCGTAAAGCAGCGGCTGGTGATTCTTGTTTACCTGCAGATTACGGGAGCTCCGAGGTGACAGCAGAAAAACGCCTGTCTACACCGGGGTGTAACCAAAAGGATCAGGACCGATGGGAGGAGGGTCGCCCGGGGATTTCTTGAAGCTGAGCCGACTTCCTAAAGTAAACTGAACAGGTGAGTTACCTGCGGGACGGACAGGGCACGCCCCCCGTCAGGTGGAACAAATAGCGGACCTCTCGCTCCTGTCCCGCGTCTTCCTCCATCCATCGATCTCTACCTGTGTGAGAACTGCGGGGTATCGAGAATGTCAGAGGAATGAGAGGAGAAAGAGGTGAGTGAGTTTACTTCAGAACATAAAGCCTTTATTGTCTGGTGCTCCACGTTGATGCGCCTGCAGGCACTGTGCGTAATCTCCGGCAACAGCGTACAATTAATTTTTTTATATTCCTATTACCTGTAAAACTTAAGAGAAGTGACCCAGTGTTTAGTCTGACCTTTTCCCACATCTGATTTGTGATCGCCAGGCAACATGGCCTCCGTGGTCTCTTTTACGCACAGCGGTACGGCCTGCAGCTCTGCTAAACGGAGTTACCGCCTGAAAACAAAACATACTATTCAGTATTTATCGACTGTCTGAAGACATGAACAGACTTATCTTTCCAACAAGTTTGCTTTTTCCAGCCTACGTTGACGTTAACACACCTTGTTTTCTTTCTTTTTTTTTTCTTTTTTTTTTGTTTGAGTTGTGTCTGATAGACGCCTCATGCAAAGCAGTGGAGCACAATACATATTTCGTATGGTCATGAGGTCTAGGGCTTGATAATATATCGATATTATACTGTTATCGTGCTACGAGACTAAATATCTTCTTGGATTGTTGATATCCATGTGACATATTTGTTATTGGTTCCTACTTTAACGGCTGCATCACACAACAACTGATGAAGTTACTTTCTGATCTTACCTTATACTCGTTCTGATATTTTGTAATCTCACTTACTATATTCACATGTTTTTGTGAAAGTCGTCCCCACACTATTGTCACAATATCAACAATGTCAACGTATTTGCTCAGAGATATTGTGATGTTTGATTTTGCACCCAGTTCTACAGTCATGAAGTGCTTTTAAGGAGATCTCAAATTATCATGATATGTATTCTATACAATATATTCTTATCAATATCAGGATATTCTGCTGTCCTGCCGTAATCCATTGCATTGTTAGATTAAAGAGTATCCTCTGATAGTTTAGGTCAGGCCTATTTGACTGGCAGCCAGTGGGCCCTTTAACAACTACACTGGTTAAGTGGCCCATTTATTAGGTTTTGTCTGTTGTTGTCTGTTTTCTTGCGTTTATGTATATATAATGATCATTTTTCAACTCTGAACGCACACTTACCATTAATTGCACAACAGTTGTTACTGTATTTCTACCAGGACTGGATCATTTTGTCTCTCTGGCAGTATGATACTGGCCACATTGGAATGTGAGTTGTGAGGTTGGTGCTGTGAATCCAACATGGAGGTGAAGAAGGATGGAGGGTCGTGGTCTTCTTCAGGAGCGTCTTCTGCTCCGTCCTGCTACAGGAGCACCCTTGTAGCCTTCTTCCTCTTCTTCCTCGTTATCGGGGTCTTCGCAGGCCTGGTTATTGGTGAGTCCAGAGACGTCATTTAGATGTGATACACATGTTGTAAACTCGTGAAGCATATTTGTAAGGGGAAGCCGTTGCTTGTGTGTGGTTGTGCAGCCTACCTGGTGCAGGAGCAGCATTATTTCATGGAGACCGTGGAGCTGAAGGGTCTGAAGTACGATCCTGTTCTGCAGGATGAGAACTCTGGTTTCTTCATCATGCTGTCATCAGTTTTAAAGTCCAAGGTTAGTCCAGGGTCTGACTTTGTTTCGAGCAATTTTTCCTGTACAAACTATTACATTTTATTAAATTTTTTCCCTCTCTTTCAGATTAAAAATGTCTTCATTGCCTCATCAATATCACATCACTACATTGATTGCAGTATTGTTGCCTATGGGTGAGTTAAAGCTTAAAATTACGCAGATCATTCACACCAAGCAAGAAACAACATTTTCTGTTCTCCTGTCTTCCCAGTAACATTAATGGTGACGTGATGACGACGTTCAGGCTGGTCTTCAGGGTGTCCAGGGTCCAGCAGTATTCAGACAACTTTGTTCAGGACCTGCTGCGAGCAGGGCTCAGCTCAGCTATGCACGGCGGACCACTGGAGGTGCCAGAATTTGGAGAGATCAACGCTATCGTCTTACTGGGTAGTGAACTAAACTGTCATCAGCTGACTGTCTGTGGGCCTGCAAGTGGATGTGTGTCGAGGGAGTGATAAAAAAAAACAGGCCACAGCTGTATAATGTATTGTCTCAAGGACTTTACTTCCTCACAGGATCTAATGTTTTTCTGTATCATTCCCAGGAGTCAGTGGGAAGTCATTTTATGCGATCGGCGATGAGATGATAGGTGAGTGAATATGTGTTGTATCTGCAAATAATCCTCCAGCATATGTGTACACCCACATTTTTTGGTCTGTTCCTGCTGAAGAACGAGCAATAACATCGGCACATCATCACCGGTATCGGCCGACAACAGCTCCACAAATTGACACAGTATCCTATCATCTCTACTGTCCTTCCACAATGGCTCAGACAGAAAGTACAGACACAAAAAGGGCATTTTACCTTAAAGTGAACTAAAACTTTAAAAAAAAAACATGTTGATTGACTGATTGACTAATTCAGACTGCGAAGGGCCTGTACTTTGGAGTGTATTTTTGAACGTGATAATGACTGTGGAATTTTTTTCCCCCATCTCTCACATTGGAATCACATTGGGAATTGTTCTCTCCATGCAGTAAGAAGAGTGTTGTAACACAGTATATCCTTTTAAAGCCCTGTGATATATCTTAAATAGCACAATTATCCTTTTTGCATCTTTATACCATAGGTGAAAATGAATATTTAAGTATGTATTGTGTTACCTGGAGTTTCCTCTCTTCTGTAGCTCTCATTTGGCAATTTTTTCTATCATGTGTTGTCTTCAGCCAGGTGTCCTGACAACACCTTCACGTGCGATAACGGAGAATGTGTCACCAAAGTGAACCCAGAGTGTGACTTCATACCCGACTGTGCAGACGGATCTGATGAAGCTCGTTGTGGTGAATGACTTAAACTTCATATTTACTGCCTTCCATTAAATCTTCCTCAAAAGCACACCTGGTTGCCACACACTGCAGCAGAGTGCACTGGCACTGACAGGTCATAATTGTGTAGTAACAGTCACAAAACCTCATCTCACATCATCCATCTTCCCCCCTCAGCTTGTGGCACACGTCCTGCTATGGGGACTCGGGTGGTGGGTGGTGAGGATGCTCGGGAGGGGGAGCTGCCATGGCAGGTCAGTCTGAGGTTCCATGGACGCCACACGTGTGGAGCCTCCATCATCAGTGAACGCTGGCTGGTCAGTGCAGCACACTGCTTTGAGAGGTAGGAAGCAACCTTTTTTATGTCACTGAGGAGAATCTTGCTAGTGACCAGCATGTATATTTTAAAGTTCTGTCATCTTTTTTCTTTTTATAGGGACACTGACCCCAGAGAGTGGACGGCCCTGGTCGGAGCCACGCTGGTGAGCGGTGAGGAGTCCGAGTCCAAAACGATTAACATCAAGAGGCTGGTTGTGTCTCCAGACTACAACCCCATGACTACTGACAACGATGTCACTGTGCTGGAGCTGGAGACACCGCTCACCTTCAGCTCCTACGTCCAGCCTGTCTGCCTGCCAGCCTCGTCTCATGTGTTTGCCCCCGGACACAGCTGTATGGTGTCAGGGTGGGGCGCACTACACATGTTAAATGGTAAGTCCGCCTGCAGGAGTACAGCGCAACAGATTATATTTTATATTTGGTAACCAATACTATGACTCAATAGTGTGTCAATATTTTAGGAGTTTTCAGGACATATTTTCCTCTAAGATAACGAATTCCACAAGTCTAAAAGAAAACATGACACGGAAGCCAAATCTCAAAACAATGGTTTTGCCTGTAGTGCCTTAAAGTATGTATATGTAGTGTTGGAAAATAAATTGAGAAACTAAGCAAGGTAATATTTACAATATTGATAAGGTACTGATACAAACTCAGAAATATTTAATATTTCCATAACTGAATAAAAACTTAATCCTCAGTAAATAAGGTCCCTAGAACACTGTTTGAAGCTAGAAAGGTGGCGGGGTCCGCCAGATAAGAACAAAGTTCTTATTTGGTATGAAACTGTTGTTTTTAAAGGTCAGTTTGTTTATCAAGTCATGAAAATTAAGTCATTTTTGGTTTATTTAGTCTGTTTAAGCATGAGAATCAAACAATGAAGATTTCTCTTTTACAATAAAAATGTAATCATAGTGCACCTTTAATATGGACTATTTCCTGTGTTGAAGTATGATCCTGTGTTCTTCTGTCACTCAGCTGAGGTGCCCCCCTCGCTGCAGAAGGCACTGGTGAAAATCATCGACTCCAAGGTGTGCAACAAGTCCTCTGTGTACAGAGGGGCCGTTACTCACAACATGATGTGCGCTGGATTCCTGCAGGGCAAGGTGGACTCCTGTCAGGTCAGTGCTGTTTCACTCGGTGCGCATAAAGGAGGCTACAATAGCTCAAGCTATCAACTTACATTTTCTTACAAAACATCCTTCACTCAGGGCGAAGTTTGCATCCATACTCTGATGATCTGTGTCTTCTTCTCTTCTGCCTTGAAACTATAAGTAGGGTAAAAACTATGTGTTAACTACGGTCCCTCCCTTAAAACAGAGGCCTGTAGGCTGTTGCTGTTATGTTCATCGCAGTGTAACAGTATGTGTTCTGTTAATGTTACAGGGAGAAAAAGTAAACGCAGCACAACACATAACCCGCTAAGTGGTTGAAACAAGTATTCATGATTGACATCATTCTGACATTTATCTCAAGATATATATTTCTTTATTCTTTTCTCAGCAACCCTGAAGCTGGTTGCAATTTGGTGCGTTTTCACAGGACAACTTTTACGTTCAAGTCATCTGCCTAGTTTTCACAGTTAATTGATTTATTTTGTAGACTATAAAAAAATCATGATGACAGTTTCCCAAAGCACAAGGGAATGGCTTCAGTTTGCTTCTAGCATGTATGGGTTAAAAAAAGGCAGCAAATGTTTGGCAATCTTGCATAAAATCATCTGAAATGTATTTTGCAATCAATTTTCTGTTAATCAGCTGATCCTTGCAGCTCTAAACCGATCTTACATCAGAGTACCAAAGGACTCGTGTTCTCCCTGCAGGGTGACTCTGGGGGGCCTCTGGTGTGTGAGGGGGCCCCAGGCAGGTTCTTCCTGGCTGGCGTAGTGAGTTGGGGTGTCGGCTGTGCCCAGATCAACAGGCCTGGGGTTTATTCCCGTGTCACCAAGCTCCGCAACTGGATTCTTAGCCACACAGATCCCAGCCTGGTCCATGAAAACTCCCCCCATGTTCCCACTGTGCCAGTTACTGTGACAGGAGGAGGATTTAACCATCCACCAGTGCCCAGGACCACTGCCATGGACGTGTGGTCTGCACCAGCACCACCTGGTAATAAAGGGAAATATATCCATACCATTAGGAAACAAACTGAATAAATTAGTAGTCCAGCACTCATTCCACATGATCTGTCATGTTTTCCAGCGTTGAACTGCAGTGGAAACTTCCAGTGTAGCTCCACAACCTGCATCAGCAAACTCAACCCAGAGTGTGACGGAGTCCCAGACTGCCCCAACCAGGCTGACGAAAGAAACTGTGGTGAGTTCACATGTGTGAAGGGGTGCTCTTACTGGTTTTAAAAAGGAAATTATTCTGACATGTGTTTTTGTTGCAGACTGCGGTTTACGTCCAGCGCTGGGCTCCCACCGGATCGTTGGGGGAGTAACAGCTCGAAGGGGAGAGTGGCCTTGGATTGGCAGCCTCCAGTATCAGAGACTTCACCGATGTGGCGCCACTCTCATTCACAGCAAATGGTTACTCACAGCAGCACACTGCTTCAAAAGGTACTGTGTGTGTTTGGATAGACTTACTGAAATTACATGATGCAGCACAGCGGCACATTAAAAACATCACACAATTACTCTTCCATTATAACCCCCAGTGACTCAAACCCAAGTAACTGGGCTGTGAGTCTTGGTTCTGTGCTGCGCTCTGGGGTAGGAGCAGTGGTCATCCCCATTCAGAGGGTCATCATCCACCCGGCCTTCAACGGCACCAACATGGACCATGATGTGGCTCTGTTGGAGCTGGCAGTCCCAGCTCCCATGTCCTACACCATCCAGTCTGTCTGTGTCCCCTCACCAGTGTACCGCTTCATGAAGACTGCAGAGTGCTACATCACAGGCTGGGGATCCATGAGGGAGGGAGGTGAGATCATTAATATGGCACCGAAATCAGGCACAGTTTTCTAGAAAGCACGATTGCAGAATGATATGAGCATGTTACAGCAGGCTTTACAATTGGAAATCATTATTCATAGTGAATTTGAACAAGTGCCTCAGTTGTAAAGACGCAGGTGAAAAAATCATCCCCTAAATTCAAAGCTATGCTTCAAGCTGCTGTGCAGTCAGAAAATACAACATTTTTAGAGGAGTAAATGTCTTACGATCCTAAAAAAAAACAGAATACTCAAGTAATGTATAGATACTCATTGCTGTGTTAAGTCTCCACTCCTGATGCTAGAACAATGGATGTGTATTATGATTGGTTTGTAGATCTCACGCAGAAGTGTTGTAATCAGACCCACTAATATGATATCTGGCACAGGTTCATTGACCAACCTGCTGCAGAAAGCCGCAGTGAAACTCATCGACCAGGCAGACTGCCAGCAGTCGTACGGAGACGTGCTAACTGCTAGTATGATGTGTGCCGGCTACATGGAGGGAGGCAGGGACACCTGTTTGGTAAGACGCAGGAGGACATTTCACTGTATAGACTATGCGTGACACACAGACCGTTTTAACACGGCCTGGAAATGGGCCGGGACATCTGGGTGCTCCTGTGCTGGCAGCATCTGAGCAGTAAGATTGTGGACCAAGATAAGGGAGAGCAGAGGAAGAAGGGCCGCGGCTCCGATTTTACAGTGGATGATTAACCAGGTCATAACAACGAAAATGTTGGCCTTTACTCTTCAGAGGTTTCTAGGATAAAGTAAAAGCATTTGATTAACACTAAGATATTCTAATTGTGGTGCAGAAGTGATGGAGACGCGTTGCTTGTTGAGGAAAATTGCAGCACTTAGGTGAGAGATGCTTATCTGATGAGAGAGCGAGAGAGAGAAAGTAGACTTTCTTCCCCTTCAAATACAGAGCCCCCCTTCTCACCTGCTCCCTCTCTGTAATCTTCTTATGTAAGGAAACCCACATGCATTCCTGTCTCGGTCAAAGCACCTGGCATCTCAGCAGCGATCCAAATGACATTCTCTTTGTACCTTACTCTTCTGCTTCATCACTCATCCTTTATTATTTTAGTCTACTTACCATACTGGAGACCTGAGAGCATTGTGGTGATTTTAAAGACCTATTAGGCTTTCTCATTTTATTTCCTTTCCTTCAGTATTTTCATACATGTTCTTGAGCCTGTAAAAGGTCTTGAAAGTTGAAAAAGGCCAAAGTCTGCTACAAAGGGAGCTCCTTTCTCCAACAGAAAAAACTGCTCCTGAAACACATCGTCAGTAATCACTCTTTGAAGTCCTTCACTTTGTGACATCACACTATGACACCATGTCACAATTTGCATAATTTATGCCTATATTCATGCTAGAAGGGAAGCCAACTAGAAGCTGCTAGAGCCAAAAGTGAGCTGAGCTGGTTCAGGCATGTGTGAGCTGACCAATTAGAGCAGATATGGCCTTAAAGACACAGATGTGTATTCTTGTCTGATGTGTTTTTTGGAGCATTAAAGCATGTGAACCTATTCTCGTAGTAACCCAAAATAATATTATGAACCTGGAAATGAGCATGTCTTCTTTAATCTGACAAATTATTAAAAGCCACTCTTTCTACCCTCTCTTTTCCACCATCCAGGGAGACTCGGGGGGGCCACTGACCTGCCGTCAGCCCTCCGGCCAGTGGTTTATAGCTGGAGTGACCAGCTGGGGACATGGATGTGGGCGAACTGGTTTTCCAGGGGTTTACACTCGAGTGACTTCCATCAGGAAATGGATATCTACATACCTGTCTTTCTAAAAAGGAAAAAAAAAAAAAAGGAAAAAAAAAAAAAAACTACGGACACAGGACACAGTGGATTCTCCTGCTACACCTTCTCCAGAAAAACTGTACTGTACAAGGACTCAAAGGCCACTCACACATAGTTTCCACAGTATTGACCTGCTGGTCATGGGTGCTGTTTGTAATACTGTGCAATCACCTGATCTGGGAATAACCTCTTTCATAATTTACCGAAGAAACAACAACTGTGTCTTATGGATGTCGTACTAGCACATGCATATTTATTTCAGTTATTTATTTGCCTGAAAGTTACTGTACATAGTGTTTTCATTTTGTGTGGGGTTCAGAATATATGAGGTGCATTTATGGGTACGTTTGCTCGTCTTTTTGTATCTGTTCTTAGATGCAAATGTAATAATTGTTCCTGAGAGGTGGGTTTACTGGGGAAAATGTAGTTCTGTGTGGAAAAAATGGGACATTGGGACTTGAGTTCGATAAAAAAGGCAATTCTGGGGATGTTTCATTGACAGATGTACACTAAAAACCCCGATTGGCAAGATTTACTGATTGTTTTATTTTTGTTTTTTTTTCATGAAAATCATTCCATTTGCTCACAATCACACCGCAAAGAATGTTCACAGGCTTTTCTGGCTCTTACTTTTCTACCCAAAAAAAAAAAAAAAAAAAAAAGGACTGTGGTTCCCAGACATTTGACAAACCATGCACACAAAGCTGAGAGAGGTTCAGTACCCCGTGTAGAGCAAGGCAGACCCTGCTGAAACAAGCCCACTACTGTGGAGGGCTGCAGATAGAGTGACAACTAGAAAACAGGTCAGACAAAACAGTTTTGTTCTCCAGGCGTACTTTGATATAGGACTGTTTGGAGGCTTGTGAATGTCAGGTTGACGGCTGTGAAAACACCAAGTTGCTCCTCAAGGTGATTTAAGCAGGTCTTTTAGAGTAAAAGCATGTTAAGGAGAGTCTGGGTTGTCCCTTGAGGGCACCCGGTTGTGCTACTTTCTGTCCAAGGACAAATATTTTGTCTCTCTTTGAGCACAAACACAGTGAGAAGAATGGGCAACAAAGCTGAGCACAATGCTGGCAGCTCCAAGGAGCAACTGTATTGACTGAGAGGCTGTCTACGGTTATTTGGATTATGTGTGCTAATTGTACAGGCTCCTCAACACAAGACACATTAAACCTTAGTGTGATGGCAGGAAGGTGTCGGTATTTACTGCAGCAAACACATAATATTATACTTCTGTGCATTTGTTTTCTCAACTGCTATCCAGGGTTGCTGAAACGTATCCCAGCATGCAGTGCACAAGACATGGGGTATGGCCTGGAGAGATCACTGGGGGGCTAGCACATCCATACGAACACATTCACACTTTTATGTTCACTCCCAACGGGCAATTTAAAGTTTCTCATTCTCCTAACTTTCATGAATTTTCAACACAGAGGTCCAAATTGCAGCTTTTCCTACGATGCGTGTGTACTGGTTAACCAGAATATTAATTATTTATAACATAAAAACACAGAAAATCATACGTTTGTTACTGAACTGTTCCTCAGAGCAAAATGAAAAATGTCCACAGAAGACATTGTTATGGCTAGAGTCCACAGGCTGTGCTTTCTTTGCCTGTCCGTGAGGTATTATGACAGAAGTTGATGGTGTACTGCTGCTATGGGACTTCAGTACACACTGGTGCACAGCTCTTGGCCTCCAGCGGCACACTGAGCTCCTCCTCAATGTAAGCAGCAGCCTGAAGAAGGGAAGGGTGACGACGGGGATGTTCACATGCGAGCTCTTTCCCTCTGTAATCTGGAGTTGTATGTTCGGGATACAGTGTTCCAGGCATCCATATACCGGTCCATGCACATTGCAATACATTTCTGTGAGGACAAAAGCAAGGACATTTACACACTGGAGAATTATTCTGAAATTCTGTAGCAATTCAGGCTCTCTTAAGTCAAACTAATATTACTTTTCATTATAAATAAGCCTGCCGCATTGGACCATTTCACATTTAAAAAAAGGTCAAAATGTGAAAAAACATTTTCCCATAACTTAAAGAACAAGTTCAACCACAAATGAAAATTCAGCCGTCATCTAGCCACCCTCGTGCCGCTGAAAAATTTGATTTGTTTTGTAGTTACTGAGTAGTTACTCCCTCATTACTGATGCTTACCAGCTAAAGGTGCAGCAGCATTCCCCTAAACTGTAGACGGGGACCTGCTTTAAAAACTATAAAACCACCAGGCTAGAAGAACCAGTGGATTTTAATTGAAATATGGATTATGCAGTTTCTATGTAAAAGCAACAATAATAATGGTTTCAGCTTTAATCTATATAGTATATAGTGCGAAACACATTATGGCCCAACACCTACCTGCTCAGAGTTGTCCAGCGTGCTCCCAGGTTTACCTATGCACTTCTTGAAACATTTGTCCGTCATTCTCTGAAACATGAAGACATTACTCATTTATTATCAAATATTACTGCACACAGCTGACTACAGAAGTTCACAACATAACCCGTAGATAGCATGCAGGTTAAAAGACGCCCAGCTGCCTAAACCTTGACTTTGTTACAAGGTACATGTGGTCAAAGAGTCAAGGTTGGTTGGACGTTCACGTTAAGTTGCATTATATCAACAGCGTTTCAATGACTAGCTAACGTTGCTGCTCTTTGAGTCATACTTCATCAACACGGTGACATATCGATAACAGTATTGTCATGCAACATTACGCCAGGCTTTTCATACCATCTACAATACATGTTATCATATTTATTGACCTTAATCTTCCATGAATTCAGTTTTAGGGGAGTCCTGCTAGCTTAGCAGCTGTGTCCAGTGATTTACCTGCAGTAGCTCCTGTGCATTAGCCACCGCGATCTGGACCTTGACCTGCTCCATGATGGTACCGGTGTCCACCTTACCTCCGGATCCGCCTGCTGAGAAGTCTGAACCGAACCCGTCCATTTCGCGACCTGTACTTTATCTTTATCAACCTGCTTTGACTGCACGTGTGAACAGCTACGGCTAGTTCGGCTCACGTAAGTTTTCGATGCCCTTGACAGCGTCGGAAGGCTGCTCACGTCATTTCCGTGTCACGTACTCCGACGTGGGAAATGTAGTTTTCGGGAAGTGGACAATGTGGCGTTAAAATATTAAATACACGATGCCAAAAACCTTTTCTTCATGATATTTTTAAACACAGAGATTGTCATCAACACATACACCAGCCGCCATCCTTTGCTTTTCAGACATTTCTCGTTGCAAACACTTTTGGTAAAATCACTTTGAGAACATCAACTGGAACTCGATTTGGACCTACTACAACAAATGTGTTGTCCACAATACAGTCTGTGGCTTTAAAGGTATACTCTTAATTAACCCAACAAAAACGAGAACCAGGAATTATATTTCTGAATCATGTGCATCTGTTACACTGAAACTATTCATTTTATTCTTTTCATTTTTATTTTTTAAATGTTATGTGTGATCTTAATTAACTTGAAGAAAAGAGATGTAATCTTCTTTGACTGAAGAAAATCATCTAGACAGAAGTCATGCATTTATTGTAAACATTCTAATTGTATACGTGTTATATCCATAAATGCAGAAAACCATAAGGACAAGGAGCATTTACATGCCTTGAAATCTTATTTTTGATGTAAATGTCAATATTTCCCCTCCTGTTTATTTTTTCTTCTTTTTCAGTTTTTTTCCCTTTATTTATTTAATATAAGATTTGGCTTCAGTACTGTTCTTATTGTTATGATGTAACTGATTAATAAAGTTCATTGAACAATGCTCCTACACATGTTTGCCACATGGTGGAGATATACTCCACTGAATCAATTAAGGGTTAGGGTTAGGGTTTCTCTGTTTCTCTGTTTTGTCTTTTTTCAAGTATGCTGCCAACACATAGGCCAACTTACAACTATTGAAACAATGTAGTTCCTTTATGTGTTATTGAATAGATTAATGCTCACATTTGTAGAGTTCAAGGTTTTTAGATTCAATACTACATGTAGATATAATGTCACACCTTGATTTAGAAGACAGATTAAACAATGTCTGCTTTGATTGGATATACAAAAATGCCAAGCGAAGATACCTCTGTTTGGTTTTGGTTTTATGTTTAGTGTTTGTTTTATGTTTTGCTGCTTTGTTCTTTAGAGGGGTTAAGTATCAAAACATTTCTGGCAAGCAGTAAATGTGCTCAAACATTAAAACTTCCTCCATTAACATCCTAAGCAGTAAGACACAGCCTGAACTTACACCTAACTATGTCTTTACTAATGTTCAGTAGGTTGTTTTGTTTTGTTTGTTTGTTTCTTTAATTTGATTGGCACTTGCATGTACACACGATGTATACATGCGATCATTAAACATAAACTAGTTAATAATAAAAAAAATACTCAAAGAAAGTACTTCAAAATTATTAGATTAAATACGGTACTTGAGTTAATTTCTTTATTTACATTAAATAGAGGCAGGAGCGGGGGTACATGTATTTCCAGAACTTCATAAAAAAGCTTTTATCTAATGCTGATCCTCCTCAGAGGGCTGTATTGGAAAATAAATGTAATACAAAATAAATAACACACCCACGATGAGTGTTTTTAATCCTCATATCCACTTCATCTGTTGCTGTTTTAGTGACCTGCCTGTGCAGATGGACAAAATAAGTAACAATTTCAGATAAAACTAAACTGGGTAACTATGTGGAAAGCAGGAGGCGACGACATAAATAGAAAGTCCTAAGAACCTCTGCATTGTTCGGTGTTGAGGCGTAGGCATGAGGATGACCCCCTCGCAGGACCCCTCTCCTTATGTTTCAGACAGGATGACCTCACTGAGGAGACCACCTGCCTGGAGGGAACAAATATGTAGTACAGTGAGTCTGCAGGCAACAATGGAGTGACGGTTACTGTCATCCAAACAGGCAGTCTGTGAGAGGCTTGTTGCGATGCTGGGGGCATTGAGGAATAATTGTGGGGGGTCCGATTAGTGGCGTGCCTGCCTAAGAGTAATTAATGACCAGTTACACAATGCTCGCACCCACAGCACATCCAAACACACACACAGGCATAAATCCGGCGACCGGTTTGGCTCAAAGCCACTGGGCTGAATGGGGGGGAAGGGAGGGTTGTGTTAAAGTGCAGCAAAATGAATTAACCCTAGATTACAATCATGAGTTCATTAATCTAATCTTCTTAAATTCGTAATCTCCTTTAGGCACACTTGTGTATATGAAAGCATTTGGCGCAGCCAGCTACAAGGGAGGCTTCAATCAACACCGGCAACAATGGTTTTTGTGAATTACCAATGAGTGTGTTTATGGTGTCAGACTTTGAAGGTTACACAGGAATGTTTAGTGGGTATTTTAGGGCTTTCAAGATTTTTGCTGACCTGAGGTATTGTGAGGAAACAATAGGGAGTAGTGGGTGAAAAAGAATGCTGACTGAAAAGCACACACACATATGCTCATATTCGCAGAGACTCAGACAGAAATGGCAGCAGCTTTTAATCTTCAAAAGCAGCTGTTGAGTGACAGTAAGAAGGAGTGAGGGAGATGGAGGGGGGGGAAGTGGAACCTCAGCAGTGTGGCATCAGCTCTGGTAGTGGTGTTTGTGGTGTTGGAGATCACACAGCTCTGTGTACAGACTGTCTCAGCCAGTTCTGAGAGGGAGAAACTGTCCCAAGAGCCTCCAGTGTTTGAATGAAAAAGAGACTTCAAATGTTCATACTGTCACTGATCCATTATTAACTGTTTCAAGTATATGTTCAATTGTCTTCTCTGCTGGCTTCCACGAGGCCTTTTTTTCACAGCAGACATTTCGACTTGTTAGAGCATGAGAAGCACAGGTGAAACTATTAACGATGACTCGGCAAAGAGCAAGCATGCACAATGGCAGGGCACACCTAAATGGAGATGGAATCGAGCTGCTATTAATGTCATTGCACCTGCAGACATGTTGGGACATGTACCGACAAAGACTCCTGCACCGAGAAGACACTTCATTCCTGAATCTGCTCTCTCTATCTCCCTAAATCAATCTCAAAGTACTCGGATACTTCTCACATTTGCCTTTTTACTCTTGAGTGCATAGAATATGTGCACACAAACACACACGTTGTGAACTTCCTTACATGTGCAAGCTGACTTGACTGGTTCTTCACTGACCTCATTCTTGTCTTGATAGCTCACGAGTGCTTAAATCCCTCAGAAAATGCCAAGAATTCAGCCGCAGAAAAGATCTCATGGTCCTCAGAAGGACTTTAACCTGCCATCATATGATCGCTAAGACTGTTTATGAAGGAGCTGGTGAGTAGATGAAGACTGTCGCAGCTCAGCTTCAGAAGTATTCAGCTGTAACGATCACACAGGGGACATGTTTCAGAGGGTTATCTAATTATATTCATAAACATGCACATTATGTAATCTGTTTTTTTAAACTCTGTGTGTTTAAATTTGATGAATCATTGCTTCAGTAGGCTATTTCTCCCCCAGTGTTTGATTTCTGGCAGTGTGGCGATGTGGAGGCATTCAGACCTCCATGTTTGGCCCGTAACAGTTTACAGAAAGCTTTACTGTTGACTGAATAAACACAATTCAGCTAATTCCAAATAATTCTGACACAGAACCACATATTTGGAACAAAGATTGCTTCAACTCTCAGTTCTTCAAAATGCAAACTAAAAGTATTTCTTCAGCTAAGGCTTTGAACAAATCTTTGGGGCGATTTATACATATCTCTCAACGTACCGTATTCTTCTGTAATCTATCTGTTGTGTGCTATTTTCACATTTTCTGATCTTTTTTTTATATGCGTTCTTGTTATTTTCTGTCTTAATGCCTTTTTGTGTCGTATACACATCACTTTTGCCTGCAGACCATACAGATCAACTGTCTTGATGTTGAAAGGTGCAATTAAACCTATTTTGTCTTTGGTACTACAAGTAGTGGAAGAAGTACTCAGATCTTTTACTTAAGTAGAGGAAGTGAAAGTATTCATTATGCAGAACTGGCCATTCCAGAATAATATATATGTAGCCTGATCCTGGTTTTTTTTGGTTTGGTAGTGCAGGCTACAATTAGTCTTTGTTTAGTTTTCTTTAATCTTCTTTAATCAGCACTGGACAGTGTGCACCCAACATCCCTCTCCCCCTCCCCTCACAACACTACTTCCTCCTTGCACAAATGACTCTACCTCTGTTTCAATCATACCTATCCCTCCTTAAACAATGGCATGTAGGAACTACTGTTCATTCTTAGGCAAGGTCACATGAAATGCAACTTAAATGTTATACATGTGAGTATGCAATTAACAATAGTTGAAGTGCTGTAAATGATGATGAAAATGATGATTGTATTCAACAGTAACTCAATTCTGCATGTCCAAAACTATGCATTGAATGATTCTTTCTGAAAAAAACATAATTTACCACAGTTTTGCTTAATTAGAAACACAATCAGGAGAGACACGAAAGTAGTAAAAATAACACAAGGTAAATGTGATGTGTACAGTGTCATTTTATGAATTTTTTTCTTCTCATGTCTTTTTTGGTTTTGGTATTGATGTTATCCAAAATGACTGAGAAAGTAATAACAATAATAATAACTTTAATAGTATATCACTTTTCACAGGTAAACTATGAATTGGATGGTAATTACTGATGCATTAATGTGTACATCAGCTTAATATTTCAGCTGGTTAAAGGTGGTACTCATTTTAATTTAATTCACATGCTGCTGGGTAACATAATCTATAATAATATGTTATCATTGTTCATTTATATTTATTGGTTTTAGTAATTGATTAGCAATCCAAACCTGTGAAGTAACTAGAACAGAAGCAGAAAATGGAAATCCGGACAATCTTTTGCTTTTAGACTTCACTACAGAAATGGTGAATAGTAATTAGTAGGTGCAATGTATGTAATAATTAATAATAAGATAATAATAATAATAATAATAATAATAATAATAATAATAATAAGTTTAATAAGACAAAATAAGTTTAAAATAAAGCAAAACGCTAAAAAACAGCACTGCTGCTCAAGTACACGGACTGATTGACTGAAGGTGCAGCAGCGATGGTGGCAGTAAGATGCATGCTGTACATCCATTCTACAGATAGTGTACTGATAGTTGGATTGTGATATTTGTTAAGGTGTCTTATGGCCTGTGCTACAGTATAATAAGTAAATACATCGGTTTTTCATCTTTTGCTGTTTTCATTCTCGTATCTATTTGAATTTTTGCATTACCTTTTGTTCTTCACTTCTTCTTTTTCTGTGATTTTGCTTGTTTCATCACTTTTATTTCTTTCTCTTGTAAAGACTCATTGACTTTTTCTATTTTTACATTTTATGTCGTGTTTTAACTCGCCTTTGACGAGGCTTCTTAGTGATTGGCTTGACTGCTTAGTGTTTACTCTCTAATATTCTCTTCCTGAGTTTCCTGCTTTGCTTGATTGTCAAAACATTTGTACTTTCTGTTTTTAAAGGTGCTACATAAATGAATTGTATTATTATTATGTTATTAGTTAAGTATAATTAAATAGACTTGTGCAGTCCACCACTGGTGACCGTTAGCACACACAGACAGGTGTTTTTGGGCTCTTTCTGGCCCTGATTACAATACGTTACAATAATGATATGCAGGGACTGTGAAGTTGGCTGCGGGATACAGGAAGTGTTTCTCCGCGTTGGTGGAGCTGATTGGACGAGAGCAGGACGAGTGGGTGGAGCTAATGCGAACACTACTGGCTGCCTCTGCTCTTTATCTCCGCTCTGCTCGTCGCTCTCCCGCAGGCTGCATGGCTCTCCGAGAACAAAAACGAACACGAACCAAACTTTATTTCACCGTTTTTCACGCGATTAACCTCGACGCTCGCGACGGAGACAGATGGCTCAACCGTTTCTCGTCAGTTTAGGAGACGATGCAGTGTCGATTTTGGGAGGTGGATTTGTTTAAATTGTGCCGCAACTTCAGACAAAATCAACGACGGAACAAGTTGTAGCCGAGATAAAGGAATCCGGATCAGCTCTGCGCCTGTTAAGGTAAGAATTAGCCACATTAGCCGGATTAAAAGTATCGATTATCAAGATACGTGCTCGTTTGACGTTCCTCCAACTTCCGAAATGTGAGGAGTTCGGTTCCAGGCGCTAACCTGGGCTCCGTCGGGGCTGTGCTGGTTGTAGCAGGCTGGATGTTTGCATGCTGCTAACTCTGGAGGAAAGTTGAGCGCATGCTGAAGTGCTGACCGTAGTTTCACGTTTACTGCACAAAACGAATTGGATTTCACGCTGGGTCCCTCCACGGAAGTCCACCGAAGCCCTTTGAGAGGGATTGAATGGCCGATTTAAATGTATCTGCTTTGAAACAATGGAGCCTTTTAAGCGGAAGATATCTATTTGGTCTTTTTCAAGTTGTGGAAAGACTTTTTTTTTTTTATTACAGTGCCATATTTGATTATAACAGTAATATCACAATTAAGTAAGACATTCTAATATTGTTATGTTACTACATAATTATATTTGATAGACATCCAGTGAAAATACTTTTTTATTTTGAAATTCAGCATAAACTGGCAGTCGACCTGTCTGAGTCCACAAGAGATGATCAAAGGGAAGATTTGGGGTTTCATCTGTTGCACAGCGGTTACATAATTTAATCCTTAAGGAGCTGGTCTGAGGTGTCACATCTTATGTGGGCTTGAAAGCTTTGCCTTTGGCACCATCTCGCATGTGAGCCTGCAAGAGGAGCAGAGCGAGCTGGCAGGAGGCTCTTGGCTCCAGCTCTGGTTCGAGGTGACTCACAGGACCGACATGTTTATAGGGGTGGAAAGATGTGCTATAGGACAACACACCAAGGTGTTTCTTCTTCGCTTTAAAGGCCAGTTGATGATGCTTATTCCTAGTCATAGTTTTGGAGAGTTTTGACGCTTATGTATCAGCCTACTCAGCCTCTGTGGGAGTGCTCCTTATCTGATACCCTTTCATCTCTAAAGTCCCGGTCTAAAGTTCGTTTCCGCTGTAGCCCAGCGCACAGCCTGTTCTTCAGCTGTTGACATAGTGACTTTTGTTTAATCAGAAAATGGGAGGAGTGTTTATGGTAGCGTTCACATCAAAAGGAGCTTGTATGGCCATAAAATCTCCACCTCCTGTCCAACTGCTGTAAATGGTTCAATAAAACAAATGCAAATGGGCAGCTCTTGCAAATTGTCTTCATATTGTCTTTATCTTCTCCAGGTCCAAGTCAAGATGTCTGTCAGTAACCACGAAAACAGAAAGTCTCGCTCCAGTTCTGGCTCCATGAATATCCATCTCTTCCACAAGACGTCCCACGCCGACAGCCTGTTGACTCAGCTCAACCTGTTACGCAAACGAAAAGTCTTCACCGATGTTGTCCTAAAGGCTGGAAACCGATCCTTCCCCTGCCACCGTGCCGTCCTGGCCTCCTGCAGCAGATACTTTGAGGCCATGTTCAGCGGCGGGCTCAGGGAGAGTCGGGATGCTGACGTCAACTTCCACGACTCTCTCCACCCAGAGGTGCTGGAGCTCTTGCTTGACTACGCCTACTCTGCCCGAGTCATCATCAATGAGGAAAACGCAGAATCGCTCCTAGAAGCTGGCGACATGCTTCAGTTTCACGACATCAGGGACGCAGCGGCGGAGTTTCTCGAAAAGAACCTCCACCAGTCAAACTGTCTGGGGATGATGTTGCTGTCGGACGCCCACCAGTGCCAGAGACTGTACGAGCTGTCGTGGAGGATGTGCCTGGCCAACTTTGCTACTCTCTTCAAGACAGAGGACTTCCTCAGCCTCCCTAGAGAAAAATTCAAGGAGCTGATCCTTAGCGAGGAGCTGGAAGTGGAGGATGAGAGCCTGGTGTATGAGGCGGTCATCGACTGGGTGAAGGCCGACATGGAGCGCAGGCACAGCGAGCTGCCCGAGCTGCTGCGCTGTGTCCGCCTGGCGCTGCTCCCTGAAACGTACCTGCTGAAGAACGTTGCCTCAGAGGAGCTGGTGATGTGTCACAAGGTGGGCCGGGAGATCGTGGAAGACGCCGTGCGGTGCAAAATGAGGATCCTCCAGAATGACGGTATTGTGACGGGGTTCTGTGCCCGGCCCAGGAAAGTTAGCCAGGCGCTGCTGCTGCTGGGAGGACAGACGTTCATGTGTGATAAAGTCTACATGATCGACAACAAGACCAAGGAGATCACCCCTAAAACAGACATCCCCAGCCCCCGGAAAGAGTGCAGCGCCTGTGCTATCGGCTGCAAGGTGTGTTTGTGATCTGTTCTTGAATATGTGCATTTTTTTATATCATGTACATGAACATGTACTAAAAAGATACCTTCTGTTCGTTTTTTCAGGTTTATGTTACTGGAGGACGTGGCTCAGAAAACGGGGCATCCAAAGACGTCTGGGTCTACGACACATTACACGACGAGTGGTCCAAAGCTGCACCGATGTTGGTGGCCAGATTCGGACACGGCTCTGCGGAGCTCGACCACCAACTGTTTGTTGTGGGAGGACACACTTCTCTTGCGGGATCCTTCCCTGCATCTCCGTCTGTGTCTCTCAAACAGGTGGAGCAGTACGACCCCCAGACCAATAAATGGACCCTGGTGGCTCCGCTCAGAGAAGGGGTGAGCAACGCCGCTGTCGTCGGTGCCAAAAACAAACTCTTTGCATTTGGGGGCACCAGTGTAAACAGAGACAAATACCCCAAGGTGCAGTGTTTCGACCCGTGCCAGAACCGTTGGTCCGTGCCTGCAGCCTGTCCGCAGCTGTGGCGCTACACTGCAGCGGCTGTGGTCGGCAACCATGTTGTGGTGATCGGAGGCGACACCGAATTCTCCGCCAGCTCTGCTTACCGGTTCAACAGCGAGACGTACCAGTGGTCAAAGTTTGGCGACGTGACAGCCAAACGGATCAGCTGCCATGCCGTGGCATCAGGAAACAGACTATATGTGGTCGGAGGGTACTTTGGGGCTCAGAGGTGCAAGACACTAGACTGTTACGATCCATCATCAGACTCTTGGGACAGCGTGACCAGTGTGCCATACTCGCTCATTCCCACTGCCTTCGTCAGCACGTGGAAGTACCTCCCAGCGTAGAGGGAGACGCGCTGACTCTTTGAGGTTTCTACGGTGAGTAATTGTAGTTTCCTTTAGCTGACACAAACAAACAACATGTCAATTATATGTGCTATTCATAGTGTCCCGCGTATTGTCACATAATATGTGGGAACTCACTTTATGGAGGCAAAAATATCTAACAGGATTGTTACTCAACAGGCTAATGTCAGTTTGAGCCGGATGAGGCCAGTTTAAAAGCCCCTCACTGTTTTCAGGGTTGCCAGTGGTTACAGTTACACTTTATCTAGCTGCTGTGACGGCTGGGTGTTGGATAAACACGGTGCAGACCGGGTTTAGAGAGCAGGAGGAATGTCAGCGGTGCTGGTAATTACAGAGCGAAAGCTACAACACAGGACCTCTGTCAGTGACAGGAGCGAGGTGGAGAGGCAGGGATCAGGTCTGCGCTTGCAGCACCAGAAAGGCAAGTGGGCTGGGTGCACAGCAGGACGGCCCAGGGTGCTTACTGGCTGCCTGTTATGAGTCAGTACCTCAAAACAGTTGTAAGTTATAAAGTTGATGTGACACGTGGAGGGCACAGAGCCAGAGGAGCCCAAGGATCTTTAGGTGATCTCGAGACAAGAGCTGAAACATACCTGTTTGTTAGCTCATGTATGTGTGACACATCACTTACTGTAAGTTCTAATCGACTATTTGATATTTGGACATGACTCAACAAAAAGTAGCAGAACCCGTGTTGCCTGTTAAGGAATGAATGACTCTGTGCCAAATGTTTTGTATTTATTTAAGTGTAGTTTTTGTCAGCAAGGTCTGAGATTTAACTTAATTGTTTTAGGGGGTTTTTTTATTGTAAAGGTGCAATATGTCAGAATTTTTGTTGAAAGCATACAAACTCCAACTGAAATAATAATAACAGAATGTGAAGAAATAACAGTTTGGACATTATGACCTCCATGTATTGTGTTGTATGGATATCCTCTGAAGTTAGCCTGCCTATTCCCAACCAAAGCTCCTGGGCTAGTTGTGCGGAGCGCTAGTGTTAGCACAACTAGCCCAGGAGCGAGTTCCTAGTCCCTGAGCTCCCTGTCCGGATTGGTAGCTGCATGGCTAACAGAGCTAAATAGTTAGCAGCACCTAGCAGTTAATCCAGTGATATGATACCTCCTATTTGTTTGTGTATTTGAGGTACATGTTGCTTTTTGAAAAAAAAAAAAAACATTTTTACATTCCAATTACACATTAAAAGTTCATTGCACTTTGAAAGGATATACTTGCATTGTTAATTGTATTATGCTTATATCAGTTGCATGAAGTGGTCTTGAAATGACAAACATTTTGTTAATTGGAATTTATTTCTGGAACAATATATCATTCAGAAAAAGTGGTTATCATGACAAGCATACATACAAGCCCTCACGTTTGTAAATTGAATGCGTTATCATAATGTGGCTGGCACCTTTTTTTTTAGAGTGTGAAAAGATGATTAAAACCTGCTAGTAAGAAATGTGCTGACAGGAGCCAGGGCACTCAGCTCTGCTCAAAGTATGAAAATCGGGTCCGTAATCGTGTCAGGAATTCAGGAGGGGACAAAGGGTGGAATATGTCTCAAGGGTATGAAAATGTGATTGATTGAAATGTAACAAACCATATCAGTGAAGAATGATCTAATCTGCCTGAATGAAGGCTGTTTTGACAGCCTCGTGTGAGATAAGAGATGATACATTTTTCCTGAAGGAGGGATGGAGGGGCAAGTTGACGAAACTGTGATGTTTTGAAGGTTTTTACATGAAATCGGTGGTGGTAGAGCCAGTTTGAAGTTTCATGATGCGAGGCCCGTCCTGTGATCTTATTTCAGCACTGATGCAATCGATGGGAAACGGCTCGTTGCTGCAGCAGCAGTCATTGAATTTGCATTTTTAAAAAGCCCAGACTCTGCTGCATCTTCTTGTTGTTGGGTTTGTGGTTTTAACGTTTACTGGAGCAATGTAATTTTATTTTTCTGCGATACTTGGTGAGCTTTCGCATAGCACGTCTGTCCTGATGTCGCCTTTTGGCGTGTATGTTCAACTGTTTGCCTTAAAGCACAAGGCTGTCAATCTAGGAAAATGGGTAGGCTATTCACAGTTGAAAGCAGTAGTTTACTTTCTGTATTTACACATGTTCACTTTCTTGGCAAGAGGTAGTGAGGGGTAGTTAGCTAAGCATGGACTGGAAACAGTGAAACAGCTTGCCTGGTTACATACATACAACAATCAAGCCATTAGTCTACTTGGTTCTGGTTCTTTTTTATGGATTTTTTAATTTTCTGTAGTCCCTATGCTAAACTAAGCTATCAATCTTAAGGCTCTCACTAGGAACATTTCCAAATTCAACTTGTAAAGGCTGTTGTTTGCATCTTTTCAGTTGCCCTGAAACAGTTATTAATCAAGTTTAAAGCCTTTTTTGTTGTTGTTGTTGAATAAGAATACTGATAACATAGTGTCTTTCTTGCTCCATGCTTTTTGTGAGTGTACTGGATTGTTCAGTTTCTGTGACAGAACTTTGGAATAATCAAACTCCTCTCCTCTGCGAAACGTCTCCTCGTTTCTGTCAGGAGTACGGAAAAGCTGTTCCGAACAAGCTCCTTTTATGCTGCCAAGTACTTTGAGGGTAAAGCAGAGCGGAAGCAAAGTGAGAAACAGAGGGCTTATGTGTGACTTGTGTGTACAGTAAACAGCTGGATATAATGGAGATGGGGGCTTAGCATTATGAGGCTGCCGGTATGTGCCGCTGTCTCCATGGTAGCCTGGGTTTTCTGGCCCGGGATGGAGACAGACAGGCTGGCTATGAAAGATCAAGGCGCCGCATCCTTATGAACTCTTTCAGTTACGGCAGCTACCGTCCTGCTGCCGACTGCCTTTATGTTTAATTACAGCAGACACGGAAAAAGCTCAGATTTCCAGCTTGTTAAGCAGGCGTCCTTGCCTGATGCTGGCCCGCTCCCTGACCCGAGACGAGAGGGGGGCTTGAGAGGGGATGTGAAAAAAATCAGGAGGAAACAAAATGACACAGAGCATGACAAACACAGACAGACACACATGTACACACACACACACACACACACACACAGAGGGGAGATGAACTGGAGAGTAAGACCAGGAGAAGCAAAGCTATATTTTGCGCCGTTTGGCAGCCGAGACTAACGCCTCCCTAAAAATACTGTGCTCCTGAGGTTGTCAACTTTCAGCTGGGGTCAGAGGGAAAAATAATTGTGTGCATGTGTGTGTGTGTGTGTCTGTGTTCCTTTCATGTTCACCATGGGGCCCGAAAACCGCCGGTCAGCTGTTCAAGTATTCACTAGTAGTAGTGTGAGGGTTTGTTTTTTTTGCTGTTGTGAAACCGCTCGTTCTACTACTACTACTACTCTGTCTCACACACACACACACACACACACACACACACACACACACACACACACACAGAGGCAGTCACATTGCTGGCATTGCCTGTCCTTTAAAAAGCCAGCCATCCTCACTCTAATTTGGGAGGAATGAAGGTGTGGCCTGCGTTCATATTAGTGAAGATTTGTTAACGTCACCTTGCAGCGGAGGTCCTTTTTTCAGTAAGCGTGGCCTGTATGGGATTTACCGGCATCTCTGCTCTTTATGTCACCACCTACAGTAGTTTGTGGCCCTGCACACTTCCACCAGATGTGACTAACCACACACTCCAGAGTCAAGCCAGAACCCACTGTTGATGGAAAAGTATTTGTACGTCTTAAAGCATAATTGCTTGCATTTGTTATGGCCTGGGCACGAGGAGTAAATAACTTTTTTTGAGGCTTAAAGACCAAAGACCTAAATACAGATTTAGCTGTGATATCTTGACAGTTGCTTGTACAGCCTTAGGCCTTAATTTGTGTGTGTTTTGGAGACTGTAAGCAGAACAGCATCATGGTGTAATCTGGTCAGATGTGGGTGCCAGACTACAGGCAGACGGGATGTAACCAGAGATCCCTGCACAAAGTTCAAGACGGCCTCTCTCTCCTTTAAACCGCTGAACTATAACGGCCCTGGACATGACTGTTATATATGCTCAAGCCCTTGTTTTCTCAACCCCCCCCCCCCTTCTTATTCTCCACGCCTCTCCCCTCCAAAAGAATCACAGACATAAGCACCATTCTCTGTATTTAACGGCCTCAACTGAAGCCCTCGTTAGGTGGGCACAGTTCCCTGTGATAGGGTACACCTGGAGGGGTCAGGGGCCGCGGAGGGAGTCCTCGGCGGGCTCTCTGCATCCCCAGACAGCTGCTGTAAAATGGAAAGGTCACAGTGGGATCAGGGAGGAGGAGTGCAGAGGCCCCAGTCACTCAATACTAATGTTTTATTAATGCCTCGCTGTGAGGGCCACCAGGAACACAAGCTGAATGAGGCTTTTATTGTGGCATCTGTGTACAACAGACCCCCCCGCACACACGCACACGCAGGCACACACACACACACACACGCACACACCCTCCCTCAGACATCCACATAGACAGTTAGAGTCAGCACGTGCGCACACACACTTCGTCTTCAATCCCTTGAGTAATCAATTTGCCACATTACAGTCCCCGGCACGGCCGCTTAAATTTGCATAAACCTAATGGAGTTTTTATTGGTCTTTTCTCCGTGCTGCGAGTAACAAAAAGGAAAAGGGGAAAGATGCTTTAAAATGGCAGAATAATCACCCAGACTAATTTGATTACGCTCTCAAAAAGAGACGAGCCGTCATACAGTTTCAGGGGCCTCCTCAGAAAGCCAGCTGGGATGGCACGGGATGTCTGCCTGGTAATTAATCTGAATTACGTAATATTTGCGCCTCTGAAGTAGCACTGAAGGGGTGCGTATTCAGCCACAGAGACGCTCTTTGTTCTAGTCTTGGATTCATCAAGACGTGTCTCAATTTACTCGGCAGCTGTACCAGGATGCTCGTGTTTCTGGGCTCACCCCAGGGTCCTTTGTCCCTCCCTGAAAACAATGCAAACTCATGTAAATGAAGTGACTGTGATTCATACGTTAGTCAATACAGTGAGATTCTTGGCGGTCATTAGTAAGCACGGCACAGGCTTCGTCACACACAAGGGAGTGATAAAGAAAGAGGACTTGGCTTTGGTGTGAAGCATCGTGGGTAATTTGGCCACTGGAAGACGCAGATGGAGTCTAAGGTGCAATAAAGCTAAAAAACGATGGAGAGGATGAGGTGATGCAGGTGTCGCTCGTTTGTGCTGCTTAAGCTACTGTCGAATTTTGAGATTTGGACACTCGAGCATTATTCCAACATAGAGGAGAGAGACTGAGAGAGGTTAAACCTCGAAGTGCTAGATTCAACCGCTTCATAAAGTTGCAGCCCATCTGTTTGGCCTGCTGAAGGACACATGGGACACCCTCCATCCCTTACAGCGGCAGCACTGTCACACACAGGGCATCTGGGTACTTTCTGGGTTACACTTATTGACCCTGCCACCTGTTGGCATCCCGCACTCAGGACATCTCACCCACCTGGGGCCGATGGAGGTCAGATCTGTGAAGGTCGATCTTGTTGTTTTAACGCAAAGTGTGACACACAAAGTTTTAATGCAAGTCAGGATGAGTTTTTCCATATTAGCAACTGTGGTTTAGGCAAGAAGTCAAAAATGTGGCTGCTACAGCTCAACGTTTATGTGTAAGTGACTTTGACATGACAGGTAATAGTGACAGGGCCGTGAGACAGTCTGGAGCTTGTCTCTGTTGACAGCGGTACCCTTGATAATGTTGTTTTTTTGATGGTGTGCCGATCATAACTGACGGAGAACCTTTGGGGCTGTGTCGCTATGGCATACATTTGGTCAGTAGAATAGCAGGATGCAGCTAATGATTACCTGTTACTAATCATTGCAGCTCTGATGCAATTTAACCTCTCATACAGGGAACCGTCTGGAGGTGGTTGATACAAAACGACACAAACAGCTTGTGAAAGCACACTCTCTTTGCAGCTCATAGAGATAGGCGACTAAATATAAAGCTGCGACGCTTATGAAACGGTGATATTGTCATAGTTGGAGCAGAGCTGCAGAGTATTTAAGATTCAGAGGCGTGCTCTTCATCATCTGCACTTCAGAGAGATTGGACCAGCAGCAGTGGAAGTAAAGATGTGCAGGCAGTGACCTTTGCACATGTGCAGAGAGAGAGCTGCAGTGGAAACTTCCATCAGGCCTGCAGTTTTTTTTTTTTGTGATACAGTAAGTGCTGCCAGAGAGGTTGAGTTTAAGTGTTGAAGTAAACGTACGGTTACTGGTCGATTTCAGGGCCTTGTATTGAACTTGAGAGCTTTTTTAGTGCCAACAGAGACGTGTTTCCAGCACAGAGTCCTGAAAGTTGGCACCAAATGTCTTGTTTACTTTTTCTATGATCAGTTAGGTCCTGATTTTACAGCTGCTTGTATTTATACAACATTCAACATTGAGAGCTGTGGTTTCTTGTTGAGATCTCATGTTGACTACTAGAAATACTAGAAATACTAGAAATGTCTTCACACACATAACCTCCCCTAAAACCACACCTTTTTAAACAAACATTTTTAAGGATTAAAAAACAGGTATAGCATTTTCATTAATGAGCCTTAGAGGTGCTGGAAGAAGACGTTGTTGTCTCTGGAAAAGATCATATCTGCACATCATCGGTATTAGCTAATAAAGGCAAATTAAAATGAAATATCAGCGCAGTTTCAAAAGGAACATTTCTGTCGATATGATAGGCCGATAAGGTGAAGCGTTAACTGTGAGTATGCAACACAAACTGTTGACTAAGTACTTTTCAAATTAGCTTTGTATTTTAGCATCTACACAATAAGAGAGACCTCATTTATTTTTATTATAATTCTATCAGAGGAGCAAATAGACGGTTAGGCAATTAGGTGGAAAAAATCTGTGTCGGCATTGGTTATCCGCCTTGGTTAGTTTGAAAATGTTGGCATATTCGATATCATGCAACCCTACTTTAAACAGTTTGCCCCTATTTCCAGTGGTTGTGCTAAACTAAGCTGGCTGCTGGCTGTGGCTTCATATTTTAGCTGTTATTTTAGCTATTTTACCAAAACTTGGGAAACATGTTGACCTGGGAAATAAAACACTCCTAATGATCCCCGGACCTGTCGCTGGTTTGTTCCATGAAACCATTCAACTGACGGGGAAATGAGGAAGGTTTTTTTTCTTTTCTTTTCTTTCCGTTTTCTGTCATGTACGCTAGCATTCAGGTTGATGACAAAACACTTGAGTTTGCACAGCATCCACCTTCCAGAGGGTTGAAAATGTTCAAACGGATACTTACTCTGAAGCTTGTCTGTAACCTCCTTTTACCTGTCAGTAGTCTGTCACTAGTGTCTACACTACTACTACTACTGTTATGCTTCGGGCGCTGTATTCACAACAGTAACAGATGCGTGTGGATCATTGGAGGCTTCTGTAGTATCAGCCGGCTGTGTCGGCCATGGAAATGAGAACTCATTAGGTTATCCAAACAAGCCCCCAGCAGAGCCAGCCTGTAACTGTCATCTCTTGCTCCTAAAATAGAGAGCACACACACACGCGCACACACATCCTTTATCCTCCTCTGGCAGCATCAAATTATCATCAAAAATATGCAAATCAGACGTAAACATCATGTTCGGGTTTCTCTCCAACTCTGCAGATACGCAGTGGAACATTCTTTCAGAGCAGCGAGGGAGGAAAATTAGATACTGAAGAATCTGAGGTTGCAGAGAAATGTGACGATTAGAGATTCACAGTGATGGCAGTAAAATGGCACTTGACACATTCAGGAATTTGAACCATATGAAAAGCTTCTTATGGTATGAATTATATCCAGATAAAACAGATGGGTTTAGGATATGTTTTTTTATCTGAGTTTAAAGGAGCTTATATTTATAGCGTGGGGGTCTTCTCCACTGCCACCCTCGGATATTTTATTACCTAGCGACATAAATGGCTTGAGCAGCTTAATCCCACATGCCGGGAGGACTTTGGTTAAATAACGCTCGGTCCTCAGGCATTATTAACGCTATGTGGGTAAGCCTGATAAAATGGCATGGTGATAAGCTGATGTGTGGCCCGGAGGAGCAAAGTCTCCACATTCCTCCCCGCTCCCTGAGAATGCCCTGGCCGACCCCTCTGGTCCTGTGGTCGCAGGACCTAAACATTAATCTGCCTCTGTCTCTTTTCTCCAGATCAGCCGTGGTGTCTGGTATGCAGGCATGAGTCCTCCTTCACTGGCTGCACAGAGGAGGACGGAGGACAAGGAGGAGGAGTGAAGAGTTTGTGTGTTCCTGCTGTGGCTCCATCCAGGCTGATTCACATTATCATCAGCTGCAGAGACAGTCCTGGAAACCACCCAGAGACTGGAAGTCTGAGGCCCCCCTCTCCACCTGATCTGTTTACTCATACTACTTGTGTGACTTTCCCATGTAGACACAAGCCTGAGCTGGACTCGTTGCCATGTACACTGCACAGACTTCACAGTCGTCTGTATATAACGTGGGAAGTACAGACAGGAAATGGACGGATGGCGCAAATGTGTGATCTGAGCATCATTTCTCTTTCCACCTCTTGGGGAGAATCTGCTCAGTCTACTCGCTCCATCATCCAACATGCGTGTCACCTCGCCAGTAGATTACTATTTTAAGGATGTTTAAGTGTCTCTGTTACTGACATGTTCTACAGTCAAGCTTGCTGTCCTGTTTTATTGTCGTTTCTCTTCTCCCCACCTGACACTGGGCGTTAACTCAGGTGTAATTTATTTGGATCGTGATGGGCTGAATTAGACCTTTTGCTATGCCAGGCATACAGAGGAAGGACAGAAGACATTTGGGGAAGTGTATGATTTTGTGCACAGAAAACAATCCCGTCTGTATTTTTAGACTTTGGACTCGGGCTTCCCTCAATTTTGGGCGAGCTAAATTTGCAATGTCCTCCTCGACCTAAAATAGACGCTCGCAAGAGAGAATGTGGCCCGTCACGGCTGAAGAAGATACTTTTCTGTTTCAAACTATGATTTTTGTCATATTTTTTTCCCCCTATGTTTTGTGTCTCAGGGTCTTGTATAGTTTTGCCTGTATTTGTTCAAGGAAGGGTGACATGTTTGTTTTCTGTCTTCTTTGTTCTAAAAAGGTTATTTGTGAATGTATTATTTCGTGATTTTTACAGAATTGTGGTTACGTTGTTTTGCCAAGTGAAAATGCATGATTACTTAAAGGGTAGCACTGCTAATTTGACATATTAAGTGTTTACAGGTCTTGGGGAGTTATAAATTACCTTCATTAGGCCTGCCTTCATTACCCACAATGCAACCTTGCCACTGTGCGACGTCACTGGAAGGAAATGGTTACGTGATTACTGTAGAAACATGGACGCCAAAAAGAAGTTGTTTCCTGTAATTTTAGTGACGAGGAACGGTACAATGACTCGACAATACACGACTTCACTTAAAGTTTCTTACATCAGCCGAATGTTTACTTTTATAAACCATGTTTCAGAGTCATATGACGTTAACTCTGCAAATCTGGTACCAAAATGTCTCCCGACTGTCCTACTTGTGCCAACTTCAGAAAATGTTGACAATTCCGACAGCACACGAACTCACCGTGCAAGCAGCTTCTCCTCTGGAGCCACAAGAGGCTTTATACTTCTTTTTTCTCACGTATGTCGTAGTGAGTACTCCCCAAGACCTGTAAACACCCTTTAATCTGTAAAACTGGTGGAGTTAACACGTAAATAGTAGTGGTCATATTTAAAACATAAATATTGCCAAAACATGAATAGCTAACCTTTAGTGTCGTTCTGGAAAAACAAACAAAAGCTAAATGTGTCCAAAGTAGTTAATAAATACTTTGTAGCTCTAATATAATTTTTTCATTTTGTATTTCAGGATCATTGTTGGAAGTCTTTTTTTGTGTGTGTATAGTTTGTGTATTTGCTTTGTAATTAATTTGTAGAAGCCTTTGATTTTGCACAGTTTGTAAAAAGAAGTCTCCTGATGGTCTTAATTTTGTATCTTTGTCTTAACCCAGCTCGGGTAGTGTGAATAATCAAAGCCTTTTTGTAGCAAATTATCAACTTTTTCTCTTCTCTATTCATTCGCTCTTGTGTGCAAGTCTGCAGTTTCCCCAATATATCGGAGTATACATCAGATATACTGATATGTTAAGCTCTTACTAATGAACTCTGTTACTTCATGTTCTACGGCTCCAAACTCGTCAATAAAGATTTTGTTGAAAACAGGAAAAGACGGTTGTTTGTCCTCTGTTTTCCAGGGAATGACTGGAATTTGGCAGCTGTGTCATTAAACTGGCGTGGGCAGCAGTATAATCATGCAGGTACTCTTAACGTGCCTGGAATAGTTTCCAAACGCAGGTTTAGGAGTGGTTTTGGTATTTACCAGGAACACCCGTCTCCTTCCTCCTGTCTGTGTGAGCACTTCAGATCCCACTGAGATGAACAGTCGATGCTCTGTCTCTTCTTGTAATAGCGATATCACACGTTCTGACTATGTGGTATGTGAAGTGCAAGCCTCTGCATACATTATAAACCCTCAGACCTTGAAGAATGTGCTAATGGTGCTCAGCAATAGTCAGGTGATGCTCCTCAGTCCCTCTCATTGTGCATCGTGCGAGGTGTACTTGAGAAAAAACCCGGGGCAGTCCAGACTGGGCGTTGGGTGGGAAGGAGTCTGGTTGGTACATTTGTGCAGACTGGCAGGGAGGAGGACCAGAGAGGAATGTACCCACACTCACGGTTCAGGGAGGGTGGCTCTGGGTGTGCTGCCTGCAGGCTCCACGTTTGAAGATGTTTGTGTCTTTGTAATTCAGTAGCTTGTGGTATACTTTAATTTTGAAAATTCTTCCTTTGTTTATTTTTTAAGCGAGCTGCTGTCTTGGTTGGCAGAACATCAGTCCCTCAGATGATTTAAACGCCAGGAGGAGAAAACTTCAAAGATCTGTGGTGAGTTTAGGTAAATAAATGTACAAATCAAAAGATGAATATCGCACATGATCACTCATCACTGCGATATGAACTTTCTAATTGACAATGCTCAATTAAATCACATCTTTAGCAAATTTAATGAATATATCGTGGCGCAAATTTCGGGTTAAAGTAATAGTCCACCCAAAAATCTAAACCTGTAGTGTTATCAACCCCCTAAATATTTTAGATAGAGATCTCTGTCTTCTTTTAAATTCGATGAAACCAGATGGCACTCGACTTGTGGTGCTCCATGCGCCAAATATGAATACATTCAACAGCAAAGTCTCTTTCAAGGAATCCTAACCCGGTAACTAAAATGATCCAAAGACCTTGACCAGTTTCACACAGGAACATTCTTTCTTTTTATAGTCAACTGTATCACCGTGCAGAAGGAAGCGTGCATCGACTCGTGGATGAGAGTCTAGCTCATATTTTAAGTTAACAATGTTAAGTTTACAACATTAGATGACAAACAGGCCATGAAATGTCACCCATGCCACCGTACAACCCTGCGCTAATCTCCACAACACCTGGCTGTGTTTGAATGAGGCCTAAGCTAGCTAACGTTACAGCTCAGCCGAGAAGGACGGCATTAATTCTTACATCTTGCGCCGTCTCAAAAAACATCTAGCATCCATCTAGTTCCATTATATCTGAGAGAAGGTCGACATGTCTCCAGAACTCAACCCAGACCAAAACAATCCTGATTGTAAATAATACAGGAGGTAAGGCGGGGAAATATCTATTTTTTATTTTGCGAGTGAACTGTCCCTTTAAGATGTCTAGTTTTCTCTTTGTTGCTCAAATTTAAATAATTAAAAGCGGGATTGCCATGGCAACAACAGATTCTCAGTGCTGTAACTAAACCCAGGTCACGTCCCCCCCCTTTTGCCTCCGACTCCTCTTGCTCTTTCCCTGTATTGGGACGTACCACAGTTACTCCAGAGTAGTCCTGGCAGCAGTAATGTAATATGGTTGATGTTGTTAATTGCCCTTCATGGCAGGATTAAAGATTTGAACCACTGCTCCTTCATTCTCCCTCTGATATCCCTTCCTCGCCACTCGCCTCCATTTCCTCTTGCAGTTCTGCCTGAGTGATGATGAGACAGGTTACCTTGAGGATGTCTGAAGAAGATGGATGGATGAACGCATACATCAGCGAGTGTGTGTGTGTGTGTGTGTGTGTGTGTGTGTGTGTGTGTGTGTGTGTGTTTGTGTGTGTGTGTGTGTGTGTGTGTGTGTGTGTGTGTGTGTGTGTGTGTGTGTCAGACGGTGAGAAGGAGGGAGTGTGAGTTAAATGAAACGCTGGAGAGACACACGAGGGAATCAGCCTCCTGAATGTTTTTGCAGCTTGTTTGCAAGTTGTGCTCTGAGTGATTTGAACATCACATCTCCTCAGATATGTTAATCGCCATAACATCATCTCCTGAACATTTAAAGATGAGTGTTTACAAACTGGATAAACAGAAAATAATCAGCTTAAAATCCCCTCCGCTCCGATTACACTACTGATCTGCCTGTATGATTTGTATAACACAAATTACATAAAGTCTTTAGGGGACGCCCCAATGCGACGGCATTGTCTCATCTTTTCAAAGCCAAGCGAAAAAACTTCAAACGATACTGTTAATTGGATGTAAACAAGAGGCGGCACCGAAGAATCCCCCTCTGCCGCCATGACATCATGCCTGTAACAGGCAGTGTCCAGTCAAGCATGTGGACATGTTTTCGCCAATGTGGGCACAGGGATTCATCAAAGGTTAATTTATGCATTTTTAAATACAATGCAGACGTGCATCAAAAGATGAATCATGCCTCTCTGAAAGGGCGACCTGGCACTGGACAGTGGGACGAGCAACCCGGTCAATGGCTCCGATTGTGATGCAAAATGTTCAAACTGAATGATTTCAAACACATTTTGCCGGCAATACAATTAAACCACAGCGAATAAACGGACATTTGGTAGTCGGCTGGGGACAAAAGGACCTCAGAGGCCACTAAAACCAAAACAGAACAAACAAAAAAAATAGGAGGGAGGGAGGAGAAGACAGAGGACAAACTGCCAGAACAATCTGGATCCTGGTTTGAAAGATATGTGGGGTCTTTGTGCGCGTGTGTGTGTGTGTGTGTGGTTTTTGAGTTTATGCTTAATGTGCATGTGTGCCTCTGTGTTTGGGGGGTGGAGCAGTTACGGCTTCTTGTTAATCCATAAGAAAGGAGGCAGCGAGGTGGAACGGACAGGGACGTTGCACTCTGCCTCTTCACCCAAATATTGCCGTGCGTCTGCTGGCCTGAGACCCCCAGCTGGGGCCTCCGCCTGCTCCGGACGGGGACAAAGACGCCTCGACGAGCTGAAGGGCAGATCAATATGTACCCTCTGGCAGAAACAAATCCGATCTGACAGATGTGCAGAACACATACACTGCCTTTACTTCTGAATTTAAAACACTGCATCAAGAGAAATACAGTCTATAGTATCTTTCTATATTGTTAGTCGATTGATGCGTAGTGTGTATGTCTTTGTGTGCGCGTGTGCCATTTGGCCAGAGCCACATAATAAAAACTGTCTGAGGAGGCTCTTCACCATCTTGCCGTCTTACGAGTCCCCCTGGTCGCAAACCTCTGCCAGTAAACATCATCCTCACCCATATTCTCTTCTCCCTCTCCCGTGTCTCTTTTTCAATTTCACTTCACTCCATTGTACTTTATTGGCCTGAAAATAAAGAAAGACACCACAAGCCTGTCTAACTCTCGAGAATGAATAATTACTGAACAATGTGGCCTCCCTTCTCTGTGCCTATGCTCGCTGTGATGTTTAATGTGTCTCTGCATCTTTCTGTCTCCCCCCTCCGCTTTCTGGCTGTGGGCATCTCTGCTGGCAGCAGCTCTGAGGTTTCAGAGCTGACTGGGTAAGCAAATGAGGAGTAAACAATGTGCAAGACAGACAGACAGAGAGACAGACAGTCAGACAGCCTAACCACTGGAGCGAAGGCAGTGGTTGTCTTGTCTCTGCTGTCTGAACAGGAGGTGTGTATGAGGGTGAGTGTGTCTCTGGTCGGCTAGCACCGAGGAAGAAGGAGAGATCTGAAGCACCTCTGCTAAATCTGCACTCAAATTTGCAGACTAAACTGCAGACGGAGCCGTATCAGGTGTGTTGTGAAATTTACTGTTTTATTTCAATATATTTATGATATTGAAAGAAAGTTGGCGGGAGACTCTTTTTTAGACTTTCTTTATTTTTTAGGGTTTGATATAAAAGATATCAGCAAACGTAATATATCTTATTATAAGGAGCAACTTGTGAGATATGGCCAGAATTTTGGTTAAGAAAAATGTACTTACATTATCAAGTGCTGACATTATTTTAAAGACGTCGATGTACTGTGTTGCAGAAGTGTCTACTGTTAGCACGTTAGCATGCTAACCGGCTTCCACCCAGACTGTCCTTTCTTGTAATACCACTTTGTACTGCGGGAGGTGACGATCCAATAGCTGCTCTAGTTTCAGCTGGGAGATGTATGTTAGCTGCTAGTCCACTATTTAGTCTCATAAGTAAACAATATAATACTAAGAAATTATTTTTAGACCTATTTTCCTTAGTGAACACAAAAATACAACCATACACCTTTAGCATTCAAGTTACTCTCTTTTACGGAACTAAGATGAGCTTAACTGCCGCTCTTTATGATCTTAAAACACACTTCATTCATACTGGACAGAAATTATATTAAGCTCACCAAAACGGTCTGGTCAGTTTGATCAAAATATATCTTTAATTTGACAATAAAATTTTAAAAATTATTCCGCCTCTTCAGGATCTTTTCATCAACTGCTGATGCTCAGCTCCTGCTCCTCTCCTGTCCCCGCCGGCCATGTCTTCTCTTCCCCGGAGTTATAGTCCTGGTCAGAGCCATCGTAGATCACCTCCATACTGTTTCCTCTGTCTTCAAACTGGCATCTGTCGGTCTCAGAGACTGTGAGATCGTGTCAGGGTGACTACCCCTGTCATCTAAGTTTGCAGTCCAGGACAACTTCTGCAGCTCATAGCTCCACAGTTAACTGTGCTACTTCCTAATGGCAGCTGATTGCCACAGCGACAGTTTGCTACAGCAAAAAGTAGCAAGTCCAGTATAGTGAGCAGAAGTAGGCGATGGTTTGAAGCTACCTTTTAATTCTGACCATTTCCCACAAATTACACCTTTAAATGTAGATCAGTATGTCCTCAAAAACAAGCTAATTTGCAACATGTTACGGCTTTCAGAACATCATTAAACTCCAGGTATCTCATCTCTACTGTTGACAATAATGAGTGATTCTTGCTTGTTGGTGTTTGGATTCCCCTTTGATATATATGTTTTGATGCACATTATCATGAGTCATAGCAGCTATGGCCACTCTCAAATGACAGCATCTTACCTCCTAAATGTAAACTTTTCATGAAGCTCTCAGCTTTGTGGTTTTTCAGTAAATCCAACGGGTTTTTAAACAGTTTATTTATAGAGAAGAAAATCTCCCAAACCAATAAAAAAAGCACTTAATCCGCACAATTGCAGATACATGAATGCTGTGCTATTTCTGTGTGTAATTATATCTGCAAGCTTGAAACAGTATCTACGGTATTCGTGTCTTGGGTTAGCCTGTTAAGCTCTATAAGAATAGACTGCATGCGCAGTCTAATTAACACTGTCTGCTCCTGCACAGAATTGTCAGCTGGAGTTGGGGAATTATTTATCATTTGTGAGTGTTGATCCAGCTTTATGTCTGCCAAAACCTTTATAACTTAAAATACGGGAGAAGAGATGACGAATAGGTAAGTTAAATCACTTTAAGGCAGGATAAATCCCTCTCAAAACGCCGTTACTACAAGAGGCCTTATAATAAGAATACTGTGGTGCCGTTTTAAGTTGGTGCGAAATTGTAATCAATGTGGGTTTCAGAGGCAGCCTGTTTGTGCAGACGTTTTCATTTGACTCTCTCCCCACCGGATTAATGTCACTGCTTCTATTTTGGAGCGTCTGTGCAGTGAAGACCTGTGGCTTTGTCAAAGAGAGAGAAATGTGAGCACTGTGACAGGAGAGCGCTTTCAGACTTGCCAGGATTCGGCCACAGTAATAGCTGTTTACACAATGGAGTAATTACCCAGTAAATTGCAGGGGGAAGAAGGAGAGGAGAGGAGAGGAGAGGAGAGGAACTTTCTGCTGCTGGCAGCCACACAATGCATTAGACAGTCAGAGAGTCGATTGTTCAGCGTTCAAGCCTTTGATGAGCTCGGGTTTGTGTGTTAGCGCTGACACTCAAGCTCAAACATGCATCTAATTATTTTACTGCTATTTGCCTGCAGATTCAAATTCCAGGTTGCCCATTATGACGACGAGGAAGCTTGTTTTCTCTACTGTTGGTGGAACCAGTCCAAGATCAGTGGTGAAGATTAATTAAGTACATTTACTTTCAGCACTGCACTTAAAGATATGATAAGAGTTCTGTATTCTAAAAACAATTAGACTTTTGTAATACATTTTCTTTGAGTTTTGTACTTCGGGTACATTTAATTTGGTTGCACATCGCTAGTCGACAAACGTGTCTAAGCTGGAATGAAACATCAATTAAACTTTAAAACTCATCTGTGGCACATCAGATACATTTTTGGATGTCTTAACAGTGTGCAAGCCACAGCCCGCATCAATCGTGTGTGTATGACGCAAGGTCAACTCCCACTGAATTTAGCACTCACCTGAGAGAGTCTCTCTCCCGTCACCTTTGCATGTCGTTGCTCCAAACACATTTTGTTCAGAATGATAATCTTCACAGATGAACACCATAAAGGTGGTAGTGATAGACGAACTACATGACTTCTACTTACCACCACTTAGCATCTTACTAGACTATAGTGTACACATTTTACAATGAATTGATTTGTCTACAACTTGAGAATCTAGAGTTAGTATGGTGTGCAAGTTAAGTCTGCCTGTAAAGACGGACTAGTGAGTAGACAAGTGTCAGTGTTCATCATCGTGATGTCGTTTAATTTCCCCGACAACCTCTGTAGTCACATTTAGCAACTTGTTAGCAACCACCTTTTTAAGATTCACGAGTGGGTGAGTTTACTGACGTATTTTATTTCGTAAAACAAAACCTTAAGCTCTCTTAAGCTTGTGTAAACCACAGACCTTGCCTCAGACACCTTATCTGAAACCCATTTAAAATCGACTTTGAAGCGACGGAACATGAAGTGTGAATAAGCAAACTTCTGTCCAGGTTTTAGGACTTATTCTTGCAGCTCTCTGCAAAGAACTTTTGTTTGCAGCGGAGTATTATAAATTGTTGCACTTGTCCTTTAAGGAAAGGATCTGTGTAATTCTTCCACCCTCGGCCACGATTTCATGAATGTGTAGTTGCATGCCTTTTCAACAAATGGCATTTTCAAGATGCCTCGCCCCACCCGTGTTTTTCTCCCCCTTACAAACAAAAGGTGGGAGGACTCATCTGAAATATGCAGCCTGGTAGAATAGCCATTGTGATCTCCTATCACGTCACAAAGTCAACACGAGGACAGCTTCATTCACAGGGAAAGGACACAAAGGCTTCGTCCACTGGCCTTAGCCGATGAGCAACAACCGCGGGCAGGGCAGGACATTCCTGGCATACTCGGATTTGTGTGGTACAAAAAGATACATTTCTCTTCCTCTTTGTCTCAGAGACAAAGAAAAGCCTTTTGTGTTTTGCAGGAACTGAGATTTTCTTTATATAATTGACACTTCCTGTGACTCATTAATAAAACATTTAGAGATGAATTCCCCTGTGGGGCTGGAGTGAGGCTCAAGGAGGGGGTTGCTGGAGGTTGAGCTGGCATGTAGGGGTTTGATATGTTGCCTGAGGTAACACATTTATGCACGCACACACACATACACACACACACACACTGCTACAAAACCCCCTTGCTTCTCCAATCAAAAGCTCCTTTCCGCTCAGAGAGAGGGGGGTAAAAAAAACTTCAAAAGCATCATCCACTGCTTGATGAGAAGTCCTCCGAGCGGGAGTGTGGCAGATGTAAACCCGCCCTTTGGCACATGCACACACCAACAGAAAGACACACCAAACAGAATTATGAAAATACTTGCATGTGTGTGTGTGTGTGTGTGTCTGTGTGTGTGTGCACGTGTGTGTGTGCGTGTGTCTGAGACGACCCCTTCTGTTGCACCGTGTCCGGCTGACCACTTCGGATGAGATGTGACACTGAGGATGAATAATACAATAGAGAGATACTCGGACGTGTCAGCAGCATCTGTCTCTGTCTGGGGCTGACGTGTGTCGTCCTCCCTCCTCACTCAGAGCCGAGCGCTGGGGCTTATACAAAACTAATGAAGCAGACACAAGTTGTATTAACACACGCACACTCATGCATGCGCGAGCACATATAGAGTGCAGCTCTGATTGGACGAGGGCGATCTCAGATTCCTAGAATTCCCCCGAGAGTATGGAGAGCCTCTCTCTGCTTTTGATCCACAAAAGTCTGACTTGAGTCAGGAGGAAAGGTGGGTCACAGGGAAGACCAAAACACTGAATCTTTCATGATGCGACTGCAGTGATTGTTGTGTAACTCAACTGAAGAAGTCGACGGCCTGACCGCCGCGCTCCCATCTGCTGACAGATGCCCGTTCCCAGGGAGCCACGGTCCGAACAATAGTGCAGCCTGTCTTTGTTTGTGGTGGAACAGGTTCTTGTGCAAGTTACAGTCGATCCCACAGCTTGTGTCACATTATCATGTTATCCCACTTAATGCACTCTAACACCATGCGGAGCATGTTTGACATGTTAATGGTCTGAGATAAGACACCTGATTGAAAAAGAAAAACACAGAGTGTGTGTGTTTGAGTGGGTGTATTTGCAGTATGTTGTGCATGTGTGTGAACGCCCAGGAGAGTTGCATTTGGTTGGCAAATAGTTACATAAGTTTTTTCCTCAGACGTGATGAGAACCACAGCCGACGACTGAAGGCTTCTACCAGGGAATGGAGTGAGAGGTGAATCAGTCTGCAGTCAGTGTTCTAGAAACAGACCAGGTTTCAGGAAACAGTCCAGCTGAACCTCAGACCTGAGTCGTTTTCTTTCAGCTGACCTCACAACACTGTACTGCTAATAAAGTTTTTTTCTCTAATTTGCGTATTTTTTTATATATCCTATATAATAGATCAGCTTAAAATCCATCAAATTTAAATGCAGTTTTGAATGAAGCAGCTTTACTCATAGTATTTTCACATCAGCTGTGTTAACACGGACACTCATATAAACGCCCAGTCAGAATAAAAATGTCCTGTAAACAGCTCAATCAGAGAGACTGGTCCAATTTTTCACAATCTGAATGGATTTTTAATCAGGTCAAGATCCTTTCAATAGGAAAATATTATACCTAATAACAATTTAAATGCAGATCTGATCTCTGGTCAGAATAAGTGAATTCTTTCTCAAGTTGGCCTTATAGTACATGTGGCGGAGGGAGGGATAGAAACATGGCTGCAGCAAAACAGAAACTGGTGCAACTTTTTTGTTGCTGATCCTAAAAGATTCAGGGACGGTCGAAAGGTCCGAAACAACAACTTGTTCAAAACAGGAATCCACAGAACAAGAAAAGCAAATGTTGTTTGCAGGACACAGTGTTGGTCCATCTCAAAAGTGTCATTAACAAATGGAGGAAATGAGGGAATGAGTGATAAAAGCTTCTTATTCTACTTTTACATATTTCACAATGGGCAGAACCAATTGCATTCGTCATATTCTGATTAAATGCTTTGGGGCATGTAAGCAATCGGGTCCCTATTATTATTTATCATACATGTAAACAGATGGGTTGTAATCTCAAATCAGAGTGCTCTTCAATCAGATTGAAGAAATATTATCCACAGTAACCACAGCTAGTGATGTATTTAATATTATTATAAAATATTCGATGACAGTATCTTGGTTTTAAAGCATGATTAACATTTCATGGTCATGTCGAGGCACTCAAGGCCCCTGGTTAAGGTTGGGTAGTGGTGGCGGCCCTCATTAAATATTGAAAACATCAACAGTGACTTGAGGCATGAGACACGATGTGTTTACTTTATTAATATTTAACTGAAACCTCAATCCTCCTCCCCCAAAGTGCTTTTGTTGTTGCCTGAATCTAACCATGTCTTCTGACCATCCACTCAGACCACCATGTCTGCGAGCTGTGGGTAGTACAAAAACACACCACTCGCAAAATGACCTGATCCAACAGCAGTTCTGTTTCTTGGAAACTTGTCTCTTGGTATTTGAAAACAATTCTTTTTTTCTTTTTTTCTTTTTTTTTCTTTTTTTTTTAAAGAAATGGTTTCAGAGTTTGTAAGACCTTTTTTTCAATTGATTTTTTGGCCAATATTCTTTCTTTTGTTAGAAAGACGGATGCGTGTTGTGTGGTAAACCCCTCCATCTGGGTGGGCTAAGTTTACCCATTTGGCCCACATGAAAGACTCAAGTTGTATGTTGTGTGCTGTATTGGATCCACAGATCCAGTGCAGGTCCTGGGGAGGATGGTTAAAACCTGACCAAAAGATCTAAACATGCCTTTTATCAAACAGTGGGCATCGTGGATACACAGATTTTAAATGGGCTTACGGAAGAGTTTCAAATATCTGGTCTGTGTTTTTTTTAATCATACATCAGTGTTTGTTGTCTCTGGTAATTCACATGGACCTGTCTGTGTTTGATGGCGCTACCACTGACTAGCTAAATAAAGGCGTTTTTTTTTTTTTCAATTCAAATTCTTTCTGTCTGCATGCTGGCACACAAATCCACCCAGCTTTGTCTTATTCTGGTGTCTGGTGTTGCAGCAGTTAGTGGCCTTTTGGTCGTTTGGCAGCGTCTCTCCTTCTCCTCCTCCTCCTCCTCCTCTTCCCCCCTCCCTCCCCCATCAGCAGCACCCAGACAGCCATCCAACCCTGCCAGCTCTGGTGGGAGGCTGGCGACTGCTCCGTTCCAGCTACTAAATCAGAGAGCCTGTGTTTAGATCCCCCCCGTGGCGCTACACTTGTGATGTGCACTGCTGCGCTCCACTCTTCCGAGATGAAAGAGGGAAGTGCTGAAGAAGCTGTAGCAAGTTATTCTCACCCCTGTTTTGCCCAGTTAGAGTTTGGATCTTTTCTGATTTTTTTCACAGCCTGTCTGTCCGACTTTCCTCTTCCATCAGCTAATATCACATCCGAGGAAAAGACGGTCAGGGACAAAGAGTTTTGCGGCGATTCTGAAGTCGCAGAAGCACTCAAGGAAAAAGCCCACACACAGGACACGAAAGCGTCGCATTTAGACAGAGAAAGCAACTTTTCTCTGCTTTTGACGATGTTGAAAGGGGCTGGCTGGAGTGAAGTGCACCACCTCGGGCTACATTCATCGAAAGGGACAACATATCCTCACAGAGAGTTCCTCAAGATAATACAGGGAAGGTTTAAGTGCGGCATCAACAGAAGTGCACCTGATATAGTGAGACCCTACAGCTCCCTTTTACTCACTTTACATTCACATCATTATCGGAGGTAAGGGGCCTCCCGCAGGCGTTTTGTTCCCTTTTTACTCTGTATTCGTATATATGTGGAGATATTTCTTTCCACTTCCCCATTTTCTTAAAAGCAGTGCACACACTCCCCGATGTTTGGCACCGACAACTCTGATGATGGTAAGAAACTTCTGCACAAAGCCCCTATTGGGTCTTTCCAGGCGGGGAGAAACGTAGCTACTTGAATTGCCCACATCTTCACATTCTGACATGGAGAAGGTTTTCCATGCACGCTGCCAGGAGGCTGTTTGTCTTGGCACCAACAGCGTTTGACTTTAGGTATAAAAAAAAAAGAATAAAACATGTGTGCGTTTGAGGGAAGCGCTTTCTACTTGTTTGAGAATTCCACAGAGACCTCCCACACCGCATCAGCCTTGAACAATACTGCATCCTGAAATACAGATGGAAAATAAATGCTTAAAGCTATGGAACTCATTTAACAATGTTTATTATTGCACAGATGGAGAATTACCTTGTAAAACGTTGAATGGGTGCTTGTTTTTCTGATGAAAGAGCTGCGGTTCCGACTGAGTTTATTAGAAGTGAGCAAGGCTAGTGGGCGACATTTGTAAAGGTGCTGTTCAACACCGTGGGAAACATGTGTACTTGCTTTCGGAGTGAGTTAGATAAAGATTGATACCACACTTATTTCTGCAAGGTAAATATAAAGCTACTGCTAAGCTAGCAGTAGCTTTATATTTACCTTGCCTTACTTTAGCTTGGCATACAAACTTGAAACTAGGGAACAGCTAGCCTAGTTTGTGCAAAGTAAACAAAGGCCAAACTGCCTGGTAAAAAATAACCTTATCCAGTACATTATACTTCTTTCCTGTAATTAGTGAACTTCAGAGGTGCTGGTATGTTTGTTTGTTTGTTTGTTTTTTACCTCTGAGACTAAGCTAGGCTAGCTGTTTCCCACTGTTTCCATTCTTTAAGCTAAGCTAACTAGCCCTGCCCTACAATGGCAAAGAGGAACTGCAGTAAAGTTGAGAAAAAGGGTTCAATGTTTTAAGTATTAATATCAACATGTTATTAGTAATTGATTTAATGTCTTTTTAGGCTATTTATCAGAGACCCATGTACCCAAATATCATTGCCATAGAGCCTTCATGGTGCTTAAAAATGGAGCTGGGAAAAAGCACTACCACCAACAAAACACGTTATTTTCTATGTATTGTTTTGTTTTAAAAAATCTGTTTAATGTGTTTTTCTTTTTTCTTTTGATCTTCTCCCACAATAGCATAGTATTTATTGAAATCAATAGAAGATGGCATTAACCCTCCTAAAGCGAGAGTCAGCAGCTGAAATGAAAGTTACTGCCACTCTGCAAAGCTAATATTGGTCACTGTTAGCTGGAGTTTAGCTTGTTTTGGTTCTGTTGTTGTTTTTACCTGGGTTTGAATCCATCTTACCCACAGACTAAAAGTCAGTTTCAATTTGTTAACGTCGAGTTTTAACATTAGATGACTTTAGCTATGGCTTCCTCACCAGCTAGCTTTTGCTTGATCAGGTTCCATAGACATATGGCCTATGATTTGATATATAGATTTGATATCTATGATATGATGTTTATAAAATAATCAAGAGCTGTTTAGCCGAGCTGTCTGGTTCGCCTTTTTCTCTGTGACAAAGTGCAGTTACTGTGATTCGGCTAGGTTTAAAACAGTTGCCAAAACTGCAGTTCAAGTCAAGTTAATTTGATTCAAATAATGCCAGTTCACAACACAATTTATTTCATGACATTTTTCAACTGAAGCAGGTCTAGATTATAGTCTTCGATTCACTTCTTTACAGGGGAACTGACATTTCCTCATCAACAAGCACTTGGCGACAGTGGCGAGACCAAACTGCCATTTAACCCAGACTGATGGTGGGCAGCCATCTGTCTTGACCGGTTGGGTAGGCTTATCTATCTTCTCATCCAAGTCTGGAAAGGAAGCAAATGAGTGCATTTCCAACAACTCTACTTTTAATCTTAGACTAAACATAGTTTTGTAAACAAGCATATGATTTGTCTCAACGAAACTCAAAAGGGCACGACCACATGAGAATCTGATGTGTTTGCTCTTCTCTGGAACAGGCCGATCTTTCACAATGGTGGCATTCAACACTTCCTGATGCCGTGTTATCAGCACACAGGCTCCTGGGAATAAAACTGGAAAGACCAGACAGTCACCAGGCTACAGCTGACTCCGAAATGTAAGTGCTGTGATCACAAAGGGCGAGTCAGCGCAGAGCACACTTCCTTTATAATCCATCTCCCCCCTTTCAATTCACCTGAGGCGTCTCCTCTAGCAGAACAATAGTCCTCCACCTGCTCTGATTTCTGCTTGGCATAACCTTTCTGTGAGGAGGCCTTTTCACCGTTGCCCCCACACAGGGACTTCCTTTGTTGATGCGAGATGGAAGATCAGTTGAGCAAGTTTGGGGAACAATGACCCTTATTCACCCGAAGCAAAACTATGAAGCGGAGAGCATGAATTCACTCAAAGTTTACATATCACACTTTACGACCCGTGAGAAATAATAGCGTCCGAGGAGACGACCTGTATATATGTAACTACGCCGTTGTCGCAGGCCACAAACATTTACTGTCCTGCAGTTTATCACTGATAAAAGCGACAACCTGAGAAAAATCTAAACACCTTATCTCAAACAAGCTTTCCAGAAAATACCACAGCCTGCCAAGAAGGTTATGTAAGCAGAGTTTGAAGCAGCCTTGGCTGAGAGATGTGTTTTCCTGCCGCCTATCTTCCCGTAATCACCTTGGGTGTTAGCGGAGAGGACAGATAGGGTCCGCTTTGTGTCTTTTCAACAAGAGGATCTTTGTGTCAGCCAGGAGCGATGAAACAGCACTCAGATAAGCAGCCATGAAGCGCATTCCTTCATAACATCACTTGCAAAAACCCGCAAGATGGAGGTTGGGGAGGATTTTATCTCAGTTACAAACATTGCAGATGTAGGTTATGGTGGTCGCCAACATGGGGGTCTGGAAATGTGCAAATTGAACAAGTTCGTATAGCAGGAGAAAAAAATAATCTTCAAACAGCCGAGGAGCACAATGCAGTAACTTCACAAAGAAACTTCGCTGTTAGGAACTAAATGCCGTCTCTTTGGCATGTGGACACACAGTTGATTCTCAGCTGCGCAGCCTCCTTTGGTGTATGAAGGAAATACGTAAGTAAAAGCGATACATGTGGTAACAGACGCCATTATAAATTTTTTTTTACAGCACTATCATACTTGGAAATTGATTTAAATATTCCACTCAGTAGCCCAACACAAATACTGTAGTCTACAAAAACATCCGACACCCGTCTGACACCCCGTAGAAGGATCTGCCCCGAGTTTACAAGCTGGGATTCCGACTCTGAGAGGCATTCCATTGGACATTTTCTAGTGGAAGGCAGAAAACACATCTGCAGTTCTTGTTTCTTCCATCAAATATATATCACATAATTAATTATGCATAATTACTCAAATGAGACAGAGAAATTGCAGGAAGACACGTCTTCATTTCCAGTCACAAGCCTAAAAAAGTTGAGCTGAATTTTGAGTTGTGGCTCAGTTGCCAGGCTGAACTCTTCCAACCTGCTCGGTGCCAAAGTGCACACGAGCTGTTAAATCTGAGTGAACGAGCAAAAACAAACATGAACCTACTGCTGACACAGAGTCTATCAAACTAAAATGTGTCTCAGCGTTTTATGAGCCTGCAGGGAGGTTCGTCTGTCTCGGTGGAGCATCTATTTGTTTAACTTTGCGGTGAGAAGGGCCGCCGACACGGAATAACAACAGCCAAGACTCCTGACTTCCTGCAAACTGCATTACATAAAACGCCTCCGAGCTGCGAGGCGGTTTGAGTTGAGGAGGGCTGGAGACTTAAGACGAGAGGGGAAGAGACAGGAGGGAGACACGAAATGGGCAGAGGAGTGGAAGGAACGAGACAGAAACAAAGACGGAGTAAAATGCAGCTCGCCTCCACGGGGGGAAGCAGCCTGGAAAAATAATTGTTGAGAGGAGACAGAGGAAAGCCACTAACGACAGCAGACAATAAAAACTGGCCACTACTGTAGCGTCTTCCCAGCCAGGATGACAATAACACAGGAACCGGTAGCCCTGCTCTTAGCAAGGTCTGAGGGGGATTAAACGGCCACAACCGCAGCACCTGAAAATAGAGCTTTGTCTGGGGACAGACTGTTATTAAGTCGTCTAAACACAGGGTCAATATCACCGCTGCTGCACCTCCAAGTCACTGAGCAAAAGGGTGAGGGTGCGAGCTAATTGGGTGGTCAGGATTATTTTGACAAGCACTGAATAGAAATCTAAATAATGAGGCAGAATTATATGTTACACACGCATTTGGCAGTTGTTGAGGGAGGAAAAAATCCTTGTAAATACAAATTCACTCCAAACATTGACTGCACGCTTGACTTTTTGGTGAAACAGCAATGATCCAAATATGCAGCCGACCAACCAATCAGTGTTTCCCAGCTGCAATTTTAAGACTCAAAAGACAAAAACAAAAAACCCACACACATTAAAACTCATTTTTAAGACTTTTATTACTAAACTTTCTCTAAGGCAGCAGTTTGTGTCCACAGGTCCTTCTAACATGCCGCAGTGAATAAAATGGTACAAAAATCAGTTTTTTGCTGTGTGCTACAAACATCATTAGACAGCTCTTGGTAAATAAAAAGTTCACAGACAATAGTAATAATAATAATAATAATAATAATAATAATAATAATAATGAGCATTACAAACATTCATTTTCCCCTTCAAGTATGCTACTATCCAAAGTGACTAGTGTAAAATTGGCAGAGGAAATAAAAATATGTTCATAATTATTTACATTACAGGTCCAACGTGTGTGTGTGTGCGAGAGTGTGTCTGTGTGAAAAAAGAAACACGATTGGAAACAGGTTGGTTAGAAGCGTTTCTGATGTTTTTGGTGGAGAGCCTACACAACAAGACACACACATACACACAGACACACACACAGTGATACGACTGACTGGCTTCCAAGTTTTTCAACACAGCAAAAAGGTTTAAGCGTTTCAGCACAGCGAAGGAACATTTAAGACTTGATTGACAGGCAGCATCCACCCCTCTTGTTGACGTTAAATAAGAGTCTCGTTCCTGGGGCAGAACTAAAGTAAATCGTACACCAGTTTTCTTGGTGCCCGACGTCTCTCAGAACACATTTGGAACAACAGGAAAATGGACAGACCTGGAAAAGGTTAGCTAGCAACCGGAGCTCGTCATTGGAACTTAAATTGGGAGTTTGAAAATATTATTTTGAAAGGGTTCCACCCACTGAAAATCTGGTAGTATGCTCACATGCAAATTAATATTCCACTGTTGTGTTTAAGAGATAATGCTACAGAGTCCTGGGGAACTTCAACGCCTCATTTGATTTACTGTTTGTGTACGATCTGGTTGTGAGATGACAAATGTGATCGGGAGGTGTGGATGCAAAGAAACAAATAGCAACCCCCCAAATAAATGATCAGACCTGAAGCAGGATGTGAGCTGGACTACAATGTGCTGTGAACACACTTCATATAGACGCTCCCTGGAGGATGTTTTCACAAGTAATAACACTCTGTGCACGACCGCGCAGCCAGCACAGTGTCATTTATCCTTCATACGAGAGCGCAGACAGGAACCCAGTCAGCCGAATGTGTCTTTGGTTTAACCAACTGAGACAAGCAGATGATTTAGTTTTCATGACTGCTACATAGTCTCGGTGAAACATCACTCGTGAATTGCGGGAGAGAGACGACAGACGGTGCCGACCCCAACCCGACTTCAATGCTACAGCGTCGACACACAGGAGGAGATTAAATATGTGTACCTTCATTTTCAGTTCACTTACAACAACAGCGCTGACTAATTGTGGTTTCACTTAACTGCCACGAGACTATCAGAGCAAGGCGTACCGTATTGTACATACACACCCGTGTGTGTATTTTAAGTGTATATACACATATCCACAAATAGGCTGTCTTTTGCTTCTCAACTCATGTCAAATATCTCTGTTCCTAATACAAGAATGCGTGTACATACAGTATGTACAACAATATACATAATATACATAACAACCTGCTAAAACTCCAGCTAGTGATCAATAGCTTCAGTGACAAGCTTATTTGGAGAAAGACAAAAAGCTCTCCTAACATTTTTCCCTCCAGAGACACAGAACACATTAATGTGTCAACTACTTCATGACTTAAAGGGTCCTCGCGTACATACAGACAAAGACAACGCGATTGACACCTCCATATTTCTTTTGGTGAAGAAAGATAACAGCTGATAGTCGTTTCTGCTGCAGGACCACTAGGCCCATTGCGGTACTGCTTTTCTGTCAGGCACAGAGATTTAAGACCCAGCTAATGAAATGTCATCAGGAATCAATAAAACAACCTGTCAATGAGACCTCAGGGCATCAATTTAAACCGACGTCTTCGTATATATATCTCTAAGATATACCGACTGAGCTAAAATGGACCCATCCCGAAAAATTCACAAACCGTCAAGTCAGCAAAATGAGGTCCAGAAACACAAGCTTTCAATAACAGGACACATCCATCATGTGAACTTTTCTTTCCCGCAAACGAGAGGAAAATTAGGACTGAAGTTTAATCTGGGAAGCCACAAACTTTACATTGCTTCAGTGTTCTGCACATTTGTCCTGTGAGTCTGTACATGTAGACTGTTGATGAGGAGGAGGAATGATTATTATATAAGACAGAAAACAGTTTTAATACTCTGCTCCTTTATGCACATTAAGGACTCATCAGGATCATTTTAACTGTTTTTATTTGGGAATAACACGCAGAGTATTTTATTCTACTTGGTCGACTAGTGCAAAATCATAAAGTCAGTGTGATAATGGATTCGAATATTTTTTACTGCATATCATCTCTATGTTAAATATCCATGTTGTGATTATTATGTATGTTCTCTCATGTTTCGCTTTTCCTTTCTCTGCTGAATCAGTTAAATGTTAATTTCACCCTTAAAACAGCATTATGCCCGACATGTCATGAATTGTACAGTACACTATAGGAACATTTGTCTCTCACAGTGTCTCTTAAAGCGATGGGCTTTGTGAAATGAGTGAGACAAACCCAGTGAGGCCTTTCAGTCTTCAACATCCGGCATGCTGAGCGGTGTAAATTTCAGCTAATTTTCTGGATGTCTGCTGGGTCAATAGCAGCTCGGCTAAAAGTTAAGGAAATATACTTTTTAAATCCACAGTTTGAAGGCCAATTTAGATACATATTGCAAATGACACTGCCCAAAATACTGGAATTGGGATCGGTCAGTGCACCAGTCGATTTCCCAATTTGACACCACGTTATTTATAAATGGGACCCTGCTGCTTCCCAGCGATGTCCTGGTCATACTTTTTTACTAGATATGAATGGCCAGCAACTTACGTTACGGATGTGCCTCAAGTAACACCACATCTGAACAGGGTAAGTTGTTTCAGATGTTAAACTGTATGCACTTGTGTTTTGAAATATTATAACCCCAATTAGGTAGTTTTTGGGGGGTTTTTTTATAAAAAGAGCTGCTGCTAAGAAATGCAAGAAACGACCTGAGGCAAACTAACCTCACACGACTTTCAACTGTGTAAACACAAGAAAGGCATCGCCGAGTTTGTCTCACTTTGCAGTTGGTAAAAACAGCAGAATTTGTCCCAAGCTGAACTCTCCCTTAATTGAAATGAAGCGCTGTGACACAACAGCCGGTCTGTTTCTAATGTGCTGACTGAAGTCGGGTTTCACAACCAGCTGCAACACTAGAAATATCCTCCACAAGTTCAGCTTTCCACAATAAGCATGGTTAAGAAGAATAAGAACAACAAAATGAAATGAACCGTCATGATTTGACAGCTGTACAACCGAACCAAACACATTAAGTCCATAAAAGTTCATTCATTCATCTGAAATGGAGTATTTACACTGTGCAAATGAAACTCCAAGCTGACAGTGTTCATGTATTAAGAGTTGGATCATTTCAGAGCTCCTGACGAATCATCTCTTGTGATTCCAGGTCCAGTAGAAGCAGATGGTTAAGACCAGGGGTGCTATCGCTGCACCCTTCACTGATCAAAGTCTGATCAAAGTCAACACTTTTCCTTCAAACGGTTCCTTTCAGTCAAATCCCCTTCTAATGTCTTTGGATTGGTATAACTTCATTTAAACCACATGAGAAGCCTTTGTTTTGCCAAACGATTCCTCTTGAAAACTTCTTCGAGTTAAGAAATTAAACTTAAAATTAAATAAAAACAAAATAAACTGTGGCAGCTTAAAAACAAAGATGGGATAGCAATATCAAAACAGACATGTCGTCTCTCTTGAATGACATTGTTCCTTCAGCATTGGCCACTGTAGTGCTGACAAAGGCTCATCTCTCTGCTCCGGACTGCTGCAACTTTGTACAGATATTCTAATTATGTTACTTTTTTCGACCCTTAATAACTCTTGTGATAAGCAACCATCACTTGATTCTTCAGCTGGTGTTTAGAAGAAGATGACGTCCTCCTTATTGAGGTCCTCTGTGTTGATCTTGTAGGGTGGCGGCATGCTGTGGCTGTGGCTGAGCCCGTGAACGTTTACCTGGACGTGGGCCTGGGCGTTCGGACTGAGGCCTTGTGGTGGCAGGTGCGTCTGGATTTGGAGGGAGCCGGCACTCTGCGAGTGGGGAGGGATGGTGGGAGGCTGCATGGGGGTCTGAGGATGAGACTGTGGAGGAGGCATGGGGGGTTTCTGAGCATTCGGAGGGTGGGAGGTGCTGATGGAGGAGGTGGACTGGGTGTCAGGTCCAGCGTTGTCTGGAGGACTGAGTTGATCTGCCAGAGATGTGCAAGAAAAGTTGTTAAGAGAACAAGGGATCGCTCCAAAAATAGCATAAAAACCTGCCGGCAGATTAGTCATTAGTGCCTGTTAAATACAGCTGGGCTTACACAGCCTAACTGCAATCTATCGCATGAAATCCTGCCAGTGTTTGTCTTTTGTGAGGGCATGGGATTAAAGTGTTAAAACGTCTCTGTCAGCAGTATAGCTTGCCATTAATCACATGGAAGCATGCGAAACTGATAGGTGTTTACACAGGGTGCGGTAAGCTTTAGAGAGGGATGTGATAGGGTGGGGTCCGGCTTGCCCAGGTGGAGAATGTGTATGTCTCATGTTTGTGTCTGTGAGAACCGAGTTTAATAATGCAGCAGGCAAAGACAGATGAGAGCAGACTGTGTTTGGGTTGGGAGTGTGTGTGTATGAAAAGGTACCTGCGTGGAGATGCAGGGGGTGAGGCAGAGGAGAGGCTGACAGCGGGAGCTGCTGGTGGGGGCTGATGGAGCGCTTGGCCTTGAGGGCGGTGTCGTCTCTGGCGGACAGCTTCAGCGGCAGCATCTGCTTCATATCCACTGAGGCTGTGGTGGAGGATGGGGAGGGGGGTGAAGAAAACAAGAGACAGAGACAGAAGGTGATTTAATTGTGAAATTAGATTTCACTGGTAAATTGGAGCAGCCGAGCCACTCTGAGGCCACTATTTGATAAATCAGAGGGCTGACCCAATTTAGACAGCTAATGTGATCTTAATGAGCAACTTAAATCACGCTGATCAGGTCAAGCTCGTGTCAGGCACAGATGGCTCGCAGGCTCAATGACAGCGAGCAAGAAAAGATCAGTTTACAACAGAAAAAACACAGCGGCACTGTTAGAAAGTGGTGAGTGATCTGACGATTCTAGATTGTGATGGATCTTAAAGGCATTCACAATCTACTTTCGAGGCAAATACAGGGATTGTGTTATTTACCGCCTTCTTACTTCTGTTTCCAAACTTCATGTGAACAAACCAGTAGAGCGATGAGGCCAAGTAAATGGCTATGCCGATTAAACAAATAACTTCACATGGCTTTTTATTATTGCAAAGAATGAACCATGAGGTACAGTCAGCTGCCACAAAATAACTTGCTGTAACGCAATGTTTTGCTCTTATGTGCAACTGCGGAAATTCATGGGCTGTTTCAAGTCCAGCCACAGTCGACAGGGCATTTCAAAATTGAGGGAAAAAGAAAATGGCAATTGAGATTGTGGATCGTGATTGGGATTAAATGGACTTTAATTTTAATTTTTGGCCCCAACGCCAAACCCAATTGTAAAACATCAACTGCATGAGCATGAGAGAGGAGAAAACCTGAATACAACACTCATGAATACATTTTTTTTTTTTAAATGATGGTGCTTTACATCAGTTTGTGTTGGCATGTGATGCACAGTAGGCAACTGCTTACACAAACATCAGAAGACTGTGTGTGCTTGTTGAATGACATGATGGTGGAAAGAAAGACAGAAGTGTAACAGAAAAGCCACACACTCCACACACTTCACCCTCTCCCTGTGCTGTGACACTCTTTGTTTCCTGTGTAAACAGTGTGAGGATGGTGCTTTCTGCATTACAAGCTAGTATTAACACTTTATGTAACACTATTTACTTAAATTTGTTGATTGTCCTAACTAACCCCTTACCCGTGCTGTCAGTGCGATGTGAGGCTTTGCCCATCTTGCCTCCTTTCCCTTTGCCACTGAACGCTGCCAGCTTAGTGGGGATCTGCTGCTGCACCCCAACCGGTTTGTGCAACTGGTTGGTGGTGCTGAAAAGATGAAGGGGCACCTCTGTCTTGAGCGGCAGGGTGGATGAGCTCATCTCCCGACGCAGCATCACTTCAGGACGCTCCGGATAGTCTGCTGGTGCGACGGACAGGCTGCCGCGCACCAGAGGCTTCTGAGGCAGCGGCAGGTCGGAGATACTGGTGGAGGTGGCAAGGCCAGAGGACATGAGGAGCTCCCCGTTCAGACTGCCGGACAGAGGAGCCACCTAGGGGAGGAGAAGGCTGTATGTTATTTGCTGAGAGATGACTGAAGTCTCCTTCAGTTGTTGCAAACATCATCACATAAGACATAAAAACTCAAGTTCAAAAAGGACGGTTTCCCAACTCTGTAATTATCCATATTTGTGGTCGGATTCAGTTTGGAATCTGAGTTGCGGAACTTGTCATGTGTGTAAGCAGCCTGCACTGAGTTATGTATGAGAGTCTTTTTAGTATCTTTTTGAAGAAAAAAAAACTTAAAGCAACTTCTTAAGAGTACAGAAAACACACACGCACACACACAGATACACACACAGATACAAACTATAAATCTTCTGTGTGCCGCCGTGCCTTTATAGACACACAATCTGTTGAGGAGCAGGGTATTTATGGGCTGAGCACGGAATCAGAAACACATGCGACTCTTTCTGCTGAGCACACACTATGGTAAGTTTGGTAACAGGCTTTTGATGTGTTCCAAGAGGCTCAAGGACAATGTGCGCACACACACAAAATGAGAAACATAAAACCCTTAATAGTCCCTGTGCACATAAAGGCGTGTCTAACACAACAGCAGCAGGGCTGTTAGACAAGCAGGGGAACAAGAAAATGGCTCTCATGACATCAGTGGATAAAAGACACTGACTGCATTGTCCGCTAATTACTAGACTGGAGGAAAGATGATCTACAGATCGAGCCAACGTGACCATCCAATCTGCATTCAGTCAGGCTGACAATGGCGCGGCGTAGTGTGTGTTTGCTTTAGTAATCTTGTATGTGCTGCAATACATTATCTATAAAAAGCATCTTTTGTTTGTGCTAATAGAAAGACATGCAGGACACGTTTAAGCCCGTTTCCAACAGTCTGACTCAATGTGTTGCAGAAGAATATACATCACACAAGCAGTCATGACATAAAATGGAACCGGTCATAAATGTTTGAGATTTTGGCTGTTCAGATTCACTTCTGCATGCACATGGAGGAACCCAAGAGTAACTGATGTTTTTTTGATAATTGATTCATCGTTTCAGTAATTTTTTCCAGCTTCCTGAATGTGAGGATCTGCTGCTTTTCTTTGTCATTTATCAGAGTAAATAAGTCTTTTTGTTTTGGAGTGCTGACTGGACAAAAGAAGCTTTTTGAAGTCATATCTTTTGGCTCCGATGAGCATTTTTCACAAGACATTTTATTGACTAAACAATCCCTTTAGCATAAAAATAATCTGCAGATTTATCAATCATGAAAAATAATTGCTCATTGCAGCCCTCGAAAAAACAAATTTTAGTTAATAGTCATTAGTGAATGAAGAGGATAAAAGATGCAAGAGTGGACCTACTGTGACTGTAGATCAGTTCTATTAAGTTCCTATATATGTGTTATAGTAGATCTGTCTCACAACATTTCCCAAAGATGGTGTATGTTTCTTTGGATCAGCATGACAGTTAAAGTATCCACGTAAAGACATGAGGATGGAAAATACATATTCATTAACTATGAGGAATCATAGTTTTACATAGATTTACATGGAGCTAAAGTAAAATGTTTCCAACAAACAACTACTAGCTATTAATGGGGAACGATGGCACTGACTAGTAATACAACATACTGGTTGATTAGATGATAAATATGGAAGCGAACCATCACGACTCAACTGTCTTATATCAGATACTTAAATAAAAACTACGGCCATATTCAGTTCATCACCAAGCAAAACTTTAACTGTGAAGTCTTTGACTTAAAGTCAGGCATCGAATTAACTCCTCTGTTTAGTATGCAGTCCACATGCTTTGTGATGGATGATAATTCAGAATACTTCCTGTAGAGATGAGGAACACATGATGAGTGTGTTTTACAAGGCGTGAAGGGCAAACTCATCTGACTGTGACTGTATGTTTGAAGAAACTGTAGCTTCCCTTAGTTGTAACAGCAGAGCATGACAACCCGATCCGAGGGGCCCTGCAGTGGGAAAAGTCTTCCCTAAATTCCCCTTTCTGCTTTCCCTCCATCAATTTCCCTCTTTCAGCACTCACTCATCTTGGCACACAGATGTTCCATTGTTCCCAGAACAAGATGATCGGCTTTAAGCGGCAGTAACTGCAGGTTTCCAGGGCAGTAAAGCGTGCGGAAGCTACAGAGCACAAACAGGCCTGACTGACAGCACATAAACAATTAGCACTGGCTGCCTTCCAGAGGCCACTGTTAATGACAGGTTTGGACTAGCTAATTATACAGCCAGGTTCCTCTCATCCTGAAAACTGCCTGGATACTCCCACATCATACATATCTCCACTAACAGTACAAGTTGCCTTGTACACAATAGACAACAGTGGAAAGCACATACTGGCTGTTAAATCTTACCTGGTCTATATTATGTGTGGAGGAGTATCGTTCTAAATATTGACTTAAGAATGACTTTCTTAGAGCCATGTGCAACCATGTGTGAGTTAAGCAAACCCTGTAGGCTTAATCCAGAAGTCAAACTGTGTCTAAGTAATAACCATAGGATAGATTCCATTTTTTTTAAAAAGCTTGGTGATGACTCAGATATTCATACAATGACTCAGTGTCGGGTCCTCTGAGGCTAAACATCACTTCAAAACTGAAACGATCCATCAACCGACAGGACATTATTCAGCCTCTTCTTGCACTATGTGACTTGGGTTAAGCAAGTACGATCTTCCACAAGAACTTCACTATGTGACACACCACCAGGTACATCAGGCCTTCATCTAGCTGTAAGAAAAAGCTATTGTGGAATTCTTAGTACACACATAATGGTGGGACAACAAGACCAAAGAATTCTTTGACGGGGGAAGCTTAGAAGAGAAAAAGAGAGACGGAGCAGGAGACAGGAATAAATCTTGGACACGCTTTAGGTTGTTCACAAGAGCTTTGTGAAATAAAAAGCTGGTCTTCTTGCTGTTGGACTACTAAGGAATAGCACCTGGCTTGCGTTGTCTTGACTTGTTTGATGTTTGGCAGTATTATCAAAGAAATCGATTCTTGGTGTTGCTTTAATACTTGAATATTCGTTTCAGCTACTTTTCAAGCAAAGACAACAGAAGGTTTTTAGATTCTTAAATGGAAAATTTCCGTGCTTTCGTTACGTTTGGGCAGATGTTTTGATCAAAATGGTTGGTTTGGACAAAACAATTCGATAAAATCTTACGACTCACCTTCCAATCTTTACTGCATTTTTTGGATGTTATCACAAACTGCAGATTAATCAATAATGATATTTATCGCTTGTGGTAGCTAGGGCTGCAGGACACGGTAAAAAAATAACATTGTAATTACTTTGACAGATATTACAATTGCAATATTTTCTTACATCTGGAGAAGAAGATTTGTAGGCGAGGGCATCTCGGCAGCACTACAGTTCTTCACAAAAAAAATGCAGCTTCTGTCAATTTGGAAATTGCATTCGGCTAGATTAAAATTGAATTAATTGCTGGATTAATTGTGCAGCCCTCCTTCACATTAAAAGACTTGAGGCAAAGAAAAGTGTAACTCAGTCTCCATGCATCTACGTTTTTTCCTTCACAGTGCAAATGATCAGATCTGAGTGATTTGACAATTTTTTAGCAGTAGGAAGCCACAGAACAACACTGCACACACTGAGCGAACAGCAAACAGGTGGGATAGCTATAGTGACAGATGGCTTAGAAAGAAAATATCTGCCCTCGAGCTCGGTTTTTCTGTCAGAGCTTCTCAAAGCAACTGCTGCCAGCTGATTATAGAAGAAGAGTCACATGCATCTACAGGCATCTAGGTGTGTGTATGTATGTGTGTGTCTGTGTGTCTGTGCGTGAATGAGCACACTGAGGGTGTTAACAGATAAAGAGTTACTCCTTGGCATTTTTTTTCCCGGACAGCAGGAACACATCCACACAACAGCATCGTAAATCAGCCTCGAGGACTGAGGTCAAAGAAGGGAAGAGATAACTCAGAGGGGAAGACGCAGGTACAGGTCAATGTTTTCACAGCGACCTTTAAATGTTTCCCTTGAGTTCTTCCGACCTTCACCTCTTTTTGAAATGTTCTCCGTCATGTCCATACAGTTAGTCATACCAGGTAGCAATTCAGTTTTACAGTTTTCTGCTCTTGAGCAGAAAGGCAGGAGAAAGGGGCAGCTGTTAAAGTGAGTGCTTCGCCTAAAGGCATCTCAGGACGTTATTGAAGGAAGAGCGATGGTTATTCATTGATGCATTTCCACTTCAAGACTTTCCCTGTAGCCCAGCGACAAAACCTTTGACCTCGCAGCCAGTTTATACCCTTAAGGTTTTCCATTGACTCTTTCTGTATTGTGCAGGACATTTCTCTTCTTGACTGTCAACCAAATCCCTAAAAACTCCAGTTGATTATAAACACACCATCTGACTTGACATTCTCCGGACTATTGAGCAATCAGACTCAAGGCTCTGTCCTGGGAGAGAGCCAATACAAAAAGCCTGAGCCCAATGTATTCCTTATCAGGGGCCAACTGATCAGATAACACATGAAAGAGACGCTCCTCTGAAGTCCGGACATGCTGCAACTAGCTCCGCTCTTGCGCAAAAAACAGTCACATATGTTCTGAAACACACACACAAACACACGAGGAGGCATGTCTTCTAGTTTATGAGGTCTAATCATAGCTGTATGGGTTTGCTGATGAGTCTTAATGTTGGGTGGTGGTGATTAAATGTCTGTTGATATCAGACTGGCTTGGAGCCTGGAACAGATCCTGAGGTCACAGCTGATGAAAAGACCGTTTGATGTGTTTGACGCAAAGGGGGAACCAACCTTGTCCAAATCTCCCATAACCGCAGCCAAGAAAGTCCCACAGCAGAGCCAGTGAGATGGAACTGCAGCCCATACATCTCTATGTGTACAAAATACACAAACACACTGCTTAGCTGCTCTACAACAAATATTATGAGTGTGATTTAATGGGGTGCTGAGTGCTGATAGGTCTAAATGTGGCCTGCCTCAAGTCTTATCTTGCCATCCATGTAGCAAACAAACAAACCGTGCAGCCAGTCTTCACCATCACTGTTTGAGTGAAGGCCTCTGTAATTACCGGGTCCCTGCATTACTCATCAAGCAGATTAGGTCAATTCAGCCCGAGGCTCCTTTGCTTCACAACACCAGAGGCTGTGGTTTTCCAGGAGTCGCTGTGAAGTGTTCTAGGTAGGCCTCACAGTCAAAGGCCTGTCTTCAGCAGCCAGTAATGAGACGATAAACCCAATAACTCATGTCAGCTGGTTGTGTTGTGTAAGTCTTGATTCACAGCTCCAGTTAACTGAAGGCTAAAGCATGTCACTGAAAGGTGAAATCTCTGGGAAGACAGATAAGCAGCCAGATTTCTGAGGATAAAGATGCATTTTTGGGACAAGTCAAGGCACTATGTCATCTGTCAGTTACTCAGCTTGGTATGCAGGATGAAGAGGCACTGACCAATCACAGATAACTGTCAGACATAAGCAGGAAGGAATGTCAGACAGCACAGAATGACTTACTGCAGACAGCCCCGATCAGAGAGACACATCTCTATGTGAGCATCGGTATCAGTGCAGCACTGGTCGAACTACTGCTACTTGGACAGCGATCCGGTTTGGACACATACTGATGGATTTTCTTTTCTTAGGAAGCAGGAAAGAAAGGAGACAACACTGACTCATGCAGCTGAAACGTTTCGGTTTTGTTATACAGTATAGAGCAGCATTAGTCATAGTGACCAATCCCATCACGAGGTGTGTTTTACATCCCCCTGGTGATATAATCATGTGTGTGACTCAGGTAGTGGAGCTGACGTTCATGTCCAAGCTCCTCTCCTTGTAGCCAAATCTGGATTGCTTGTCTTAGAAGTTTTATCCAACAATTTTAATCAAAAATCTTGATTAAATCAAACTAACAATCAGTTCCACCATAGTAAAAACAAACTTTAACCGATTGAGTCAGTGGTAGAGCAACAACTCTTGCGTTCTGCAAAGTAAAATTATTGTTTATGTCACAAGGAGTCGGGCATATTATGATTGCATGATTATGAATAACTTATGCCTTAAAATCATCAATTTGATGAAGTCTTTTATTTCCTGTAAGAAATGGGTCATACCTTATCCAATAAAAATGTATCTAAATTATTTTACTCTTGATACAAATCTATATTGTGTTACATCACTACATATACCAGGAACTAGGATTTTCTCCATCTTGCCCATTCCTAGTAAGAATTAAAAAATACTCTAACACATAAATCTCTATCGTCTTGCTTTGATAAGCAGATAAAGTCTGTACCAAGATGAAACTTCTCATGCTACAGTTACCTTTGCCTCTCTTCGGCTGGTCACAGAGAATGCAAATCAACCAACTGTGATGGTGACACAGACCTTTAGGAAACACTAAAGGCTGATATTAAGTAACTTCACTGTAGCTCCTTGACAGATCTGTTAGCAGCGGGCATGAAATTACAGTCAGTGGATCTTTCTAAAAGCTCCTCTCCCATGAAACTCACAAACAATGGCTCGCATTGTACTGCAAGGAGAGAAAGAGGGATACGAGTAAGGAAACGCAGGCAGGAGAGAGGAGGAGAAGAGGCAGGAGAAAGACTGCCCCCTGCGTAGGTGGATTCCTGAGCTGAGTGGTTAGGGATGTATTCAGCTGTATGTTTATCATCATGCCCATCTATGAATCAGGCTGTGGGAGCGGAAATCAACTTCCTTCAGTGGATGTTTCTTTCCACTGTATATTATTTACTGGTTATGTGTGCAGATGTTCGAAAAAAAATTAGACTGATTAACAAAAACAGTTAACAGACAGACTTTCGTGAGATGAATGAGACAGACATTTAGTGCCTTGTAGAAGAAGATTGGCAAGATTGCAAATGCAAACTATCTTGCAGCTCATGTATTAAATATATTTGCCTCTTCAGTGTTTCAGATGCTTCAGTACCTTAGAAGGGTGGGGACAGAATTTATGTCAAACAGAGTGCCAAGGTAGGGAAGAGTTTGGAAGATTATGCAAAAAAAACTGCAAAAAGGGAAGTCAGAGGAAGACGGGAAAGCCCCTTCCTATTCTTTGTCTTGTGAGTAATGTTCACCTGCAGCATTTTTCCTGGTATCATCTCTTTACCTCACTGTCACCCAGCACCTCGCCCTTGTCCTCGTTTTACAATTTATTACCCTCAACTTGAAAAAGGTGCCGTCACATATACTTTTATGAACTGCAATTTAGAGTGTCATATTTTTCAAAAGCATTTTTACATCCCCGGTTATGTTTTCACCTGCATCTGTTGTTTGGTTGGTTTGACAGCAGGATTAAACAAAAACTATCGAACAGATTTCCACAAAACCTGGATGGACGATGTGTCTCGGCTCAGAATAGACTAAAGGGGCGGATCCTGGATTTTTCTTTACAGTTTCTTTAAACATTGTAAAATACAGTGTTTTTCCACATTTTGGGTAACTTGTCAGTGGAATAATTCATAGATCTTGATGAAAAAAAGCAGGTGTATTTGAGTTTAGCTCATAGCTTTGAGTGAATACAATTTGATGTGGATAAATGGGATTGTTTGGCCTTGGCAGAGGTCTGCACTCTACTGAGCTCTTCAAGCTAAAACATTTTGAGTGAATTGAATATATTCCAACCACAACAGCTAGTTGACTAGTCTTGTATGTATAGCGTGCCTTTTCCCTGATCATGAAGACATACTGTGAATGTGTATTTTGGTCTGTTATATGCCAACTCATCGCCACCACAGGTTCCCCCACCTCAATAGTCTTTCTCTTGATCTTCTTCTGGTGTTCCAGCCGTTCCTTTTCTTTCTCCACAGCTCTGGTGGACTCTCTCAGTCTCTCCAGGTCCTGTTGGTACGTCTCCCTCTGATTCTCCAGCTCCTTCCTCTCTTCTGCCAGATGCTCCTGCATCAAAAGAGCGAGCCATGTTGAGTTGAAAAGTTTTCAGAGGTATCTCAATATCTTAGAATATAACCTGTATTTGTTTAAATTACTTGTTTGGGGAGACTGTGTGAGAACATTGATGTTAATCATTGGCATATCTTTTGGGATGTCCAGTGTTATGTTATTTCTGGTCAGTGATGCACAGAATATTGAGAAGCATATTTAGTAAGTAAGTAAGCTTGTCAAATTCAGCCTTCCACATATATATCTAGCCAATTAAAGCTGTTCCACAGCCCTCAGGTTGGACAGAGCGCTTCACCTCCAGTCGTCTGCACTCCTCCTCCCTCTGTCGGAGCCTGGCCTCGGTGGCCTCGACTTGCTGGCGGTGCCGCTCCCTCTCCCTCTCCCAGCGCTGCTGCTCCTGCCGGTGCTGAGACTGCAGCTTGTGGAAGCTGGCCAGCTCCTCTCTCTGCAGGGCTATAGTCCGCTGTTTCTCCTGCTCCAGGAGCACGTTCCCTCTGTGGCGGCCCGGCAGGGAGGCCCGCTGCAGCTCAATGTGACTGTCCCACTGTGTTATGATGGCCTGAATTAGACAAGAGAAAAATAAAACAAGAACGTGTGAATTTTTTTTAACACAAACATACAGAATATACAACATGTTTTTCTGAGACATCAGTGATGGTAATACCTGCAGACTGTAGAGCCTTTGGGAGAGCATCAGAACTCTGTCAAAGAACTATAACGGAGACAGCAGGAAAAGTTAGACAATAATCAAATGAACACAAGCATCACCAGAACAACATTTCATTGAATTGGCAAACTTCTCATTGGTGCATCTTTCCAGTTCAGCTGGCATGGCAATGAATATTAACTCTGGCAGTGTTGTATAGCACAAGGTGACAGACTTTACCTCAGCCTCGGGGAAGGAGTCGGACCAGATGCGGTTCCATTTGGGAGGAGAACAGCAGCTCTCATCAACCTAAGCAACAACAGACAGACAGCGTGTCAGGAAATAACATGATAGCATTGATCAGGGAGAAAAATATCATTCTGCACAGAAACAGTGTTTGAAAACCTTTTCCTTAACCTTGATATGAGAGCTAAGCACCATAAGATATTAAATATTGTCGGTAACGAGGATAATAAGTTAGCATTTATGTAATTCCAGTTCCCTCATCTCATATTCAATGGGTTTTTGGTTCGATGTCTGAAATGAGGTCTGTGGTTGACTTAAAAGGGTTTCACTTTTTGTTCTAGGTTTGTTCTGAAGTTGTCAGGGACATTCAGCAACATCACACTGAAAATAGAGATTCATCTAATCAGTAGCCGCCTTCAAAAAGATGTTGCAAACTGCTTCCCGATGTGTAAATTGCTCTAACTATAGTAAAGTATGTATAGTATAGTGAGGTAGAAAGCTTAGAGGTGGTGACGTCAAAGTAATGCGACTGCGATGTAGTTCATTTCATCGTTAGCTTTCTACTTCTACGACTGCCATAGCGCTTTGAAATCCTTAAAATGGAGTTCAGTTTTTTGCAGATTACCTTGCTAAACTAAATGTGTAAGTAACATAAACATGTGAAAGCTACAGTTCTTATTTTCTGCTACAGTACAAAATAAAAATAAAATAAAAATGTTGGTGAGGGCACCAGGGTGAATACATGCTTCCCTGGCACACTCTATTGTGTAAAATCTTAATGACCCTTTTCATCACACTGTCCTCACTATCCTCAAAACAAGTCATATCTCATTAGTTATATTTTTCCTGCCCGATCACTCTCAGAGAGCAAGATTTTCTGGAACATAGGTCAGTTCATTATTTCATGAAAGTTTTATTTGTTCAATTACAAACAAAGTGACAAGAGCGAGGCTAAAGTAAACATCACAACATGGTACCTGTCCAGATGACTTGGTCTTGTATTACAATTTACAGGAAATAACAGTGCGACTCATCCTAACATATAAGTTGTTTGTGTGTGTGTGTGTGTGTGTGTGTGTGTGTGTGTGTGTGTGTGTGTGTGTGTGTGTGTGTGTGTGTGTGTGTGTGTGCGCTGAGCCCCTACCGTCTGCTCCAGGGTGTGACTGTCGCAGAGGTCTTTGAGCTGAGGGTCAGAGCTGGCTCTCTGGCTTCTGTCTCTGTTTCTTGACTCGCCAGAAAAGTTCTTCTTCACACTGCCATCTGGCACAGACACACGGACACACACACACAAACACACACACACACACAGACAAACACACACAAATAATGAAATACATACATAGAAATATGGACAGTCACAAACATTGCACAGAAACAACACACACATATACATGTAAAATTGCACCCATAGCTGTCTTAAATTCATTTTGTTTTAATTAGAAAAACATAAACATAAATTCAAACAATTCAAGGAATAGTCAAGAACAGTCTTTTATTTATTTTTATTCAAAATTCATAAGTTATTAATGGGTTAAAAGCCACTGAAATACAACTCCAAATCCATTAGCTGGTAGACTTCTTCAGGGTATGGATTGTGCTGGACTCACTCTTACTGAGGATGGTGGGGCTGCTGTGGCTGCTGTCATAGCCCCCAAAGGTGTCCGCTCGCTTTGGCAGAACCCCAGAACCACTCCCTTCCTCTAGCCGTGAGGTCGGAGACACCTCCCTGACACCAGACTGCAGCAGATTCTGGAGGTTCTCCACTGAAGTGAGAGAGAAAATAAGTTAAGGCTGAAAAGCTGGACTCAGTGACAGGTTAAGGGGGAAAGAGAAGATACTGAATAATGCTGATGAATTACTACAGAGCTGATGTGAGCAGTAGATGAACACAACAGTGTAAAATTCACACAATGCCCCTGTATCCAGTATCATGCAGCATTGTCCTACCCTCAGTGATGGCTCCTTTGAGCAGGGTCTCCCCCTGCTGGAGTTCTGAGGCATCTCCGCGGAACAGCAGTCTGGACCGAGAAGCTGCGTCCTCCGCACCTACCACAGACTCTGCCAGGTCTGCAAACAGCTGCAGCTTCTCAGTTAATGCCTGTGCAATCACTGCGTCCTTCTGGCTCAAACGTTCTACAAGGGGAACCATGACATAGAAAATAACCTTAAACAATGGATGTGCTCACCCCTGCATCTTACCAAATATTTCTAAGCTTTGCTGCAAAAACATAAAATCTGTATGTCCTAAAAGAGTTTCAATCTAATGAAACGAAAATGCAGAGAAACAGTAAGTCCACATCTTAAAGCACAACAATTTAAGGGTAATATGAGACATGAGCACCACCTTGTGGCCAACTATATCTGCTGCTGCTTCTTTATGCATGTGTGCCGTTGACTACTCGATCTGCAGTTACCTTGAAATTCTTTGAACCTGAAGGCTCGAGCCTCTTCCTCTTCGCTGAACAGCCTCTCTTCTGTGTGAGGACAACTAAGAGGGGACAGGACGGGAAGACAGAGAAAATGAACTGAGTAAGAGGATTACACATTTTCTTTACAAAACATTCTACAAAATGAAAATAACAATTGCAAAACACAGTTGTGTATTCATTTCGGTGTTTATGCAGCTACCTCTCAACAGCTTGTCTAATGTGTGTCATCCAACTGTTTCGCTCCTCCTTGGAGGTGGTGTGGATCTCATACATCTCTGGTTCATTGGAGGAGGCACAGATAAGAAACATGGCTTTCTCCTCATGGGCCACTTCCCTGACGATCAGCTTCTGCAGAGAGATCACTGACGGCTTGTTGTCCTGGGTGGATAACAAGAAGGAGAAGATGAAAAAAAGGGCGGACAGTGAGCATTTTTTTTCTTAGTCGTACTTAGTAGTAAAATTTGATGAATCACATTGATGAGGCTACAATAAATTCTGTTCTCACTCACATCTTATCGCACATTGCTTACTCTTACTTACTTAGTATTACTTTTAAAGGCATATTTTGTGTTTAATAGTGTCACACTTAGTAAAAAAAGTAAGTTAATTCAGTAAAGGCACTCACCACTGTAGCAAATACATATCTCTGATCCTTCTCTTGTAGCAAGAGCAAAACATCTGATAAGAGAACTGCAAGAATATCTGGAGGGACAAAAAAATTAAAAATGACACATTATTAAGACTTCTGTCTGTGAGCTGGAAAGAAGGAAGATGATATAGTAGATGCATAAATACATATTGTTTTATCATGCCAAATCACCTTTGAGCCTGCCAGAAGCAGCTTTCCAGTTGACTGTGCCCTCATGCAGCAGCCGTCTCCTGCCCTGTGCCAGGTCCTCCCTGCGAAACACTCGGCCATCTTTGATTTTCCCCAGTGCCTTTGGCTCCATCTTGTTGTGTATGTCTCGGAGTCGAGAGTTCTTCTCATGGAGATTAACCAGCGCGTCGACCTGAACAATGGTGTCCTTAATCAGACCCAGCGACCGAGTCAGGTCCTCATGCTCTTCTGTACCAGCTGGAGATGAAAAAAAATAATACATTTGATGATTTATAGATACAGCAACATGAAAAGATTATTAGTATATGAGCACTCTATTTACGAATAATATATTTACCTTCAGTGTTTTGCAGAATGCGCTCCACCAGCACTGGGTACTTGGTAATTCGCTGTGTCACTAACAGGATACACTCAGTCACTCCTAGCCTCCGTACAATGGACAGGTTGTTAATTTTCTGAGAAAAAATAAAATACATCGTTTAATTTGCATTTATCACACTGCAAGTGGTCCTCACATACTCTACTGGAGAGGTGTTGTGGATCAAATCTGACGTCATGAATCACAAGACCGCTCAAGTGTCTCACCCGTATGATGTTTTGGAACTTTTTGTTGTTTTGCAGCTGTTCTTTGTAGTAGCTGACAGCCTCAGTGTGGTGACTGCAGAAATCTCCATAGCAGTCCTTCATCCTCTCGCCTACTTCACCCGAAAACTGGAGGCCAGAAAAGATAACTGTCATCGGACAACTTTGCATTTGTGTGCTGGCTAACACTGCACCCTCTGCTGTTAGGGCTGATGGATATGATTTAAAAAAAACATTATTGTTGGACATGTCACACATCTCCTCCCCACCTGTGAGATTAGAATGTCTGCCACCCTGTTGACAGTGTAATTCCTGTCGTTGGGTGAGATGAGGTTTTCTCGCTGCCGCTCTTTCAGACGAGACAGGAAATGTGTGTGGAGCTCAAGGAGGTTTTCCAAGCGGGGGAACAGACAATCCAATCTGCCCGCGTCCATCTGGAGGTTCTCCTTCAACTCCCGGACGTACACATGCAGCATGATTTTCAGTGTTCGCACGTGATGCATCTCGGTTTGCATCAGCTCTGTGCAATGACATCAAGTTACATGTTTATGTTCTGGACTGGCTTACAAAGGGAACCTCGTTCCCTCCAAAACCTTTTTTTTTTCATATTTTTCTCGCACATACACCTGACTGACGTTACTCCTTAAAATAGCACTTTCACACTTTACAAGTCAAAGTCTGTTTGCTGCTTCAGAGGAATACGACTCCAAATGCGAAAAAGGTTGTATAAAGCGACTCAATCTCTTGAGTGATGTCACTTGAATCAGTATGGGTTGGAACAAAAAAATGGGGTTGAGGAGAGACAGAGAAGTGAGCCTGCTGCATCGATTTTAATGTCCTCAATGAGTCTGGTAATGTTAATCAAGTGCGGTGCCATATCAGTGGAGTACACTTTTTAAATTAAAATTGCTGTCAATAACTTCCATTTGACCCCGTCTTGTGTGTAGCACTCATGAGAAAGGCTGACATTTAGACAAAACTATCCAATCAATGAACTAGACTAACCGTCAATGGACCGGACAGGAGACTCATTGACTGCACAGGTACAGGCGTGACCGAAGATCTAAGAAATCACACTTACCATATATCACATCCTGTCTCTTCACCATTTCTTTAGAGAGTTTCTTAACATGCTGCTGGTCAACTGCTGAACTCCACGACTCTGCCTCCAGGTCCTGAGCGTCAGATTCCAGTTCAGCCCGCACTGCTGCATAGTGAGAATCTGAGGAGAGGAGCAGAGGCATTACAAACTACTACTACGATATGGATGATAGTTTAACAATGTTAGGGGCCTGTGCTTAGGTCAGTTTCCTCACAAAAACAGTCAGAGGTAAAGTTCAGCAACCACACACATGGGACAAAGCAGTGTTGGTCTCATCATCAATAAGGAGAGGATTATTCTTAAACTCGTCAAAATGAACAGATCTTGTTGTAAACTCAAGTCCTCAAATGACTTTAACTGAATTTTGCGTCATTCATAAATGATTAACTGACTTAATGTTTTGTCTTTTTATGTTTTGGCAGGGCTGAAAATTATACATGGATAAAGTGACAAGGCAATAGGAACCTTGAAGTAATCTTGACTCAACAATGCAATTTGTACATGTTTTGTTTGTTAATCTCAAACTTTTAAAGTCTTAAATACAAGGCTTTACCTTCCTGGGAGAATCAGCCCATGATTATGGGACTACTGTGAGTGTATGAGATTAATTGTCATCTAGTCGTGACAACAAAATGCTCTATAAGAGTCAAAGATCTGTGTATAAATATAAGGAGATTTAGCTTAGAGGTGGTACAAAAGAATGAAATCTAGTTATTTTTATCTATTTACTCACTGCCTGAGCACATCCTAACCTGGGCTCCAATAAGAGAAGTTAGTTGCAGAGTTTTGGAGATATCAGCCATAGAGACGTCTAGCTTCTCTCAGATATAATGGAACTAGGTAGCACTTGGCTTGTGCTGCTCAAAGCTAAAAAAAAAACTAAAAAAAAAAACATTGGAATAACTCTGTCTCCAGAAATCATTACCCAGGTACTCTTACCACAGGTAAAAGGAAAAATATGTATTTTAGATAATGGGTTGAACTGTCTTAAAATAAATCTTTGAGGCTAAGATTCTGTAACGATATCATCATTATAGTGGCTATAATGGAAAGCAAATACAAGACAGTAAGCCCAATGTTGCTGATGCATACTTTGGTTAAGTGTCCCTCAGACATCTTCAGATTAGTTTTTATGCTCTTGCTTCAGCAATACACTGTAAAGCACCAGAGAGGGAAAATAAGCTGCTCCTGATGGTGCAGTAGCTTTTTGTATGTGGCAAGCCTTAGCATTTCTCTCTCTCTCTCCCACACACTACAGCCTAATGAGAAGGGTGAGGTCACCCCTCACTTCACAAAATACTCTCCACACTCTCCTCCCATGGATATAAGAAAACTCCCCAAAAACAAACTATCACTCTGCACTCAGGCGAATGCATAGATCATAGAGGACTGAAGAAGCTCAGAAAAAGTAGTTTTAATAAAATCAAACAAATTTCAGCCAAGACTAGAACTGCTGAGTTTCAAGCTATATCCCCACCTCGGTCAGTCAACTCACCTTCAACTATGATGGACTCTGTGGTTGAGGGAGCAAGTGAAATGGCATCTTCGTTGCAGCGCTTGGAGCGGAGGGCATCGGTCTCATCCATCTCCCCGGGGAGGGATCTGAGGGACGACAACCACAGGTCCAAGGTGGCGTACATGCTGACACTAATACAACTTAATCCCACTTGCCTTTGCTAGTCTAAATAATCATCAATGTCCAGAGACAGAAAGAAAGAGTCCAACATTTTTCTTCCCACTTTCCTACTGACTCCCCATCTTCTGCTCGTTTACGCCTTTGTCTCCCTCTCCCTCTCCCACTGCCTTACAATCTCCCTACACACTTTTCTTTCAATGCAGCGGAAAAGTGGTCCACTTCTAAGAAACGTCTAGACTCAGTTGTTCTATTAGAAAAGATAGCTTGCCTTGATATGTCAACTATAAATACACACCTTATGATGGCATACAGAAAATAGTACTTCAGCAGCAAAGAAACTAAAAATAACCAGCATTAATATACAGCACATCCTGTAAACACCTACAGTATCATAGATTTGAGAGCTAATTTTTGTGCTGGTTTTGAACTTCACTAGCATTTTTTTTAAAAAGAAACAAGTCACAAAGAAAGAGAGAAACCCCAAAAAAAGTCAGAGATGCTCACCCTGAGCTGTTGTGGTCACGGAGACTGTAGCCAAGGCTGGAGGCAGGGGTTGCGGTAGAGCTGGTGGTATGGGCGGAAATCGGCTGAGTGCTAGGTCCCCACGGACTAATGGTCATGCCTGGGGTGCTGAGAAAACCTGGGTGGCCATCCAGGGCCTGAAATGAGGCTGGGCCCAAATGCTCCCGCTCTCTGTCCCGATCCTTCAGCGCTGGGGAGGATAGACAAGAGAGGAGTGAACAGTGGAAATGAGAGGATGCAGAGGAGGAACGTGAGGAGAAAGGAGTACAGGACAGAGAGAAAGGAGAAGATGATCGGTGAGGAAAAGAAGATGAGGAGGTGGTTGGATGGTTGTTTGACTCCTGTCGGATTCGACACCAGTATCTTTTTTTCCAAGATCGAGGCAGGGATCGGAAGACTCGGCAGGTGATCAGGTCTCGGTGCATCAACAGTCGAAAGCCGACACGTCTGGACAGACCCCGCGATGAGGTGGAGGAAGGTGGGGAAGAGGAGGAGGATGGTTTTGCAGTTATGGAGCAACCTCTGGAGGTGCCTTTGGTTTTGGTAGCATCTTTAGTAACAGCTAGCTCCATTGGGATTGTCTCACACAACCGAGAGAGGAATGTAGCAACCCAAACTCCAAGGTAACGTTCAATAGCCTCTGTTGCATTATCATTACATATTAACAAAAATTAAAGTGATGTGCCTCCACTGGTACACAGAAGGTGGACAGGTGGAGGGCAGCATGGAGCTGGGTTTTATACGCGACAGCCCAGGTCCTTCACGTTTGGTCCCTTCTAGAAATTACGTTTCTCTGACCCCCTGCACAAACTACTGATTGAAACCAGGTGAGGCTCGGTGGACTCCAGCTGTTCCGAGGAGAATAACAACTGCTACAGGAGATTAACTTAAGCTGCTGCTGCTGCCTCCTGCGGGTTCAATTACATCCAACAGGAGCTGCTGACTGTTAAAGTAGAAAACAATATTACTTGAACTAAACCAGGGGTTAATGACTTTACTGGTCTCAACACAGCTAATTATCACCTAATTATTACGTAGAAAGACACACACACACACACACACACACACACACACCAAAGAAGACCAAGACCCACTTATCACAAAAATACAGTAGGGTTCATCTCTTTTTTAATCCTCTCCAAACCACCAGAGAGTGAACCAGCTTTTTAATTTGACACATAGGGACCACAACATCTAATCAATCCCTCTACCTGTTTCAAGTGACACTGTTGTTAATGGGATTCACAAGGTGTGTATTGTTCTTACCAAAGTGAGGAGATCCTGATGAGCCAGTCCTCGGTACAGAATCTCTCTGCGTGGAGAAAATAAAGCAAGACAGCATTATTCCCAGTGCAATTCACTCACGCTTTTATTGGCGTAAGTGACAGATTACAAAATGCCTAAAAATTGTCTGTACTGTCTTTACCGGAGCAGACAGTGGGCATGGACAGTTCCCTAACAGCTAATATGCACCTCATAAATGATGTAACTACAGAGCATAAAGTAGGGGCTAATAAAGAGAATAAGACCTGTGGTTGCAGGTGAATGAATTGCTTGTTGGTGGTGAAAACATTCTCTAACGCAACCAAATCGCATTTCTTTCAAAAACAATCTAAATGGTTAGATAGCACAACAGGTAGGAGGAATAATATCTATTTTTGTTTTTTTGGGTGAACTGTCTCCTTAAGCATGTGTCAAACCAATATTGCCTTTGTTCTTATTAATTGTTTATCTATACTTTTCACTCAATTAATTGTCAGTGCTACTGATCCTATGTCTGACCGTGGACATTTTTATATACACGGTATCTATGCCCAAAACAATAGGACACAGTGGAAGTTAGGCTAATTATAGTGACATCACTTTAGCCTTCGTCCTTGTTTTTCTGTGCTCCAGTGTTGTGTTTACCTTATTCTTGCTGCTGGTGCACTCGCCCAGCAGAGACTTGCAGCTCTTGTGAACGTTCACAGCACAATCTGAAAAACAGCAGAGGAAGAACACAGAGTCATCATTGCATTACATACAGAGGACACAGCACACAGAGGCAACAGATGGGATGTTTGGATTCAATATGGATGGGAACTTTGACACAGTAAACCAATTTAGAAATTTCAAAACCAATCCATCAGCCCCTGGAGGAGCTGTTCAAATTAAAAAAGGCTGTTTTGCCTGCCACCATCAACAACCACAACGTCAAGTATTTGTTTTCAGACAAGTATTCTCATCACAAAGTGACAAAAACACTTCTGGCCCCAGGAGCAGCAACACTGTGGCTCCCGTTTGTTTACAAGACACAGAGTCAACCTGTAGGCAGATCAGGAACTCCCTTTTTCTAAGTACTGCATTTCTCATTTAGTCCACTTTCCTCCCTGTAAGGAAAACAAAGCTCCTGCTCAAGTTTAGATAGAATGACTGATTTTTATCTCCGCTGTTTAACAGGGATACAAAACAGAGTTGTTTTGGAAAGCCTGGCTACTGTATAAGGTAAGCAACAGAAGCCCTTCCTGAAGGACTCCAGGCAGGCCAAACAAATTAAGTTATCACTATGCAAAGCTTGATCCCAGCCGAGGCAGGTTAAACCAGACTGACGTGGACAAAAAGCACATGGCCTTCAATGCAAAACATAAACGGTATACAGATGTACACAAGTACAGAAATGCATATACACCAATAAGAGAGCTGCCTGATTTGTTGCAACAGACTTCAGCTGACTGCAAGTGAATCTCACAATAATGGAAAACACCTTGGTAAAAAAAAAAAAAAAGGAAGAACATGTCAGAGATTAGAATCAGAGTGTCATTGTTTTGTGTGTATGAAACTGCTCAGACTTCATTTAAAAAGGAACAAAGATCTCAGTGTTTTTATTTTCAGTTTATCATTTATCGTTTAGTTTCTCAAACATTTGGTTATTTTTCTTGTGAAAACTAATTCAAACTTGACCAGTAACCGTTTATAGCAAGTGAGCACGTTTCCCCGACACTGCCCCCTTTACATTTACCATGTTACACAGTGAACAGGGCAGTGAAGTGATTGTTTGAGTCTGGTTGCATAGCTTGTTGACAAAGGTGGCACACCTGTGAACAACACAGCTTAAACAGGACCCGCACTAGCAACTTCCACTAACTGCTGTAGCGGCTAATGTAAAGGCCTCTGTTGCTTATTCTCCTTCTGTGTGCTGGCACAATGGAGACAATGACAAAAAATCTTCTTCCTGCGCAGTAAAGCCATGTAGCGGTGAGAGATGATTTGAGTGTGGAGGAATAAATAATAGATGCACATAAGTCCTTTAAGTTTGAGAGTGTGAGCATAAGCTAATATTTCCTCTCTGATGCAGTTTAACTCTACTGTTTCACTTCATTCATAATCTTTAACCAACACCCTCTGTCCTCTGTCCTGTAATAAATGAACAATTGCTGGCCGAGCCGAAGGATAAGAAAACAGAAACTGGCCTCCGAATAATCTTCACCAGCAGTGCTGCTCTGTCTCGTCTTTTGAGTTGGATCCAGCATCACTCAAATGCCACATTTTATTCTGGATCAGAGCAAGCCCACTGAATCCTAATGTAGACACAGAGCAGTGCAGTTTGCCCAAAAGCACTGAACATCGAACACAAGCGACACTAGAGCTTCAAAGATTAATCGATACGTTAACCAAAAATATAAATAGTTCACAGCTATTCTGATAATGGATTAATCATCTTAATCATTTTTCAAGCAAAACTGTCAACATCTGGTGGTTCCAGCTTCGTTAATGTAAGGATTTGATGCTTTCCTTTTCTCATTTATGATGGTAAATGAAAAGACTTTACGTTTTTGAATGTTGATTGGACAAAAGAAGCAAATGAGAGACATCACTTTGGGTAAACTGAGATGAGCAGAGCTTTCTAGGAGGACGTGGAGGAGACAGCCAGTCAGAAAAAGTAGCCAGGTAGGTGGTCGGAGTTTATGTCTCCATGTAGAAAAACTTTGGCTGTAAAAAAGCCTAAATTTGACATTCCAATGCTACTAAATCATCACAGAGACTGATCTTAGTTATTGCATATTCTAAAGAGTTTGCCTCCCTGCTTGCTAGACATAATAAATTGTTGCGAGAGTTAGGCTTCTTGTCTGCTTGAGCAGAAAGAAAATTCCGCAACATCTACACATGATCATATATATTCCTGCAGGAAGTTCTGCAAATCATTTCTTTTTAAACATGATTTTTGGGTGTCTGACATTAATTTGCACAATTCGTCAAGGGCAAAAAAAAAAAATACAAACACATTCAAGGATATTTCAAACTGTAAAATGACAGTGTGAGGCTGAGGCACAGGCTATATCTACATTAAATGCATTAATTTGTTCATTCAGGATTTTGTAAGTTAACTGATAGCTATAAACAATAGAGAGCTGACTGCTTCAGACTGAACCATCCTCATCAGATTTCACTCAGTTTTGAAGCTGGTGAATACAATGTTTTGTTTTTATACCTTTAGAGAAGATAACAGGCACAGAGATAAGTGGGCTAACAAACTCACCAGCAGTCAAGTAGCCAAACCCAGGATAATTTCCCACCTCGCTCCGACTTAAATTCCACAAAATTCCATCTCTCTGCCGGCCTGGCTCGTTTCAGACAAAAGCACAAGTCTTCAACGTCTCATAAAGTCGACCAAGCCTTTAGTACATCTTTAACAAAGCTAAGGCACACTGACACACAAGACTGGGAAACACTAATGTGAAAAATCAGGAAAAGATAATACAAACTGGTAGGTAAGCAGATCTAGATGGAATGAAAAGCCCTTGTCATTGCAATAACATCACTTCTAGTCATCATTGAGGAACTCAAACATAAGCCATTTCTGTTAAGGAATGTGTAGTAGGAGTGATTTTGCCCAAACTCCATTCAAAAGAAATTGTGCTTATTGGAAGTGTGATATGATCCTAAGATAAGCAAGAACAGTGTGTTTCCTGTTCACTGATAAAACAGCTTATTAACAATGACTTGTTGCAGCTATAGTACAGACCACCTCGACGTTTTCGGTGATGGCACAGCATGTAATGAAAATATACGAACGCTGCACCACAAAATAAGCCACAGCCAACAGATCAACACATACACAGCTTAGACACAAGGCCAGTTTAACTACTAACAAGGTGATTTACATGTATATTATCAGAGGGACATCAACCAGCTCTGCTACTCTTGACTGGTGTGATAAGTTCCAGTCACTCGGTCATATCAGCAGCACCGTGGTTTGGAGCAGATCCATGCGACACTCAGCCCCCCCCCATCAAAACCACCACCACACCCATAATCTGCTGACTGGTAACTACCCCATCACACAAGAAGCACACTTGCGGCATACAACAGCACACAGTTCACTGAGTCACTCAATGAACTAGAAATGCAAATGAAGCCGGGGTCACCACTGCGCCCGGCAGAGTAATAGAAGGGCAGAACTTTCCTTGGCCTGCCAAGGGTGGCAGAAAAAGAAACCACTCAAAGGACTGAGCAATTGGTGGAAAGAGATCAAAAAATAGCTGCTACTCTTAGTCTAAAGAGAAAATGCGTTGCCTTGTGTTATCTTATGGGACATGACTGGAATCAGCAGTGCTCCTGATAAGGAAGGGAGTGTTATTCCAGGGAAACATTAACCCAACAGTACACTTAAGCGTTGTTCTATCATATATACTACAAACACTGTTGAATTCAAGACAGTGTGGGTGGAACTGGAGTTTCCAAGTCAGGTGGTTTTGTCACATTACACTGGGAACTGTGCAAACATTGATGATGACCATACCCCCAGCATGACAAGGATTATTAGATTGTATTTATTAGTTTGTTAAGATAACATTCTTTTTATTCTGTTTCAGTCTTAAGTTGGAGTTGAGCGGTGAAACACTCCATACTGGTGCAGATGGACACGCCAACATCTGCACCAAATAGCAAGAAATTAAAAAAAAAACATAATCATATAATCCCTTTTTTATTCCATATATGTTTTCCATTTGTTAGACCTTCAGGTTTAGCTTTTATTTATTACCTATATACAAGATTTGATGCAGAGCTATGCAATACGACCAGAATCCCCTACCCTAATTTAGGTCATTTCTTATATAGTCACTGGTACCTATCACAATATAGCTCTTGTTCTGTAAATTAAATAAATAAATAGTTAAGACATATTGGCGGGGTCTTCCTAATTGGAATAATCTTTTCTGTGTCATGTCCGTGCCTTTCAACAGAAGTGATGTCCAAATGATGAAAATATTGCCTTATCACACAGAGTGTGATTTGGGACACAGCAAATAAATGATATAGCGTAACACGTAACCATAGACATTTTTCTATCATCACAAAATCTTCATATCACAAAGGCCTACTTTGACACGTGCTAAAAGATACCAAACGAGGGGAAGTTGTTCTCATTAAGACACTGACTTAACACACATTTCGTGTGACAAATCTTATAGGTTTGTGAGAGTGTGCAGTGTTTTCTATCGGCCACAGCATATGTAAAAAAAAAAAAAAAAACAGTCCACTATTTACATATGACAGAACGTGTTCAGTCAACGTGTTTAAGGAGTGTTAAACATATTAGACTCACACAGTGTGACTTTAAATGGTGTTGTGCCACAATCTACGGTGAGCATTCAATATGTAGGTTAAGCTACAGCTATTTTCTGCAACGGTTTTTCTTTGTACTATTCTTGGTGGAGGATCAACCACAAAGCACCCACTGCCACCCTATGCAGTTCTTAGAAAATCCGCCACAAAAAGTTGTAAAGACCAACTTTATGAAAAATAGGTCACAACAGCTGTTTTAAAAAGGTTTTCTGTACAACTGACATCACCTGCTTCCTGTGCATGCATGGGTGTGTCACACTCTCGGCTCTCTGAGATGAAGGACAAAAAACATCAACACTCGGGGCAAACTGAAGCAGCCAGCCGACCTATGACATCATCTAGTGAAACAGGAGGAACTGGGGCTCAGGGAGGCACTCACTCTGTCAAGCAAACCATCTCTCCCCCACCGGTCACATTTCTCACCCAAAAAAGGAAGGGTCATTATCACCACATTGGACCAGATACTACAAGAAGATCAAGCGTAGAGAAAGCTGAGGCAGGAGTATCAAGGCCTTAATAAATGTTTTATACTTCAAAAGAGAAAGATGATGTTTGCTGCCGTTTACTCCCCTTAGGATCTAGTCGCCAGCACCTGACTTAATCAGGCCAACAGATGCAAGGAAAACAACAATTTAGAGGTGAAAATCTACTGAAAGGCGATGTTAACCTTAAATCTTGAAAAAAATAAAAATAAAGTCAGACACCCAGAGAGCCAGGCATGCTGGAAGGCAAATCAGTGATGCATGGAGAAGTGGTGTGCTAACAGGGTGAGATGGGTGAGACCCAGAGTCAGTGGAGTGGGCTGTTATGCACCGGCGGACCTGCCAAGCACAATTAGCACCATGTGACCCAACCAGAGAGAGAGAGAGAGAGAGAGAGAGAGAGAGAGAGAGAGAGAGAGAGAGAGAGAGAGAGAGAGAGATCAGAACAGAAAGGTGGAAGAGTAACAGAAAAGCGAGAATTTGACAGTGAAGAATGACATAATTTAACACATCGAGGATTATGGCGTTTCATAACACAGGTCCAGTTAGCAGCTCCGGACTCTGAGCCAAACAGCACGGTCAGGGAGCACCGGAGGAAAGACAAGAGACGGTTAAACACAAGCAGCTGGAGAGTAGCTTCGACCTCCACCCCTTATCACAATCTAACTGTACATCTGAATAGTGTGAATTGTAACAAACCCCCTTTTACATCTAAAACATAACAGCTGAGCTCGGGTCAAGTTATCTTGCTGGCTAACGTTAGCTAACTATCACCTGTTGAGCCTCAAAGTCTGCAGCAAAGGGGGGGGAAATGCAATAAAGTGAAACTGAGGATTGGATTACAAAAACAGGCAGCGTTGGTGTGTTTGCCGGCTCGTTTACATTAACCATCACTTTAAGCTAATTAAAGCTAACCCCAGCTAACCTTGTTTTTTTTTTCAAATAGAATCGGTCGTCGGCAGGCTAACGCGCTAGGTGGCTAACAGTTAGTGAGCTGCGCGTTACAGAAGTTACTGGGGTTTGATGTTGGGGCCAGTTTGGGGAACATTAAATATCGAGGAAACTCAACAAGTGGCTTCCCCTTGTCAACACGCCGACTCAAACTCGAAAACGAAACACCAAGGCTTCGGGAGGGGAATTCAACAAGTTGGCTGTGATTAGCATTTAGCCGCTTAGCTAGCGGTCAGGATGCCCGAGAAGTCCATTGAGCGAAACAACGGGAGTTATCCACCTGATCCCGCTTGAGACCATCGCTACTGTAGCTGCCTCTTACCGTTCCGACGAAACCCGGGTTTATCTGGTGCCGCTGCATCCGAAAGGAAACCTAGTCAGCCCCGTGAGCTCGATAAATCAGTTCGGCCATTGAGATCAACGGCAACAAGTATCCCACATTCTTTGTTTTTGTCCAGTTTTGTGTCCTACTCTCACTGGGAACAATCTCTGGCATACAAACGACGCATTCCACAGGCTGATTCTCGGCTGAATCCCCACAGGGCTCGCTGCAAATTAAAGGGGCACTCACTTGTTTTCACACGCCTGTGTGTGTGTGTGTGAGTGTGTGTCAAAATGTTAAAATCTGTAACTTTGTCACTCTCAAGAGCCACACTTGATGAATGGCGGATCCTCTCACACAGATAGATGTGTTATTGGTTTCTGGTTAGTGTCTACAAGCAGCAGTGCAGTGTGAGTCTCCCTGGATGTGTGGTGTGCCCCGTGTGCCTGCTGAAACATGCCAGAGCAACTTTGTTTAATAAGCACACTATTGGAAACAATCATACATTACATCCCCCCTCCTCCTGCCAGACAGCATTTATAAATGCTGTTGAGGTATTATGGTCCTTGTCTCACACAGAACAGAAGGATCAGGGGGAACTTATTAGGTTCCAGGCATGAAATAATGAAGTGGGAGTACAGGGTGACTAACTGGCCCCTCTCCTCGGACAGCCGAAAAAAGAAAGTGGAAATGGCACTAATTTTGTGAGAACAGTTCTGTTTCCTTGTTTCTTTTATCCGAAACTCTATTAGGTGATGTAAAAAAAATTTCCACCAACAGACCACACGTCTTGTGAGAAGTCAGCCTCCGAGTTACAAGAATGTCCACGCAACAGGCAACCAGGCTGGCTGTGCCATGAGGAAATGCCCTGATGGAGGATGAAAGTATCACTTCTAAATTAGCTTGTATGCCCGTGGAAGATCAGTGCAGTCACTAGTGTGTAGTTTAACTGCATTACAAGGATCGCAGCTTATTTATTTAAACTTTATTATAGTATAGTTAAAAGTAAAAGGGCCAGGATTTAAAATGTGTCTGTTTTTCTCCTGACAATGAATTGGAAGGAGTTTGCTCTGTGTGGTTTATTTACACTTTATTAACCTTTATTTCAATAAAGTATCAATCTATAAGTACATTTACACTACTCAAGTTACATTCTGAGGTACTTTTCCTACTTTATGCTACTTTGTGCTTAAACTCGCTACCTTTTGGAGGAAATGTTATAAAAGAAAGTTTTTAGTTACTTTATAGATAAAAAACATTTCAAATATAAAACACATGAACAATATTTATAGAATATGAGGTGTTGTTATTGATCAACATTTTTTCATTGTTATTGCTGTTAGGGTATATGTTTGGCAGTCATTAGTTTACCATCTTAATATGTATTTTCTTTTATTTTCTGTAAGTTAATTGTGTGTTTTCTCTATCTTTGTGACGTGTTAACATTATTTTGGTCGAGGCTTCAGATAAACCCTCCAGGTTTATTTGCCTCTCACTGCGCTGGATATCATTTTCTTTTCTTGTTAATTGTGTGTATTTTCTTAAAATTGTGCATAAAGAACTCTAGTAAATCTGATAGCCTACCTAATCTAACAGTATGTAAAGAAGCTAAAATGTGGTCACATTAAAAGACCGCCACACGTTAATGCATCTGTAACCAGAATGACACTGAGTAGAGAGCATACTTCCACCACTCACTCAAAGATACCAGCCAAATCAGTACACCTGATTCTTTTCATCAAGATCAACGTGCTATTCTCTGAGAAATGAACTATACAGTACATTTTGCTGCTTTTACTTGACTGCAGATGTTTTTTTGTTTTGTTTTTTTACGTGTAATGGAGTATTTTGAATTTAACTCAACCTCAAATATGTTGCAACACGCTTTATAGTTTCATCAGTCAGCGGAGCAGAGTCGTATGGAGACATTAAGAGACATTTCACGGAATTTCAAAAGTTCTGTTAAAGGAAATGTTTACGGATGTTAGAAAAATGGATGTTAAAGCAAGAAATTAAACATTCCTATTATTTTCCAGTAAGACTATCAACAAGTTTGGCCATTTAATTTCCAATGTTTTAATTTCCAAATCTCTAAAATCAAACTGCACTTAACCACGACCTCATGAAATGGAAGGAAGCACAACGATCTATTTCTTTCAAACTTTACCCCGCCCAATTCATCAGTATAAACTCTTTTGATAATTCTATTTAGCAGACATCTCTTTCAAATATTTAGTACAATAAAAAGGTAATACTTTGCCTAATTTAAGTCTGCCTTGCACTGGACTCTACTCACAAACATTTTTTTTTTCATTGTCTGTCATTGGGTGTTGCAGGCTTATCAGCTGACCTGCAGTCTGTAAGGAGTGTTGTAAGAGACGACGTCAGAGAAGAAAAAGGAGCTGTGAGGTGCTGAAATGTCCTCTACATGAAGCTGTGGTTGCCTCCAGACGAAAGCAGGGCCCACTTTTTCATTGTAAGAGTTCAACCAGCACACAAAACACCCAGGAAATGTAAAGAATATTTCAAGCCAGACAAAAACGGAGTTAAGGCGTGCTGCAGAATCGCATAAACAGCTGTCGGAGGATGGTGTTAATACATCAGATAACACATCTAAACAAGTGAGAGGAGTTGCGCAAAACTAGGACCCGCAGTACTGACGCAGTGTGAAATGCTTCAGTGGTTCAGATGTTGTTCGAAGAGGAACTGATACGCAACAACATCTTCCCTTCAGCAGAAATGTACAAAAGAAAACCCACTGTCTGTATGATGTGTGATTTTTTGGTATGACACTGATGTGAAGACCTAATGCCATAATCAGCCACATGTCAACACGTGTATTAAAATAACATCCAGTCAGAAATAGTCACTTATTGCAAACCAGCACTTGAGTATTTCCTGACTGCATAATGAATGCTTTATGATTTCTGGTTAGATGTGTGTGACTGTGTGTGTGTGTGTGTGTGTGTGTGTGTGTGTGTGTAGGGACGGGGACACACACTGTTTGCTCCGACAAGTGGGCGAGTGAGCATGCGTGCAGCAGCGGATGCAGAAATAGATGTGTCTTTGTGTGTGAGCTGAGCACCTGTGCACATTCTCCGCCTGCGCCGGGCGGAGAGCAAGCGCGTGTGCGTGTACACCTGTGGTTGTGTAGGTGTTACTCACTCATGCACTGCAGGCCATGCTTTTTCTGCAGGGTCTTGCTGCACAGTGAGCAGGTGGCACAGCTGGAGAAAGAGCCAGGCACCAGGTAGTGCTTGTTGCTGCCGGTGCCACCACACACTTTCTCTTTTGCCTCCTTCCCCTTCTCTTTCTGCTGCTCTCTTTCTCGGCTCTTACCCTGCAGAGGAACAAGAGACGCAGACAGATGGAGGGTTTTATATGCAAATCCGTGTGTACTCTTTCACCAGGTGTGACGTTGCATTATCATGTCAGACGCGTAAGGTGTTTTTTAGGTAGTTAAGTGACTCTTCTGTGCAGCAACATGCACACCAGGATTGGTCTTAATCATATAGAATATATTCTTATTTTTAGCTCTTCAAACATGTTTCATGCCAATTCGATCTCATATGCCATTGCAGTTCAGGCAACATGGTTTGTTGCACAGTGAGTTCAGTATGTCTGTGGTATGAGCTTACCTTATCTTTATTGAAGGAGCCAGTCACCCTGTTCCTCAGAGAGCTGAGAGTCCTCTTCACCTTGGTGCCTTTCTCCACCTTCTCTGTACGATCCTCCCCATCCTCATTCCTGTTGAAGAAGCAGAGAACGAAATTCACACTAAAATAATCATGACCATGTAATCCTCGCATACAGGGCGATCAGGTAATAATCTGAGCTTTGGGGGTCACAGGGCAGAGATACATAAATACCCCAAATGACCCCCCACACAACTGCTTTCCTGAGAGCTCAAACCTTGCTGGCTCCCAGACAACTCGGACCCTGGCCTCATATTGACATCTGATATTAGTTTGACATTATTCATCAAAAGTTGTTTTGTTGTATTTCTTGTCTCATATTGTTTTTAAAGCTTAAAGCTGGGGTTACTAAGACTGCAGAAGCCAGTAAAAGCAAGCTAAATTTGAAGGTATACAACCTCCATTCAGAGCCCCCCCCCCCCAGAACACACGACGCAGAGCCGTCTTAGCGCTCTTGTCAATCATGTAAACATAAGAAATAAATAGCTGTCACGGATGTACCTCCGTCCTAAAAAGCTACCCAGCGCGTCAGTTACTCCCCCGAGCGCGTGCTTTATGCTAAAGTCAGCCGCTACATGAACGTGTTGCTGCTGCAGCTGCTCTTCCATTGGACTCAGGGGTTGTGTGCAATGTGGTAGTTGGTAAGCGATGAACGTAAGCAAAATGGCTGTCACTAATGTACTTCAGTCCAAAAGGGCTACCCAGCATGACAGTTTCTTTAAGCTTCATGCTAACATTGACCGCTACAAGATTGTGCTGCCACTGCTGCTCACTTGTTCCTAAGGTCAGGGGCTGTGTACTTAGTGCTACTGAGTTAGCAAGCTGCACAAGTAAAGACATTTTCTACAAATATAACATAAAAAAGGCTCCAAGAATAACTTACTAACCCTAACTTTAAGTGAAGATGGGACGTTCTTGTGCCAGAGGTAAGACACACACTGTGTATCATAATTGTTATGCTCTTTCATAATTGTCATCGCGATAGTCATTATGGAGAAGCGGTTGATTTTTTTAATAAAATAGTTACTGTTGTATTAATGTGAATTGGGAGTTCATTTGTACCACGATAAGAAACCACATTATTGCAGAAGCAAGAGAAAATTTCAAGAGACTGACGGTTCATGTTTTACCACTTTTGGTTCTGACCGTGTCCTTTCATATACTGCCAATGAAACACATCATGCAGTAGCGGAACACATATTACCCGATTATCGAGCACCTAATTCTGTGGGAAAATGGTTATTTTCATCCAAAACTCCATCATTGTGAATATTTGTGCAGCTTTAGAAAGACAGAACTTACTCATTAGAGAGGAACTCGTACCAGGTGACATTTCCTGACACTTTGGTCTCTGATCTGTTGTTCCTCTGCTTCGCTCTGTGGGGGAACAATGAGATGATGTCAGTGTGGACTAACTAGTCTAAACAAAGCTGACCATGAGAAACTTTAATCACAGCACACGTGAAGGGGTGTTGAGAAAAATAAAGACAATCAGAGTTATGTGGTTTAACCAGCAGTGCACTGTTAGGAAACAGGTTACTTTGTTAGGTGGGTTCACCGTCAACCGATGATTTTGTGACATGTCGTGTTGTCGCAGAGCCTTTTTCCGGGGATAATGTCATCGTTGTTTGAGTGCAAAGACGGGTACATGTTGGCACACATGCACGTGCATACATGTACACACACACACACACACACACACACACACATCCACACAGTGCAGTGCTCCCTGATCACAATCTGTCTCTGCAGCTGCTCCAAAGTGGCATGAGCAGGCAGACCTCCCTCTCCTGTTTACTTACCCATGATACAGCTTTAGCTCCTGCAGAACTTTCTGTACCATCAGCCTAAGACAAACAAGACACTGAGGCTGAGTGGGGGGCTGCGAGAGGAAAGGAGAGGAGAGGAGAGGAGAGGAGAGGAGAGGAGAGGACGAGACTGCTGGGAGCTGGGTGTCAAAGTGTGATTTACAGATAAATCCTCCCTCGTCTGCTGCATCCACACAATCAACAGAGTACACATATACCTTACACACACACACACTCACACACACTCACACTCACTCACACACACACACACACACACACACACACACACACACATACTGAGGGGCCATCTAAGGAGCTGGGAGAGAGGACTGTGGGAGGAGGAGGTTGCAGACATATGACATGGAGCAGAAATGTCAGGAGGGAATGGGGAAAGCCCCCCTGTTAACGTGGGAGTCAGACAGCAGGACCAGACTATAATGATTTACAACTCCAGAATAGTATGTGACCTATTGAAAAGTTGCAGGTATAATCTACACGACACAAGTGATCAACGGTCGCCTCCTGTGATTCAAAACCAGAGGAGCATCCTTTTTTTTCTTTCCTTCGGGCATCATTAAAAATCTAAATCAGCCTGAAGCAGCTACTGGAAAGGAAACAGATATTCCATCCAATACTGCAAGCTAACTCAAGTCGCAGATGTATTTGACGACTGTGTGGACTCACATATAGCTCTGTCCTTCAGTAGAGTGAAGGTTTTCTTCAGGGTCGAACTCCTCTGCTGCGGGGGAGAAAGACGAAAAACTGATCAGATGTGGTGAGAAACACAAACTGACATGTAGTCCACATGTACAAACACTCAGTCCCACCTCCTGCCGCCCGTGCAGCCTGTTTGGATGTCTGTACAACACGAGAAATGTGTGCAGCACGTGAACATTCGTCTGTGGCGAGGATCTCTGAGCGGGAGTAGAGATGCCTGCCAGTCGCTCCACTGGCCTGAAAGCATAGAAGAATACAAACACATTTACATCACATGCATATCTCAACTCCCCCAACATACTGCTGTGATGCTCATGAGGATAACTCTTATATACTGTGGCCTTTACTGTTGCCATTCTGTTTCTTGTATTCTATTTTTTGTGTGACTATTTTAGCTTAAAATAACGGCTTCAAAATCATGTTGACGCTACACTAATTTGTAATGGGGAGGAATTGTGCCTCTGTCATTTCCACTATAGCACCCTGAGTTCTTGCACTGTGTAACTCGGATGAGCTGCTACAATCCCCCATCAGAGGTGTGTCACACTTTCCGGCACTACGTCACGTCAGTTAATCTGGATAATATTTGGTGAAGAAAATGTTTTGTAGTTTTCCCTCTGGTGTCCTCCTGGGGCTCTACCTTAACTCTCAGGATTTTTCTGATGTGCAGATAGCTTTACTTTTGCTTAAGTAACCACTAACTGCTGCTAACTGGAAAGCCCCGCTTAGCTAGTTAGCTCAGTTAGCCCCACAGCTAGCTGAGTGCCTGGACTGGACTCATTCGGAGCATAGGTGGATGTCGTTTTTTTTTTTACACCACTAGCACAGGAGCATTGGACTGCCAGGAGGAGGAAGTTCCATGAGTGGGGAATGGCGGCAGGGAGCGGCACCAGAACCGGGAATCAGGAATCATGAAAGAATCAGGGAAACATCTAAAACAAGCAGGGCAAGTGGACCCCAGGACCAGGATTGAAAGAGCCTGCCTTAAAGGATCAACACAATTCTATATTACCTGTGTGGCCAGGTTTGATATACAGTATTATATTCCTCCGTGCTATTGAGCTCAGTTTTGACCCCCAAACCATTAAAACACATAAATGAGTCACTGTGCAGCAGTGGTGAACCTGTACCTACATCACCACAAACACACATGCTGTAGTTCACTTCCCTCATACACCAACACTGAGCTGTAAAAAGTTTACAGAGCACCAAATGTGTGTTGATCCACAGCTGTAAATAGTCCCCACAAATGCACTATTTCCTCCTGTTTAAGTGACATTTTGTAAAAAACTACAGTGCTCAGCTTTTCTGAGAAATCACGGAGGCTTTTTTAAGAGTGAAAGTCGTGACCTGTTTTTAAGGATTAATGTCTTCAGTGGAAACCAGTGGGCATGGAGTTCAACAGACAGGGTGAGAACGATGCAAAGTATTGAAGCACTGGCTACTGACACTGTTCTTTGCCTGGGGAAAAATTGGGCCAGTCACATCCTTTCTAATATGGGGCAGGTTTGATATCGATGGCTGTGAACAAATTCACATTTGTTGAATATAATATTCAATATGATGCTTTATTACCATGCTGGTGACCCTGGCTCTTGGACGTGGCATCCTCAGCCTAAGACCATCTATTTCGTCTCCAGGGTCTGCTTTGAAGCTGTTAGATGGTTGCTCGATGGACTCAAAGAGAGTTTTCTGTCCCTCCTCATCATCCTCCCTCTCTCCATCACTGTCCATGGCCATGGTATCCAAACTCAGTCTGGCAGGACAGCACAGCAACATACACATACACACAGCAGAGGGTTAACCAGGCAGTGAAATAGCACATGTGTCTATCAACCAAACAAAACGTTTAAGCACGACACTCTATGACCTGTGTTTATTTTTGTGTTTGGTTTTTCATCAGGTATTTCAGTGCACTGCTCTCAGCCCAAAGCAGCCCTGTCTGCATTATTTAGAACCTGTGAATTACCAACCAAACCACTGAGACGCTCAGCTCAGTTAAAAAGCACCTTCTCGTTTGTGACTGTAAAGCTGGAGAAAAAACTTGAATTTCAAAAAAATTGTAGATGTGAACTGGTATAGTTATATTCATCCTTTTGAGACTCCCCTCTCCAAATCTTTCCATCCATCCATCTTACCTCCTCCCCAGGTTAATGGGGGACACAGGGACACCCCAGCTGTGCCTTCGAGACGTTGACATGGATCTGACCAGATTAGGAAAGCTGTCAAAGTCTGGCTCTCCGTCTAAATCCATACTGCATTGGCCCTTTACTCCCTCTGTGCCTGGTATTCCTTTTGCCGTTTCCATTGTTCCCAATAGTCCATTCAGATTAATTGTCAAACTGAGCCCTACTGCAGGGCCTGAGCAGCCACCACTGTCAATGACACAGCCGGGCAATAGTTTATGATTCAGCTGAGTGACCACAAAGTTGTGATGAGGCTCCTCTGCAGGCTGTATAAAGTAGGTAGGAGGTGGTGCATCGACCTGAGGTGAGCGAGGGTTCAAAGAGTTCTGTACAGGCTGGTTGATGGCAGGACTGTCTGTGTTTGGGGACACCTGGACGCCAAGAGTAGGGGTTTTGCTCTCTGGGACTGAGGTTACTGGAAATGCAGTAGACTGTGAAGTCGGTATCCCTCCCTCCAGGTCTTTAAAGTACTCTGAGTCTCTGAGAGAAGGGCTGAGGCCCAGCAGGTCCTCCACACTGTTGCTCACCTCGGCACAGGGGCAGTCGTAGTCACTGACTACTGAACATGTATCCTGCAACTCAGCAAGAGAGGAGGGGAGGCAGAAAGCAGCCGAGAAGACATTTAAAAGGAGATTAGAGAGGTCAGACAGTAGACTGACATGGAGGAGATAAACAAGATATTCTGAACATCAGCTGCAATCCAAACTTCAAGTAACTCAGAGCTTAAAGAATCTACAGCTAGTGCTAGTAGCTCTGTAAGGCTATATTCATATATGTTAATAGAATATATATTGTTTACCATGTTTGCCTAGAGTTGTTAAGTTATTTTAGAAGAACTGTTTGTAGAAGATCTCTTAAAGGAGATGTATTGTTCTCATTTTCAGTTTCATAACTGTATTGTGGGCTACGACTAGAATAAGTTTTCACACTTTAATTTGTTGCTAACAGCAACAAAGCGGCTGTGTTAAATAAATTCTTTACCAGCCACTCAAACTGCTAGGCATAAATTATGCAAATGTCTGACATGGTGACATAGTGTGATGTCATGGAATTAAAGGTGGGTCTATTGACGAGCATGGATGGATAGCCAAAGGTTAGATGTTTTTACAAAATATCACCTTTGGCTATGAATGTCCAAAGTAACACATTTCACAGTTATTCATTCAGTATATTTGGATCGATTGTTTAATAAAAAAAAATGTTAATCTCACAGTACCGTGGTGCTAACTTTTGTCAGGGGATCAACAAGGTCATGATCATTGGAAACCAGATTAGAGAGCTTTACCTGGTCCTCATTGGTGCTACCAAAAAAGACATCCTCAGTGATAGAGGCAGGCGATAGTGAAGACGAGGATCCTGTTCCACTGGGAGCCTGAGGCTGGACACTGAGCTGGGCACTGGCAGGCCCACAGGGCTGACTGCATGGCTTGCACTCTGATGCTGAAAGACAATAGATGTGATGTTTGCAAGTTAGAAACATTTCCCGCAATAGCTTCACCAGTCCCATAATGAGAAAAAGAACACAAAAAAAGACAGATGTAGCTGATTTCAACAGCTATACAACACCTGTGTAATCAATTTGAGCGATTTTGAGTACGACGAAAGAAAACCTCAGCTACAGCCCCTGCTTCAGCCTCTCACTGAAAGCTCCTTTACATTTCCATTGCATAAACAGATTCCTTAATTCACATGATGCCACAAACCACTGCAAACTGCTCGGTGAGCCAGCGTTAGTCTCCATGCCAGTGGTGAGAGCTGGAGATTATTCCCTCACTGAGCATTCAGTGGCCTGAGAGGCTGCCTGTCAGGTAAATGATATACTGTAGCTATATGAAGGAAATGTACAGAACGCAGAGAAGTATGGAGTTTTGTAACACATTTGAGGTCAAAAGTATGTAATTATAACATTTCTCACATTTTACATCAATATGAAATAACTGTCTCCGTCTGTGGTGTCTGAAAAGTCTGTTAAGGCGTCTGACTGTGTCAAGTTCACTGTGAAGGTTTCAAACACGCCATGCCCATCTGAGGAGGGGAGAGCCACAGCTACAACAGGTTACATAAGCCTCATTTCATAAGGGACGCCTCCTGTGAACCCAAGCCTTAGACTAAGCCAGCCTGGCTCCACACAGGCTGACTCAATTCTCCTTGAATAGATTTGCTTTATTCTTGTTCCCTTGTGAAGGTGAATTCATTGATCTAACATATCAAATCAGTTGCAACTAATGCCATGTTGGAATGTAAACTCTCTGGGCAGAGTACATTTAAAGAAAAAGAGGAAATAGAATATGGAAATTATCAGATGAGAGAATCAAATTAAGTTTCTGCTTTAGTGGAGAAAACTGTGGGAACGGGCCACCTGCTTAATTGAATCCTAAAACAAATAGGGGGCATCATATCACCAGAGTAACCTCTAACTGTAGCTTCCATTAGCTAGCTAGCTCAGTTAGCCGTGCAACTAACCTGACTCCTCGGGGAGTGTTGGTGTAACTTGCACACACAGTAGCTTTGGACTCTTATGCTTGTTGTGGTGCCCATTCTGGTGCCACACAGCCGCCAAGACCGACAGAGGCCAGTGTGACAAAAGGAAATACAGTATGGAGGCGATTTACGGCAGCTCGGGGGAAACTGACTTGGGGGATAACAAAGACATGCCAGTTTCAGGAGGAGGCTGGGTATCAGAGAGGCATCAGGGTTTGTTTTAATTAAACCAGAGTTGTTGATTGTTCCAACAGTGAAAACAAAATCAAGACGTTTTAGTGAGTTGTATTTCTTTTTTTCAATGAAGTGTGTTTTGTGATGAATGAACGAGGCAGTTATTTTGATAAGACTGAAAAGAACTGAAAAGTGCAGGCTAAAACGTTATGACACATGGTCATTTGATATGTTGAAGATATGTAATGTATTAATTATAGCAGCTTTAAAGACAGAAAAGAATATTATATAATCGGAAGAAGTGGATTATGAACCACTACTTTCAATAAAACTTTTATATGAAAAGCTCAGATGGTCATCTCTGACATCTCGAAGGCGTTACTAAACTTTAATTTATTCATTTAAACTTTTGTTGCCAAGATTTTCAACATCCTCAGCGGAGTCCAAAGCTTATATCTGTGACATCACAAGACAGATGAGCTTTAAAAGTTCTTTGTACCTAAGCTCTAAATATGGGGGCAACTGAGCTCCTCTGACATCCATTCAGCATCGTTTTTCTTGCACATAATTCTTTAACCATCTGTAATTATTTTAACTGAAGTGACTGTGTGTGATGATTGTTCTGTGTGGTTCTTATACTAGGAGACATCAGGTAGTGTTGTGCGGTGGGATGAAATGCAGACAGGCCACACTCTGAGTCCTGCGCCGTGTCCTGCTATAAACCAGCAGCATCCAGTCCCCCTCTTCAGCACAGCAGCCAGAGATGCTCTCACATAAACACACAGAGACACACACTGTAGCTCTATTTTCTATATTACTAAATCACTGCCTGAGGCTGCGGGGATGGCAGCGTCCCCGCTGGAGGGAGAATTTGTTTGTGTCCAAATCCCCCTCGTGTTAAGTGTAAACTTAGACACCCGGTGCAGACACCGCAGCGGCAGCCTGATGCTGTCTTGTAGCGCTGCTGTGGCCTTTTATGGTTGGCCTCTCATATCTGCTAATACATCATACAAGGATGAAACATCAGTGTGAGTGTGTGTCTGAGTGTGTGTGTGTGTGTGTGTGTGTGTGTGTGTGTGTATGTGTGTGTGTGTGTGTGTGTGTGTGTGTGAGTGCGTGCTCAGGTGTGCATGTCTCCATAATGGTTTTGGCACCGTCATTGACAGCTGTTTTCCCCACAGTTTGGCTCCACATAACAAAGGGTGGTCTGCTACTAATACTATTGTTTGACTAATACATCACCGAATTACATTAACACCTTGCCCAAAACTCTTTAAGTTATTACACCAAATATTTACTTGGTATCCTACTTTATGTGCGTTATATCACGTTAATATTGTGCCATTTCTTTTGTGAAACAGGGTTTTGATGAGTTTTGCTTTCAGTTCAGCGAGTGTTATCAGACTTCTCTGTGTACCAGTAAGCACAATTTCTATCTAATGAATAATGCTGCAGTGGATATGAGAGGATAGAGTAGTTTTGTTTGGCTTTGTATATCACAAAAGGAAGTTATAGTGATGTCTTGTTACGAGCCTAACATTAAGTTACTTCCCTGTTTTTCACCAGTAAACACTGGTGGCACTGTGTCAGTGTCCTTTCGATTTGATTTCTTGGGTAAAAACTACACATAAAAGTCTGCTGAAAGAGTCATCAAATCTGCATTTTCCCGCCATTCTTGTGGACATCAATTCAAGATGACTGCCAAAAAAGACCCATTGACCCCATTGATCAGTTGACCTTGGCAGCTAGAATTATTTGTAACTATCCAGCATTAGGGCTGTAAAGAAAATCTATTTCCCCACATTGTAATTCCACTACTGTGCTGTCTGTGAGCTCTGAACAGCTGGCACGCAGAGTGTCTCTCCATCTGAGGAGAGGGATCCCTCTTTTGTTGCTCCTCCTGAGGTCTCGAACATTTTTTCCCTGTTAAATGACTTTTTCCTTCCAAATCGAGAGTCTATGGATAGAGAGTGTCATCCGTGCACAGATCATGAAGTCGGAGACTAACGTTTGGATTCTGGGGCTTTATAGAGGAAAAAGTAAAACCAGGTTTGTTATGATTCATGAGATAATTTTAGTCCCCCTCAAGTCAAGAATGTGATTTCCTTCTTCTTCTTACAGTTGAGTGTTTGAGCTTCATGTGCAGAATTTGACATTAGGAAACCCCCATCTTCTGGAAGTGTAAAGTTTCTCTCTGCTCACTGAAAATCAGATTTTAAGAGGCGGGGCTACGAGCATGATTTGTGACATCACAAATAATTTCGGAGCCAACCCTCATCCTACACTCAGCAAACACACGATGTGATGTGGAAACCTGAAGCCTCGGCGCACGTACACTGAGAATGTGTGCGGCATTTAAACTTATTGAAATGACAAATATTTGCATATTCATTTGTTCTTGAAGTTTTTATTGTGGGGGAGGGAAAAGGTGCCACTTTAAGGATTTTAATTTAGGAAATTCCTGCAAAAACTACATCAGATACACTTTAGAGAAAACTGTACTGCAGAATAAAGCAAAACTAACATCTTTACTTCCTTCCTGTTAGACCTTTGAGAGGTTAATTAGCATTGCAATACGTTTTTTATTGCCTAGTAAATCACATATTATTCTGGTTGTGAGTTTTGTCTAACTTGATACAAGGTTGGACTCGTTATGTCTTATTAGATTACTTAAAGTGTAACAGTGATTGTTAACTGTCTAATGTAAACCATATTATTTCTATTATTCTATTATTTCCATATCGTCTTTGCTGATTTTTACAAAAAGTTTGGTGGGAGTGAGCCTCATCTAAATGCTCGTAGGGGTGCACGGTTCTCTCATTTTCTAATTATTCCTGTGAAAAGGAAGACATTTGAACAAAAGTGACAAACAGGAAATGAGGGCTCCACGTGTTCACCACAAACTGTACGTTTGCCTGTAAAACTGCAACATGACGATCACAAGAGGAACTCGGGCCTCATATGACATGATCAGTTGATAATTTACAATGACGAGTTATTACAACGCACACAGATTGAGAGAAGGTGTTTTTCGACAATAGCACAATGAACAACAAGTATCCTTCTGATCACGCACAGTGACACTGAGGTCATATATTAGCCGACTACAGAAACCACAGATGACAAGATAAAAACCCTACTCATAACTCATCGTAGGTAAAAACATTATTGACTTGTCTGCCTCGGGGATGGTGTTTGGATTAAACTCACAGTGATCGTTCAGTACTAGGACGATTCCCGGACAAGTGTACAAGTGTGTGTCTGTCATCTAAGTGTGTGTGTGTGTGTGTGTGTGTGTGTGTGTGTGTGTGTGTGTGTGTGTGTGTGTGTGTGTGTGTGTGTGCGCGTGAGGCAGATGTTGTGCGCAGATGAAAACAGAGCAGAGAGAGTCTTTCAGATCTGAGGTCGAAGCGCACATCAAAACAACTGTCATCTCACGGATCCTCTTTGATCAGAAATTCGCCCGACTACTGTTTCAAAGCACCGAGCGGCACAGACACAACGGCTGAAGCAAAATGGAAGAGGGAGCGAGGCTTTCTTTATGTCTAAAAAGACATCATATTTCCTCTGAAGATAACAGCATGGGGAGCAGGGAGCGTGAAATAATTCAAGTTCTTGGGGCGAGCTGCGAGAGGAGGATGAGTTGTTGCATGTGTATAAAAAGGTGTGTTAAAGTGTATAAACTCAATTCATCAGGCTTTTTCTTCATGGATTGAATTAGAAAACTGTAAAATCACACCAAACGTCATTTTAAAAAAGCCTAAATTTAGGCCCTACTAGTCACAGTGGCAAACACAGAATGATGATTTACAACAAACAACCAGAGGTTTCTTTATAACCGTCCATGCATGGTGACTTTTGTTCTTTCTCACATCATATACTGCGAACCACGGTTAGAAATGACTCACTATCATTTGATACACTGCAACAGTCACACACCACAAACCCCAAATCAGGTCAAAATTGTAAACAACATCCAGCTCATCTTCCTCAGGTCAAGTCCTGCCTTGATCTCCACGAGGACTCCCTCCTCTCCTTTTCCACTTTTACCCCACTCTGTCTTCCCTCTGTACTGTCCGACAAATTCAGCAAGTTCTAGATGTAAAGCCAGGTTCCCACCGTACCTCTCTTGAAGGACCATCTCTTCATCCAGAGTTTGGAGAAAGAGGGCCACGAGTGGTTAAGAGGAGAGTCCGCCATAACCAGCAGCGCAGTGGGAAGGAAGGCCAGCTGGAAACTGGAGCTCGCTCACACTGGAGCTCCTCTGGCACCCGGCGAGAGGAGGAAGAAGAGTGGAGGTGGGGGAGCAGGGAGAGGGCAGGAGGGAGGAGAGTCGAGCAAGAGACAGACAGAAAGAGGGAGAAAGACGGAGAGAGCCGCTGGTCGAGGGATTACCTCCTCAAAGGCTCCAGTGGGGAGAGAAACAGAGCAGGAGAGCAAAAGAAGGTGACAGTGGGAAGTGTTTTGCTTCTCCGAGTTTCTAATAAAAAGTTAAGGCTAAATAAAATCTTTGCTGTGCATATTTTTATAACCCGATTAGCAGAAAAGGAAAATAACTAAGCACATGTACGCGAGTGCTGCACTTAAAGGTGCAATATGCAGGAATTTGAGTTGAAAACATAAAAAAATTAACGACAAAAATTATCAGCAGAGTGTAAAGAAATGACAGAGTTGTGTCGAAGATGTCTGTACGTTGTGTCCACTGGAGTTAGCATACTAACCAGCTAGCCAGTTCCGGTGCAATATTCCTGCGCTGGTGGTGTCAACAACAACACTCCCTTGGCTCTACGCGGCTAATGTACGGCTAATTGAGCTAACAATCTGTGGGCGGCTGCAGTTAGCAGCAGTTAGCAGTTTCTCTGGTGATATGCTAATTCTGACAAGAACAATTTAAAGATAATACACTTTTTAATGCTAATTTCTTCTTCTACTCCAACACACTGCAGATGGAAACGATGTATATTTTACGGCTATACGTTTATCTGACAGCTGCAGTTACCAGTTTGTCTTCAAATTAAGTTTCTGCATCACAAAACGTGCGCTCAGGTTGTAAAATACAGTGCAGAACTCCTTACAAAGAGACCAAAGAGACATTTCCCCTTTAAACTAATCAGATTGTTTGAGTTGAATGAAAGTTTCAAGGTGCAATATTTCTCAATGTTTCACGAAAACAGAAGTGTATTTGAATTGTCTGATATCTCAACAGTGTTAAGCGCCTTTTAAGAGCATTTCTATCTTTTACAGATGGGCTCACATGGTTCATCATTGCATTGTTTTAAATAAAATGGGGAAGAAACAGACAAAAGAGAAGGAAGAATACGCAATCAGAGTATACGCCGATGATACATGCAATTTTTTTCTTTCTGATTCTGACTCACAGGGGCACGAAACACCACATCCTCTGCGAAGAAGAAACGAGAGCGAAGTCTTTTAAAAAGCTAACAGAGAAGAGAAGAGACTGCGAGACACAGAGCCTGACAATTTGTTGCAACCACTGTTCCTTCTTAATTTGCACTTGCGATGTAAGTACGGATGACTGTCAAGTTCAGCTCAGTGCACATCAAGTGGAAAAGTCTCCTTACTTTCCCACAGACAGAGCAGGTCAGAGAGAGCAGGCGCAGAGCAGGCGAGCAGAAATGTGTTAAAGGAGAATTCCGCTGCAGAAAAAGTGCCAGAGAGAGCAAATGTAAGCAACCCGATGGGGCACAAGTGAGAGGATCCCTGTCACAAAACTGAAAACTTAGAGAGGCGAACGTGGACTCAACTTACATCGGCAGCACGTGAATCCTGTCTGCTCACTACAAAACGAGCCAGAGAGAGCAGAGAAGACGGTTTAAAGTCCTCCAGGTCTGACTGTGTTCTGTGTGAACGTCGGGCACGTCCTCAGACTGACAGCAGAGAGCCAGCCACAGGATCTCAACCCTGCTTCCTCTTTTTACTTATTCTGTGCAGCTGAATGGCCTACACATGCAGTTTCTCACAACGCTGCTGCTGAAAAACATGTTGCGGTGGTGAGCGCACTTTCAGCACTACAGCACAAGCGCAGCTACGGTCGTGAAGTCAAGTTGAGGCTGATTTGATCCTCCTAAGGGCGATGCATCGGTGTGCACTTGCAGGGGCACCCATCACTGAGTCGCACAGTTATCTCATGACTTTCATTAGTGTGATCTCCGCGCTCGTGTTCTGCATCTTCATGTTTTGCAGCTTTTTACGCCCCGTTGCACATCCTATCAGAAAAAAAAAGTGGGTTAGGAGGAACTAGCTGCGTGTATAGTGGTTTCTGTCAGAGCGTCACCTCATCGGAGTCGCACTGTGCCAGTGCACTCTTACTTTGAGATGTGAGTGGGTGAATGAATGCCGAGGCTCATGTGAATTAGCTGCAAGGCCGGGTGTTTTCCCACGACATATCATTCACAAGAGGGTAGGGACGATTAGTGAGAGGAAGGTTTTACAAGTGACTCTGCAATAAATATAATATGTGATCGGTATTGGCAGATAAAGTCTTTAAAAATGCAAGAAAGACCTGCAAACATGCATGTGTGGGTCCCCTTCAGTTGGCTGAAATGGTTCAAATATATCGGCATATGTGCAAAAATCCAGCACAGTTTATCTTGTAGCTTACTTCTGTCAGTCATCACATATTAGAGTGCTCTTGGCACAGAGCGTGAAGAAGAAAAACTAACCCTCCTCTCGGTTACTGTCAAGATGCACCTTGGAGCAAGGCACTGAGGTCTTTTCAGCAGCTGGCCACAAGAGGTTCAGGGCTGAACTCGTAAGTAAGATAGGAGAGATGGGAAAGAGCATAGATAAATCTGAAAGTGTATCATATCAAACAAAAAGCTGAAAGTGTGTGACAAGCAGCGCTGGAGGAAGCATTCAGAGCTATTACTAAAAGTAACAGCAGACTCTAGTGTTGCCCAGTGGTATTATTGTTGGCGGCACTGTTTGCAAAGACATCTGGATTGTTCATCTTGTGAAGGAGTCGCATATAACAACACCACCAACAACACAGGACGGAATGTGAGTTTCTTCAGTCATTTAGTCTGTAATAGAAATGGATCGCCAGTTAACTTTCTTTTTTTTCCCAGGGATCCTGTGTAAACGCTGATGGCTTCATGAGTCAACAGACGGTTACATTGTGCAATCGACATTTACATCACAATGATACGCTGAAGCAGAAAACTTATCCACTGCCAGTTTGAGTAGCAGTAACACAGTTAAAAAAACACAAGTTTCATTTCATTTTGTTTCAAGGACGTCTGTGGTAGCTGGGCTTCAATATCACCTCCTCCCAGGTGTCCAGAGCTCCCGTGTTAGTGGTGTAAACAACGCCAACAACTCCAGAGTGCAGACAGAGAACAGTATCTATGATAAGGCCACTCGCTGCACGGCTAACTGAGCTAACTAGCTAATGGCAGCTACAGTTTCTTTGTCGACAGGCTCCACCCCTTTTGTTTTGAAGAGAGAAATCAACAGGCATCTAATTCTTACGTATTGCACCTTTAAATTTCAGAAGGAAGAGTAGCACAATATGACAGGAAAATGGTCGCCATTCTTGTTGTTGTGTATTAATGTACACGGAGGTCTTAGGAGAAATATGAACTCGTCTGGGTGTGTAAAGAAAAACACATTTAAAATGTGATCCAACACTTTATCAATGTATAAGATCTTGTGCTCGGCCTGCAGAGTTTAGTATAACTTCTCACTACAGTTGACTCAACATTTTGAATGAGTAAAAGTATAAAGTAGCATAAAATAGAAATGCTAAAGTAAATCAGAGTTGACATCTTATAAAAGGTTCCACTTATTAGCTTCGACTCCGGAGCTTTGGTCTACCCGTCAGTCTTCATCAGTGAGGTGATAACAATCAATCCTGTGGTTGCAAGTGAGCTGAAAGATGAACTTCAGACTACCAGCCTCAGTATACAGTGAAAAGAAGCATGAGAGGACACATATTCTCCAATAATTTTATTCATAATTTTAATATAAACAGTTAATTGTTGAATAATTTACACACAGCAAGATTTTTATTTTCATATCATTGCAACATTTTCTGTACATGTCACTACTTGGCTCTCCTTTGAAAACATAGAAAAAATAAATTGTCAAGCGTTCATTTAGTCATGGCACATATTTGATCCTGTACAATATGCATGTATTTCTGTGTGTGTGTCTGTGTGTATTTCTGTGTATTTCTGTGTGTGTGTGTGTGTGTTCAATATGTCGATATATGTGATACATAAAGATAATGGCACATTTGGATCCAGTGTGAGGGATGAAGCGATCTCTGTGGGTTGCGGGTTTTTGAACTGTACATACACACATATACACCTGCTGTCTGCATACGCACCGATGTCTCAACATAATGTATACAAAACATATCCCGAAATTAATACATCAGCATATTCATCGACAATAACTGACATTAATAAAAAGAGGTATCCTGCAAGACTACACACAGCATTCTGGGGACCACCTATGTGCACTGAGGAGAGAAAGAAGGACACAGAGGAAGAGGAGGAGGAGGACGAGCAGCGATCAGAGACAAAGAAAGCTGTGGTAAAGACTTCAACCAAGGACGACACAGACACAACTCCATCGATTTTAAACAATGTACAGCACAGGGAACAGGACAAAGATAAATATAAGATATCGGTGTGTAAACTGGAGTAGACCACTGGACCGACAGATGACTCTTCAGAAGAGGTTTTTGTCATCAAACAAGCAGGGTCACGACACCTGCAACGCCCCCGTTGTCCATCTTTCCGTGATCAATAACACGAATATGAACAGGTCATCGTCACACTACTGACAGACAGTACTTATTTTACAGCTGAAGGTGCTTCACGTTTACGCTGAGCCTCATCAAAAAGGAGTACTTTGGCATTTTGGGAAAATACGCTTGTTCACTCTCTGACAAGAATGACGCCACTTGTATCTGACCGCTACATGCAGGGCTACAGCCAGTTAGCTTAGTTTAGCACAAGGAAAACAGCTAGCCTTTTAACAAAGTTTTGTGCAAAAAATGTTTGGGTCGTGGGAGTTGCTATCTTCAGAGTTGATCAGCTACTATTACGAAAGACTTTCTGTTTTATTCACATGATCAAAGACATTAGGGTTTTAGACGCTTTAAATGTGGAAATGTTACATATTATATCTTTAAAGAAGGGTTACGACCAGGACTATTTCTTGGCCAAAGAGTCCAGGAAGTAACTGCGCCCTATCAAGAAAATGTTCCCGTACACAACCCCTGGTAAAATGACAAATTGTTGTTTTTTGCACTGCAGTTTCTCTCTGATTCAATAAATGAGATATAATGCGTTGAGTCAAACAAACAAGCGTAGTTTTCCAAAATCTCAAATATTCCTATCAAGACTTCCGGCTTTACAGTCTAAACGAGAAGATGTGTGGTTATTGAACCATCAGTAGAGTTATAGCTTATTCAGGATTTTATCACTCGTGCTTCCTCTTCTTCAAAAAGGATGTGCAGTGGTCTTTTCCAGTTTTACACATAAAAGAAAAAAAATAAAATACATTTTCAAACTAAACACATGTCTCTTGTCAGAAACAATTTCATACAACAACATCTGTGATAGGACGACATATTCGTGACACAAGAAAAGGCTTTCTGGGTGACATGCTGCTGTGACTGGGTGTGGGGGGTGGGGGGGTGGGCAGTCAAAATGCATGACATCTTGTCGGCCAACATTCGGAACACGCATCGGATTAAGAGCGGGGGTTTGTTTGCGGGAAAAAAACTAAACGTTTCAGGCCACATACTGTTTAATGTCTTGTTACAAAGGGTTACTAAGCCCTCAGACTGGAGCTGTGCTGCTCCGGTTAAAAAACATCGATAGACTCGACTCTGCTCTTTTCTGGGTAGTGGGTTGTGTCATGAAAAACAATGAAAGAAAAAAAAAAAACCCAAAACATTTATCTCGTTAAATTTAGAAAAAAAGTTACATACGCATTGATAACAATGTTAAATTCATAATGTACAAGAGTAGTAAAAGTTTACAGTCAGAAAAAGTAATTGTATTTGCCCTCCATACTTGCTAAAAAAAATAGAAATCAACATCTCTAAAATGTAATACTTTTTTCTTTTTCTTTAAAACAAAACAATAATACATACAATGCTTTGTTCTCACCCTGCGCTGTGTTTACGAGCATGCTCTGTCCAACTGCGTGTTTTTTTTTTTTTTTAGGTCATCAGAGTTCAACAAAACAAACCTAAACTTCCCTAAAGTCAAGCGCTTTCAATTTTCAGGGGCTGAGGCGCGGGGGGGGGGGAGAGGAGAAATCTGCTGCTATTTACAGTTAGGAGCTTATAAATCAGTTTGTTTTCTTGGGAATCTGAAAGCATTTCAACTGGAAAATCCTCCAATTGTGATGCCTGTCGCTAATCGTGGGTTTATTTTTTTATGTGCTTTGGGGCGTCGCTTTCCAAACAGACTGATGATGAGAAGCAAAAAAAAAAAAATCACTAAGCATCGAGCTATCTGCTGGTATAGATTATTCATTTTTCCATGCACAAAGCAAGCCAGAGCTTTAGCAGAGTAGAGACACAAGTTCATATCTTTTCTTTTTTTTGGTAAAAATCATCTGTCATAATATAATCCCAATTACAGTATTTTCCACAGAATACATACAAACAGAATTCCTGTGTTTTCATTTCATGTTTAGAGGTGGAAAAGATCCTCTTTAGTGATTGGTGGAGACGAGCCAGTCGGTGGCGGATCTGCTCTGAGGGGGGTAGCGGAGTGGGTGGAGGGGGGGGGGGGGGGGGTCAGGCGGGCCGTTAGTCTGAGCAAGGCACTATGGGTCAGGGGGGCCGTTTGCTTCGACCACTCCTGACCTGCAACACTCCCATCCAGCCGCTAGAGGGCAGTCCAGACCACGTCACGTCAGAGAGAGAGGATTCCTGATTATCTTCAAAAAAGGGGCAGAAAGATTTCAGAGGTTTTGAAAAAGGGGTGTTTGGGTTTTTGTTGTTGAAAACTCCATTTTGCATTTTTTTTTGCAAGGATGCTGAGAACTTGCGCTTCAGTCAGAGGAGAAAAACAGGTATGTAGGTAGCTCTTCTTCCTCCTCATCCTCTTTATCCTCCGACCACAAAGCATCAGGCTGCCTCCCTGAGACGAAAAGTTACAATCTAGATTTCATGTCTGTTTAGTGTTATTATGGCACACAGGATTGTCCCAGTCCAGCTTTTTTTGTTTTCCTTTACAGAGAAGCAAGGGGAGGTGCTCCTCTTTAAAACTTTTTGAACCAGCCCAGATGTCAGCATCCTGATCCGCCAAAACAGACCCAATCCATGGCATTGACAGAAAATAAAGGTTATCTCTCTTGATATTATTCACAGTAGAAAAAATATACATACAAAACAAAAATCAGAATAGAGAAACGGAGAAACAGACTAGAGGAGACGTGGGATTTTGACCGCTAACTGTTTGGAGCACAAAGAGACAGACTGACTGAAGAAGAAGAAGAAGAAGAAGAGGTGGAAGAGGAGGAGGAGGAGGAGGCGTAGGGCTTTCTGCCAGCCTGGATGTGATTTAAAAAGCATGAGGGTCCAGGGCTGAGCTTGACGATATCAGATATGCACTTTTTTGGACTCTTGCTAATGTCACATCCTCAGAGACCAGCAGAGTACTACATACAGATCGGTGTTTATGGAAAAGGGGAACACACACAATAAAGCTACGCTGCTTCTTCTAGCACCCGGGGGAAGCCTCGTGAGTCATTTTTATAAACAATGAAAAGAAAACACCGTCCATAAAGCCAGTTTACTGCCTCATGTTCCACATTTAACAAGTGCTGGGGCTGAAAATAATCTTGAAAGCCTCACGACAATGACTGGGAATTAGCTTTAAAATTGAAAATTGAAAAAGGGCCAAAATACAACCCAACAAAATCAACTGATGACAGCTTCCCCCAGGACAGAAGAAGAAGAAACAAGGGAGGCAGAGGGGTTTAACACACCAGAGGTGGAAGGAATTCATCAGCAGTGTTGGTAATGCACAAGAAAGTGATATTATTTGAAATGATGGGATGCTGAGTGACTGACGGGGATGATTTAGGCTCTTTAGACTGATTCCTCCATATGCACTGAGGTAGACTCTGGCCAAACACAAAGACGACGACAATTACTTACTAACTAACTAGCTAACTGACTAAATAACTAGCACGCCCGCTACTGCTCGCCATCGGCTACTCCACCTGTTCAATAACAAACTAGGCTTTAACACCGCTCCGCTGAAACGCCTTAAAAATGCTCGACTAAAAAGCTAACTGTGTTCTTCTTTTACAATGACAATGATCATAATAAAATAAATATCTGGTATTTCAAAGATATGGGCACCATCTTAATTAAAAATTGCATATGCGTGTGGACATCACCACAAGATAAGCAACCTAGGTCGAGGTGGAGACCAGAGCCGTGTCCCACCTCCATATGACACACTGATCCTGACTGGATTCTGAGTATGTAGTGTGTTTAAACTGGAAAATTAAGTACAGTTAAACTGCCAAAAACAGTACACGTTAAATATAAGAAAGAAGTATTAGTTTGTAGTGTGGAATTGGGACACAGCAGAGCTCCACCATTTTTTTCTGTCATGTATGCGAAACTGACGGGCATTTTTTATAGTCTTTTTTTTTCTGCTTTTATTTTCCAAACTCTGTCACAGATTATTTACAAAGTACAAAAGCCCGAGATTGTAACTCTTCAGAATAATTAGCTAAAATCTAAATCATAAGCCTCGGCTCGCCTCCGAGTGCAAACAGCACAGACCCTGGCCAATCCACAGTGTCACTGCTAAAGCACAAGGTGAACATTTAGTGTTCAAACCCGGCAAACAAGAAAAAAAAAAAAACTGCCCCAAAGACGAAAACAAAAATGTAGATGCAGCTTCGATTTCTGCGCCTCACTGGCCTCGTGAAAAAAATACAGAGAGAGCACAGAGGCCTCTGTGTGTGTGCGTGTGTGTGTGTTACTAGCCAGTAGAACCAGCCTGGATGTGGCTCTGGGTTTGAGAAGGCACTGGTAGAAATATGGAGGCAGCTTCTCTGTTTTCTCTGACTCTGATTCTGTGGGTTTTCACTGTTGACAGAAAGCTGCCAACACTTTGGCTGTACTATAAGTGCTGAATGCTGTTACGGCTAGATTGGCAACCACACTGGTCTGCGTAGTGTCTCGTGACTGTCACCTCCCATATGAGAGGCAGAGGAGCGTGTTTGGAGGATGATGGCGTCACTGAATTAACAATCTCAAAAAGGTCCGCTGTGTAGGATTCAGGGACGATATGGAATAAAATAATGTTTTCATTAGAGCCACAATGATTAATTGATTAGTTGTCATCTATTACATTAATGCCAAATATTTTGGTTTTAGTTTGAGTCAAAATGTCTGATTCCAGATTCTTAAACGTGAATATTTTCAGGTTTATTTACTTCTTTATGCGGGTAACTGAATATCTCTGAGCCATGGAAAAAGATATTTGAGGACATAAACTTGGTCTGAAGGAAACACAGATTTTTAGTTTTGTTTTTTTTTTTCATTTTGATTTCCATTTCAGTCATTTTGTCTTAAGAATAAAAGGTCAACATTTTCTGATTATAACTTCTAATATGTGTATGTGAAAAGTGTGATCTGGCTCCTTTACTCTTCTGTGGGAGTAAACCCGAATATCTTTGGGTTTTGGACAAAACAAGATATGTGAGGACGTCATCTTGAGTTCTGATCGACAGTTGTCACCATTTTCTGACATTTAATAAAGCTACAAGTAATCAATTATTACATTACAGAAAATATTCTACAGATTAATCTGCAATGATAATACTTGTTAGTCGCAGCACTAGTTTTCATGCTGGAACTAAGAAGTTTGTTTTTTTTGCTGCCTTAGAACGAGCCCTTTATGTCTACAGAGGGGGTAGGTCCTCTTCCACAGAGTCCACCATGTTTCACTACAAACCAAACACGGGCACTCGAGAGGCCTTTTGCATTTTCTTGCATTTTTAGCGGTCACCCTTAGGGAGGGCGAAGTACGGGATGTTCAGGTGCCACTAAATCCTACACACTGGACTTTTAGCTAGCTTTGTGTAAAGGTAAAGATGACAGGAATGTTTTTGATTCCCAGCACAATTCAGCTATTTGATTAACAAGGAGGAAAAACAAGAAAGTCTGTGTGTTTGTGTGTGGTGCTCTAAATCTGATGGGGTGTGGTGATGGTATCGGCTTTGCCAGCAGGCAGGCAAGAACAGGGGGGAGAACGACGGGGGAACGAGCAGTTCCAACTAAATCCTGGAATGTCAGACCTGAGTGAAATAGCTGCTGCACACTGTGTCCTGACTGCCTAACTACATGTGATAGCGGAGAGAGTAATAGGATTAACGATCGCTCACACACTGCCCCCCCCTCTCAGAAAAAAACTGAAAGATAGAGAGAGACTGCCCCTCGCTCCAATACCTGCTGCGGACTCTGAATACAGTTGGAACTTTCCGTATTTCTCTCCAGCCCTCCGCCACAAAATGTGGAAATTTCCAACAGCCGGATTTTGAGCAGTGGGTCGAGCGTCCAATGGGAAACCAGAGGAAGAGTGAGGAGGCGTGCAGGAGGTGTGTGTGTGTGTGGTGCAGAGCAGTATGGCGAGAGGAGGCTTCAGTGTGTGAATTTAACAAAAACCTTCCAACAACCGCTGAGGGGCCTGCACTGTGGCAGATCTCAGGTCAGACGGGAAGGGAATTCTATTCCAATTTAAATTATGAGGGCCTTAACTACCAAAGACAATGATCGTTACCTGCATTTGGCTGAGAGCTGGTGCTCACTCCTCACCCTGCCCTCATCCACGCAGCAACGACACAACTGACAAACCAGTACTGTTACACCGACATAAGGAAGTATAATCACCAGGCAAAGGGCGAGCTCTGGACACTCCCTAACCTCACTGAGAGTTCAGTGACCAGTTCACTCACGATGACTCGGACCGGCACAACCACATGAAAGGCAAAATAAACCTGCGATAACACACATGTAAAGCGTTCAGCTCCAGCATGATCTGACCAGAGAGAGAGACGGCAGACACAGAGACAAACACACGTCAGGTGCACTTCCACCTAGAAAGACCTCATTTCCCATTTATAAAGCTTTTTTTTGGTTATTCCTTTTTTTTGTTTTTTTTTCCTGTTGTTTGTACTAAAGTTGCCTCCAAATATTGACAGCTCTCAGTGGGAACGAGGTTTATAAAAAACATGATGCAGTGAGGTGACAATATTTCCGGGCTTCGAGTAATCAAAGGAGGGCGGGACTGGAGGCCTAAGACACAGAGAGCACTGATGGTAGATTAGTGTGATTTCTGGGGGTATAAAAATAAGAAAATAAAAAAAAAAAAAAACCCAGAAAGAAAAAACCTGGCAAAACAAAATACTAGCAAAGCTTCTGATGAAAAATATTACAAATATGAACTATTTACAAAAAACATCATTATCTCATATATAATATATAAAATATTGGTACATCAATACCAATATTCCATATATACTATATATATTATATATATTTATATATTTCTATACCCACTAAAATATATCAAAGCAGCAGCTATTGGTCAGTCTGAGGAACTCTTTTGTCCAATTCTTAACTGTTTAAATATCCTTCAGCCATATAGTGAGGACACAGAAATAAAACTGAGAGAGAAAAGAAGATAAGAGTAACAATAAAAAGCAAATAAATTAAAACTATTCACCAAACACCCGATGAATCTGTGTGTAGTTTGGAATTCTGCAGAACCAAAAAAAAACAAACAAAATAAAAACACAACAAAAACAAAAACATTCCTCTAGGAATAGATGTTTGTTCTAGGATCAAGTCTTTGCAAGTCATCCCACCGTTCCAAACTGATTTAAGTCATTGTTCAAAAGGAAATTAGGATAAGCGCTGATAGACACTTCTCTTTGTTTATAGGCCACATATAAAAAGGCCACTATCTGAGTAACAAGATTTCACTTGGAGAGAAAAAAAACACAAAGCACAGAAATGTGGAAATGCAGATCTGTGGGGAGAAGAAGAAGAGGAGGGACAAAGTCTTTGAGGAAGTTGAGCATAAGCAGCCTTCTTGGTTGTCTAAGGTTTGTTGTGTTCACAGTTTTTTTTTCTTTGTTTCCATCAAAAGGAGTCCTGGAAACCTGGCAATAGTGAAAAACAATAGATAGGTAAAATGGTAAATAGAAAGTCCGATGTGTTGTGGAGGAAGATAAAAAAGTGTTTACACCATGTTTGCATCCCTTGCTTGCCTGTGTTTGGCAGCCATGGGGAAGAAAATAAAAAGTCCTGAGATCTGTGGGGTTTTTTAAGGGCTTCTCCAAGAGTAAGAGAATCGTAAGAAAATGATGAGAGGAACATGAAGGATACAGAAAAAAAATGGACTGGAAGAGAAAGAAGGATGGGAAGGGAAACAGGTTAAACAAGTTCTTTAAGGAAACAGGAAATGTTAGGAAGGGCTGGATCTGGGCAACGATAAGATTCGTCCGTTTTTCTTGCCACCGTTCATGTGTGTGTAGGGGACGTGCTCCTCATAGTTCCCCCTGAGGGCCACCGAGGGCCCGCTGTCCCTGCCTAAGCTCTCCTCTCTCTGTGAGTATGACGATGGGTCCAGGGGGATGCTCTCCATGTTGTCCAGGTCCAGGTCAAACTCCTCTGTCTCTGGGACTTTGTTCTCCTCGCTGTAGAAGAAGGAGACCTCCTGGAAAGATGGGTGCAGGTCCTCCCGTAGCATCTCGATGATCTCATGGAACATCGGTCGCATCTTGGGGTTGTACTGCCAGCACATCTGCATGAGGCTGTGCCTAGAGAAGAGCAAAAACAGACAAAGCTATAGCTGCGTTTCCACCACAGGAACTTTCCCCAGGGACTAGGAACCTTTAGAGGGACAAGGGCCGACAATATGTTTCAGGGACAGTATTTCACCTCCAAAATGTTTTCCACTCTGGAGGTGGTACTTTCCAAAAGCACAGGGACTTTTGGGATAGTGCTCACTGAACATTTCTGATTGGTTAAGCTTGCAGCATTTTATTTCAACCACCATTTGTAATAATCTGCTGCTGCTGACAAATTTGTCTTTTGTAAATTTTTCTTTGACAAATCAACATGGAGTCACATAAGAGAGTATACAAAAGGGTGTGGATCTTAACAATACAGGAAAAACGCAAACAACAGCAGGCTGAAGAAACCTTTAAGTTAGGTGCAGATCGCTTATCAGTCTGGCTAAATATTGTTATACTTGTTTTTTGAGTCGGATTGCTGTTAAAATAATTAATTAAATTAATTTAAAATGCACTCCTATGGCTGTGATGCAGCATCCTCTCTCTGTCTTTTAGTGCGGTAGTGTTTATCTGTGGTCTCACTCAATGTCTAGCTCACAACAATATCTGAGTGGTTACCCATCACAAGTAATAGCCTATAAACACTGAATAATCTGAATCTGCAAACTAACTAATAATTCAATTTATTAAATAAATGTTGTGAAGTGGAAGTTTAAAGTAGCAGCAAATGGGATTACTGAAGTAAATTACCTAAAGTTTTCCTGACATTTATAAATGGTTGTGAAAATTTAATGAAAGAGCAAAAAACATGCTTTTGTGTGCTTGTTACTCTCAATAATATGTTCTGAAAAGTGTACATGCTGTACGATTTAAAATATGGCTTAATCTGCTTTATATAAGTGCCAGGTCCCTGACAACTCGAAGTATGTGCCATAGGAATGTTTGATAATCACCCATGCAAGAAACAAGAAATAAAGACTTAAACAGGAATGACAAAAAAGGCCACGTAGAAGCTGGTGGGCCATGTTAAAAACAGACAAAAGACAGCAAAAAAACCCACATATAATAGGACAACATGTGTACCTTTTGGTGATGGTGGTACAAGTATGCACCAATCCAGCCTCAGATTAAAGGCACTTTGTGGAGATTTAAGATCTGACAGCACTTTAGAGAAATATTAATATTAGTGAGCTCACGGTTTTTTCTTCCGCTCTTCTAGATCTACAGGTGGCGATAATTTGGAAAAGCCAGCATGCCAACAGGGTTTGGGAAGAGGAGCAATGCTAGCAAAGGCTATATAGATTTTAACACTGCAGGATTTAAAATATTCAATATCAGCTTTGCAAATGTTTTATGGGGAAGAAATGACTGAACACATTTGCATCTTCAGATGCACATCTAGGCATAAAGCCAAAAAAAAAACAAAAAAAAAAACTCCATAAAGCTTCTTCAAGGCACAGTTGCATTCCAAATGTACTGTGTGATTGTGTCATTCAGATTAGTTCTCATTAGTTCAGTCGAAACCATTTCAGCTCTTTCGTCCATCAGCTGAAAAAGCTACCGTAAAAATATTACCGTGTAATATCTGAGATATTTTGTAATATTATAGTTTTGAGTATTTGACTCACATCCTCTCGGGGCAGTTGTCTGGCCGTTCCAGGTACCCTCCATCCATGACGAACTTTAGCACCTGTTCGTTGGATAAGCCCTGGTACGGCTGCTCTGCTAATGTGCTGATCTCCCACAGCACAACACCAAACGACCTGCAGACAAAACAGACAAACACAAGTGATCAAATGCACCAGTGATGTCATCATGATTGCACAGACTGCGCCACTGCTAGTGTGACGTACCAGCAGTCAGAGTTGGCAGTGAAGACTCCATCCTTCAGAGACTCTGGAGCCATCCACCTGACAGGAAGCAGGCCTTTCCCTCCTTTACGATAGTAGTCAGTCTCGTAGATGTCTCGGGTCATACCAAAGTCTAAGAGGGACAAACGCAAACACGTAAGTAAACCACGACGGACTGAGATGAACATGAATTGTGATATGAAGGAAAACAAAACAAGCTTCAGTTACCTCCGATCTTGACGGTATAGTCCTCGGCCACCATGCAGTTCCTGGCTGCCAGATCTCTGTGGACAAACTTCTTGGCGTTGAGGTAGGCCATGCCGTCTGCGATTTCTGCTGCCATCTGGATCATCTCTTTCAGCGTAGGTGGCGACCGGCCTGTTGGGTTGTTCTACAAAAACACACACACAAAAAGACGGTTAACAAGGTCAGCCAGCGATGTAGAGCGAATATCACCTCCACTGGGTTAGCCCCTACCCCCCAAAAAATGCGGTGATGACACAAACCTCAGAGTCAGGCCTGAGACTACGCAGATAGCTCTTAAGGTCACCGTGGGTCATCAGCTCCATCACTACCAGCGTGGGCTGACCTTTGGACACGACACCTAACAGGCGTACCTACACAGAGGAAATAAAGTAAAGCAAACATGGTCATACAAACAACGCTGACCATTACATTTACTGACCGGAAAAACTAGTAGACTGTTTTTGGGCAAAACATGTTGCATGTTACATTAAAACAACCTAAAATTACTTCAAGCAGGCTGAAATAAATATTGAGTAGCACCACCTGCCTCCTCGGCTAGTCCACCAAGTGCTGGCACACTTTACAGAACACAACACTCCCCCGTCTGCCTAAAAGTCATCGGCAAAATTCATTCACCAGATCCCCTCGTGGTAATCCATGTTTGATCTCGACACTTACTGAAAACAACACACGACTGTCACAAACATGCACCAGGGGTTACAGATGTGTGAAGATAACAATAATTAGGAAGCCACTGAGGGAAAACTCTTAGTTATTGACCTTTTAGCTGAAGAATATGGTCATAGAGATTAAGACATTAGTAAGTGCTTCATAATGACTAATAAAAAGCTAATATGCTGCAAATATGCATCCTTATAAGCAACCAGGCAATGGTTTATATGTCTTTCCTGATATAAAGTATAAATATATTTTTACATATGTAAGCTCTATTAAGATTGATGTTGCATTGTATATCAACATATAGGATCATAGACAAAAATAACTACAAATCAGTTCACTACCAAACAGGTTGTGATTTATCCTCCTGACTATTGTAACATTTCTAATCTTACACTGCTTTGTATACATTGTACATAATGCTGTACGTCTTATATATATATTAATAAATAAATGTTTATGTATGCTGGTGTAGGTGTCGAAGTCAGCGTGGGTGTCATATCCTCAATTCTTTCTCCTTTAAGAGAAACATCCCTGCTGTTAACCTGGCAGACAAGACGACACACTCATAAAATGCTGCTGCTGTGTCACAATTTCATCTGTGACTAATAAAAGAAATTCCTCCTGACACGTCAACATGAATTTTACAGCTGACAGCACAACATACGATAATTTAATTGAGGCTTAGTAGGCTGTTTAATAAGATAGTGAATCTAGACACAATTGCTTACAAATTGCGACTCGTTTTTGTCGTCAAACTATGTGTCTCTATGGCATTATTGACAAAATAAGTGAGTCATGAATCTCTGAGTCATACATGTTCATGTTGTTTTCAACTGTAATTCACAAGTTTATAGATGGCTGCTCAAGTCTCCTTGTTAGTCGGTAACGAAGCTGTGAGAGGAAACAGTTTGAAAAGTGTCTCGTACCACGTGGTGACAGCTGAAAGCCTTCATGACGGAGGCTTCGTTGAGGAACTCGATCCTCTCTCGCAGGGTGGCAGACTCATTGACCGTCTTGACGGCAACGCATGTGTCCGGGTCTCCTTTGATGATGTCCTTGGCGATTCCCTCATACACCATACCGAAGGAGCCCTGACCCAGCTCTCTGAGCACATTGATCTTCTCCCTGGGCACCTCCCACTCGTCAGGAACATACACTACACCAAATAGACAGCGTGTGGATTAAGTGAGCCATTCACAAATCATCACACTTTCGTGTGTGCATCATCGCAGTTTCGTGATGATGCTACTCTTACCATCGTTGGCGCTGAGGTACTCTGGGTTTGAGGAGGCGATTAGAGGTCCTGTCGGGCCTTCTGTTTGCCTGTAACACAACCACAAAAAGCATCTGAGACACTGAAAACTGTAATAAGAGGTGAAATTTCCAGACCATTCTGCAGAATCAGTCATCTTTATTTCTCCTGCAACATACTCCCGATGGCTACAGGCTCAAATTATTCAAACAGAACGCCCCCAACTTCAAATCCCACCATAGTTTCAAAACAAAATGGCAGTATGTTGGTCAAAGATCTTACCTCTTCTTGAACATCACAAAAACCCCACCTCCCACGATCAGCAGCAGGATGAAGCAGATAACTGGACCACTCACAATCCAGATTAAACCTGGATCCGCTGTAATAAACAGTGAGGTCATTGGTCAGTTAATTCGAGTATGAAATACAGATCTGCATTCAGTAATAATAAGTTGTGAAACAATATTAAAATGGGCCTTGGTTATTCATTATCTTATAGTTTTTCTGGACATATAAGGAATAAGGACAATTGAGCATATCTTCAACTTTTCTTTCCAATAAGATCAAAACTAAAACAAATGTCCACAGACACGTTCCAACCAAACATACAGAGTTATGTAATGCATGAGTCTTATACAAGCAAGTTTTAAAGTAAAGTCTATAGCCTCCAGCCTTACGGTTTGGCATGAAGAAGTAAGTGGTTTCTGTGAAGGAGCCGTTTCCTGCCAAAGAAGTGGCGCGGACATTCACGCTGTAGTTTCCAGGCTGCACAAGTGAAAGCTTCGTGCCACCTGATTTAAGGTAGGCCGGCCGTGACACACAAGCTGTGTAAACCTGGATGGGAAAAAAAGACAACACAAAACGGCATTAGAGATCACAAGAAATAATGACAGCTGTTACTTTAAGGAAGCAGAGATTATTCTTAAAGGTGCAATATATGACAATTTGAGTTTAAAACATTAAACATAAAACACTGCTGAATAACTTCAGTTAACAAAAAATAACTGAAGTTATTCAACAGTTTTGAGGTTATGTCAGAGACGTCTTGGCATTGTGTTGCAAATACGTCTAATGAAGTTAGTATGCTAAACAGCGAGCTCCTAGCCACTTTACACCTGAAGAGGCGATAATCTGATTATAAAACACCAACCTGGTGCTCCGAGCTACCAGTCTGAGCGGAGTCAGCTAATGCAACCACTAACTGCGCTGTTAACTGAGCTAACTAGCTAATAGCAGCTGCAGAATGAGCATGAACTCAACAGGTTGCCAATTCTAACATAGTGCACCTTTAAGTGTTAACCTTAGCTTAACTCCACTCTTTAACCAGAATCCCTCCACTACGTGAACTCACATTAGGAAGTGAATGTCACCAATTGCGCACTGTCTCACTGGGTTTACTCAAAATATAAATTGCATAAACGAGAATAGATGTTCGTTAAAAGAGGCAACATTTTGAAACACAATCAAACACCAGAAGCAATGCAGAAACATACACAAAACATGACTTATGTGTCCTGATGGATGTAATGATATTGCTTCTCCACCACAAAAATATTTGAATGATAAATATATAATTTAATACTAATTGTCATATTCATATCATATAAATATTTACAACTTTTAGCATGCATGCCAGTTAATGTTCAGTCAGAACTGTGCATGAAAAAAATTAGCTCTGCAATAAAACAATTAATTTGACCTGACACACGCTCTGAGCATCATTCAAATAAATCTTGATCAGTGTGCTTCAGCTGCATTAGTGTGCGTTTTTAGTGCAGTGCACAGTGGATGTCGTCTGAGATGCCAGTCCATCCCTGCCACTGCATGCTAGTCTTCCTTCCTGCCTCTGTCACTATGGTAACAGAGCTGCTACTGGCTCCTTGGGTCAGGCAGTGCAGCAGTGAATAGCAATTAGAGATGAATTCACACATTTTACAGCAAGTAAACAACCACGACAACAGCGCACACATGCATGCACGCATGCACAGACACAGACAGACACACAGACACACAGACAAAGACACACACACACAGCTGCAGACAGACAAGCATTCACTGCGCACAAACATACAGAAATAATAATAATCAAAACACACACGGCAGAAAACGTCAACACACACACACACACACACACACACACACACACACACACACACACTGGTAGCACTGGGAGTTTGTAAACAAATATTTTCTTTGTTTGTCTCTCCATATAAGGAAGAAACAGAGTTTGAGTGTATACAGCAAACCTTTTTCTTTCCTGCCTGCCTCAACTCCCCGAAGTCTACCCACATCTCTCTGCTTCCCATCTTTCCTTCATTCATGTCAACCTGTCTGCCCTCTAAGCCCTGTGTTTCTCCTTCATACAGTGTTTTGAGGCAATTCCTGCTGGCTCTTTCTCTCACCTCTGTGCCCTTCAGTTACGAAGAAAAATTGTGATCTCTCCTTCCTGCTGCCTTTTTCCTGTATCCCAACTGTCTAAAAGTGTGGCGACATCTGATACTGACCTCTGTGTCTCCAACCCTCCTGTAGAACACCTCGTACAGGATGATGAGCCCATTGGGGGACCGGGGTGCGTTCCATTTGATCAACACATAGGGAGGCTCGGCTGTCACTATCTCATGGGTGACGGGCCCCGGGATGTCGTCTGCCTTCTCTGTGGGTACCAGACACAGAAAAACATTTAACACTCGTGCAATTTTTTCTCCGACTGCCTCTAGTAACTGTTAGGGGTCTGGCATTTGGCGCCTTTTTTGGTGCAACTGCATGGACTACTTGAGTTCATCATGATCACTTATGGCCAAAGCTATGGTTACAGTTAAAGCTAAATGTGAATGGAAATCTCTGACAGTGTGTTTGTGTAAGATTATCAAAGTATGTGTTTGGCTGCCAGATGACCACATACTGAATCCACACCCCTCTCAAACAGTTGAAACAAAAAACTATAAACTACTTTATAACCTACCTTACATTAAGGAATGTGTACTTTTCGTGTTGCTATTTTAAAGCTGTACTTTTACCCTTTGCTTGTATATATTTTTGAGCCAGTAATCTACTTTTTACTTTACCACATTTGCCATTTATACCTAGCAACAAATGTGCTCTGAATGTAGAGGTTGAGTATGCGGGGGCAGAACGTTGTAGCAGACCCATTATGTAAGACTTAGTATCTTTCTTTGTTTTGGGCTGAATTTCACAATCCTTCAAGACCGACTGCAGTGGATTCAGATCATCTGTGTGCAGGGTGGGGGAACTGACTCCCAATTAAGGAGTGGAAGTAGCTTGGGGCATTCCCCTCCCAGCCAATCAGGGTGTGACGACGCCTTTATGTGAAGGCTTAAGAGATGTGGGGAATGGCATCCAGGGTGAATCTGTCCCCGGCACGCTGCAGACCTCATCCCATTGGATTGCCAGCCAGAAACTCGGGTCTGTCTCTGTATTGAGATTTGTTTGCCGCCCCATTTTATTCTGGTAAGGGAAATTTAGGTTTATTCATAAACCGAGTTAAGTGACCACAAAAGTTACCAGTCACTTAGCCGGCCTTCTTCAGGTCCATCCTTATTGGTGCAAGTGTTGCTTGCCTTGCAAATAGCCTGATAACTGCATTTTTTCTTTTGTTTTTCTATATGATTCTTGACTGAATCCCTTGGAACCCAAGCCCTTATATACCGTGAGGTTTAATATTTTATTTCACTGGGGACTTGAGCACTTGTAAAAGCACATTTCAGTTTGATTATCCCCTGAGCGGGCATTTTTTGATTAACCCTCTAGAGGCATTTGATTATTATCTAAGTAGCTGACCTTGGGCATTTCCAGTAGTTGTACATATTTTTTGCTTATGTTTTTATATAGGTTGGGGCTGATCTGTAAGCACTTCATTGCCAGCACCACCACATAAATGGAAACCACAAAGGGACATGTCACCAATGCATAAATCTTGCCAATAAAGAGATGAAGTGTTGTGTCATAATCTTCTGATGTATGTTTAAACATTTGTATGCGAGTGTATCGATTTGTGTACTTTGAGTGTTTCGTCTAACCATCATGTCAAGCACACACACTTCTACTGTTTTAAGCTGCCTGGAAGAAAAATAAGCACCACCTTTTTTTTTTTTTTACCATGATGTGACCAAGAAGTGGCTACATTTTGCCATACTTTTTAGACCAAAAGTGGTGTCTTCTAACTGTCTTTCATAATGTATTGTTTATATTCTTAACAGAGATGTCTCTGTCTCCTGCCCAAGAACTACAGATGAAAATGCGCTTATAGCTAACTCTGGTTCAGCTAACAGGCTGTACACTGTTACTATGAAAAAGCCCAAACAAACAAATGGTTAATAAATAAATAAATATATACATACATACATACATAAGTTATATGATGTGGTTAGCTGTGCCTCGAAAAATACCAAGTTCTCCACTTTTAAAACTCTTTCAGCCTTCACAGACACACTGAAGTTGCCCATACTCTCAGTGTAAATGTAGTTAGCTTGTCAACATTAGCTTTCTAAATAATAATGGTAATCTTTGATGTTATGATAACGACGTTATCTTGTCTCGTAGCTAGTGGTTTGTTGGTCTTTCAAATCTGTGTGCTTTAGAAACCGCTCAGCTGTAAAAAACGACTTCTACATTAGCGTTACTTTTATAGCTGCCATTAATTACAAAGTAAGAATAATCAAAACAGAAAAAGTAACTGGAGTAATGTATCAATGAGCTGTTTTTTTTTTTTTTTTTTTACTTGAGTCACATTTTAATGGAATAATTGTTGTCCTTTTTGTGCATAGATTTTCTACCTACTACAGTTGAGAGTAGGATTTATCTAGCTACTGTACTGGAGGTGTATCTCATAAACTGTTAACTTAGTGTGTCAGATTTGTATTTGCTCTTACCCTCCGGCATAGTTCGGGCACTGACATATGTAGCCATGCTGCAGCGTTTGATGTCTGTCGGATGGTTGCAGGCCATGATCTCGATCTTATAACTGGTAAAGTGATGCAGGTTGGAGATCACTGTTGACTCCTTTGAGAACACCTTCAGCTCCACCTGAGCAGAAGAGATGAGAGATTTGATTACTCCAACAATCGTTAGGGATTCAGGGTTACACTCAAATCATAACATATAAAACCACTTTTTCGGGTGGTAATGTCATTTCAGATTGATGACTTAAAGACAGGAATTTGGATCAGTATTCATTCTCTTATTTTAAAACGTTCCTCTGAGAAAGACATTCACACAATTCTATGTGTGACACATAATATAGAAGTGTTTGAGACCTTCGAATCCTCGTTGTCCTTATCCGTGTCTTTTGGGTTGGCTGTGGTTGAGCCGAATGGCAAACCAGGGGCTGTGGTGAGGAAGAAAGAGCTTTGGGTGGCGTTGGCAACTCCCACTGAGCGACGCCGACGAGAAGGTCTGCAAAAACAGATGGGCGAAAGAGTTAAGTTGAATGCCACTGAAAACCTGGAGAAAGAAAACTGCACACAGTCCTCCGACACTCTCAGGCAAGCTAACAATCAATTATCAAAATAAAAGTCATGTGAATTAGACCCTGGCAGATGGAGCAGTAGTGTTCCCTTCTGGAAGAGCAACCAGCCCTCACCACTGGATGGTGCCAAAGGGATGGTCCACTTTATTCTCAGAGGATATGAGTATAAACCAACCATAAAGACCATTAACTTAAACCAAGAAAGGAAACCCTGTTGTGCAGCTTTGTGTGAGGACAGTTAGAATCCCTGTCTCTGTTGTCTAGTTATAAAACTATCAACTATCTCCTTCCAAAATTGCCCCCATTTAGTGTCTCTGAGCAGTGCACTTTACCCCAAGTTGCTGCAGTAAGCCTTTCCTTTACTGTACAGGGAAGTTAATGATGAACCAACTCAGGGAAGAAGGAGAAAAACAAAAAACTTCCTGGCTGCATCCGTTTGCGTGACGGAAAAAGAGGGCACTAGAAGTTCGTTGTGTACTTCGGTGTATGGAGTTGACCTTGGCCGGTTCAACGGCACGGGTTCAAAATGCAGCGGAGGTGTGTGAGGGTTTGAGTGTTTGTGTGTGTCCAAATGGCAGTCTGCATGACTGCACCCCTGACTGGCATGAATGATAATGGGCACAGTAATCACTCCCCTAGGGAAGCGGAGGGAGAGTTTTGTGTAGGTGTTTGTGTGTGTGCGTGTCAGGGGAGAGGGTAGGGGGGCACCGGGGCCCAGACAATCAGCACCTCCCACCCTAAGCCCCCCCACAGTGGTGCCCTGTACAAAAACAAGGCTCTACACTCTACAACACACACAAACACACACACACACACACACACACACACACACACACACATACACACACACACACACACACACACACACAGACGAGACAAAGTTGGCATGGAGCCGTTTTGAGACAGACATCATGGTGGCTGGGACAAAAGAGGAGTGATAGAGCGGCTCCAGTGTTGCTGCTACACTGACACAAACAAAGCAAGAAGATCCTCTTCGTGCTACACTGGCTGAAACACTAAATGCACTAAATAGTGAATGTATACAAGCTTTCAAAATGACCATAATACGAATTTAAAGTTGTGACAAATCTGGTGGACAATATGTGACTTTAGTGAGGTCAATGTGACAAGAGTGGGGCTTAAAGTTGGTGTAAATGTGGCCTTATTACTGATAAGTTACTTCAACCAGTTTCTATGAAATATCAATCACATGAAGATTCAGTTTTGGTCTTAAAAAGTGGGCAAAAGCTGACTAAAACACAAAATTGTCAACCACCAAAGGGTTTTTGTTATGTCACAGCTACAATTATAAAATGACTAAGAGCAAAAGATGAATCAAAATGTTTAACTGTTGATCTAAAACACCAGTGTGGCTCCACTCAGTTTGGATATGGTCGTGAGCATCCAGGATGTGTACCTGCTCTCGAAGACTTCATTGTGGAGGTAGTTCTCGAAGGTCTTGCGGTACTCTATCTCCTCCTGCTCCTTCTTCAGCTGGCTGTCCGTCTTGGGACAGGCACAGCACCTTCCCCCTGAGGTGGGCTCATCAGTGTGGTTCCACTTCTGCTCGTCCTCGCTGTCCAGGTGGGTTGGTGTACGAGATGGCAGCTTCATTCCTGCGCAGGAGAAAGAGGTGTTACGGGGGGGTGTTATTTGTTTAATTTGAATTGGGCAACCTTCGGATACAAACCTTGTAGGCAGTAGTCGAACTTGTAGAGGTCACTGTCCTCGGCCTGCTTTGAACAGGTGACCCGGTAGTGGGTGATGTTGCCATTGGGACTGGCAGGGAGGCTTCCACTTCAGGATGATCTGAGAGGAGGAGTTTGAGGAGGAGATGGGGTCCAGAGGCACAGAGGGCTCTGAGGTGGACGGAGGAGAACAGTGAGACAACTATCAGGACTGCAATGGTGTTGTTAGAGGTTAGGCTGCCAAAAAGACCGAATATAAACATAACTGTTTGTTTACATGAAAACTACAAGGGGTGCTGTTATCCTAAGAGAGTGAAAAGTCCAAGAATTGGGATTCTGTGTATAATTTCTTCATCATCTAATTCTAATGTCATATATTCTGTATGGTCAGCTAAACAGTCTTCTTACAACATCCAACAATGTCATGTGTATGTGGTGTTCTCGAACTCACTGGAGGCATTGGTGCGGACATAGATGATCTCGCTTTTGGCTCCGTGAACCTGGTGCTCGTCAGATGCAGACAGTTGAGTTTTGACCATAATGGCGTACTGGGTCCAGGGCTTCAACGGTCGGATCAGGTGCCCCGGATTCTCTGCCTTCTTGCTGTCCGTGGAACGGGAAGGAGGGTCGACATCAGCGATCGCCCAGCTGTTGGAGCCACATGCGTCCTGTCCATCGAACTCCGTCACATTCTTGTATGGCCTGGAGAAACAAATGGATCAACAGGTGCAAATGAACTGGGAGAAGCAAGACAACTTTTATTTATTTAACATATTTTAGTACAAGTAAACTCAACGTGCTGCTTTACGTTAAAGTGCATACAGCAACAAGTGGCATTAGATTATAATAAATAACATAAATGCTGGGGTGCCAAACCATAACCCTATTGAAGTAGGATGAAACCCAGTGAAGAGCAGGACCTGCTGGACCGACTGAATCAAAGGCAGCAGCAACATCAAGCAACTTTTGACACGGTTCAGAATATTGTGATGATTTTTGTTAGATACTTACGCCTCTTTGTAAAGAACCATAAAGCCCAGAAGGTCTCTGAAGTCCAACGGCCAGAATGGCTCCCACCTCAGCATAATCATATTAAATGACGTTTTGATCACAGTGAATTTCAGCAGCTTGGTCTCACCTGCAGGATAGCAAACAAAGATGATGCTCAGCATTTCGGTAAAAAGAGCAAATGAACAGTAGGACAACAAACTGAAGTGTAGTGATAACAAAGACATACACGAAAATGTACCCTCTGTGTTTGTTTCTTTTTTTATTAAATGTATTAATATAAAGGTTGAACTTCACAGTTTTTTCCTTCTTGTTCTGATTTGAGTAATTTAATGCCAATTCTCTGCCTATTTTAAGAGTAAAACTAGATTGATGTAGATATCCTCAACAGCTGAAATGTTCCGCATTAATAATATAGTCAATTTACTGACAACCCTGTGCTTTGTCAGTATGTAGTAAATTTCAGTCCACTTAACAAATGTATACTGTAAGTTAGGGCTGGGCGATTAATTGAATTTCAATTTCGATTTTGGCTTCCCTCGATCATGAAAACAAGATAATCGTAATAAAACTATCATTATGCCGCACGCCGTGTCTTGTGTGGTAAATGCAGCGAACCCTTCCATCTCCACCTGTGCACTCCGCTCTGCCCTCCTCCCCCTCGCTTTCAGCCACGCCGGTGTGTATTGCCAGTGCGTGTTTTGAAAAAACGTGTAGAAGAAGACGGTAGAAGATGGCAGAAATGCCTTTTGTCGGGAAGAAAGGTAAAGCGAATTCTGTGGTGTTGAAACACTTTGGTTTCAAGGAGTCTGACTCGGAACAAACAAAGATATTGTGCAAGATATGTCACACGACTGTGTCTGCATCTCAAGGGAACACAACCAATTTGTTTAACCATTTAAAGTCCACACACAGAGTAATACATGACCAAGTAGTGAAGGAACAAAAAACTCAAAAATGAAAAGCTCCTCGACTCCTGCCACTGCCACACAGTCCTCAATTAAGGACACACTTTACAATGCCACTGCATCTCCACCCAGCTCCCACAAGCATAAAGAAATAACAAAATAACCGTCACATACGTGATTGCCAAAGACATGTGCCCTATCAACACCGTAAGCGACCCGGGGATCAATAAACTGATTGACACATTGGACAAGCGGTATGTGTTACCATCACGTCACCATATCAGCAGAATTGCGCTGCCTGCCCTTTATGACGAATGTCGCGGAAAAGTTGCAAGAGAAGTGTCAACAGCATTATATTTTGCCACCACAACAGACCTATGGTCGAGCCGCACCGGGATAGTGTTTTTTATTTTTACAAATTATTTTTGATATGATTATTGATATATTTTTCTCTTATTTATTTGCATTTTTCTGTTTTTCAGGTCGAACTTATCGTGTTAAAAGAAATACCAGAGTTCAAAGTTCAATAATTTCTTATTCTCAAATCAATGAATAATCGTCTAATAGTCGTGATTACAATATCAATCAAAATAATCGTGATTATGATTTTTGCCATAATCGAGCAGCCCTACTGTAAGTGATGCATGTACTCTCAAGCCTAAAGAGCTAAGAGACAAAATGTCTAGTGAGTAAAAGCAACACTGAAAGTAGGCACTAATCTGTTTCTTCAGTTAAAAAAAAACTTAATTACTGCAATCTTTGTATTTGCAAGCACAAAAAAAAAAAGAAATATAGCATAGATTCAGAATAATCGAGTGTATTTTCGAATGTAATTCTGCTTCTCTTACAGGAGGCTTGGTCCCCATTGGTGCGTCCGGCGATGTCATTCTTTAGGTTGCGCTCCTTGGTTCCCGTTTTCTCCTCCATCTTTCTGATTTCAGACATGCAAAGTTTAGAGTTGTAGTGAAAGAACATACGACCACGCTGGATGGTCAGGTTGTGCTTGGACCAATCCCATAGCTCACGCAGGTTCTGGTTGTCCAGCGCATAGAAGGCAAAGGTACTGGGAGAGACAAAAGGGAAGAAAGAAATCAAGCACAATGTAAGATTTGACTGTGACTTGAATTTATATACCTGGAGAGGAGAAATAGCTTACTCTGCCTCAAGATGCTCCCCTCTAATGATGCGTAGTTTGCGGAGGAAGGAGAGAGAGACCAGGGCGTAGGCTCGGCGAACAGTCAGGAAGCCGGTGATCTCCTCAAGCTGGCCCAAACTGGCCTCCAACTCAGCTGCAATGTTATCTGAGGGAAACAGACATTTAGTCATATAGACAGCCAAGCAATGAAGCACAACAAAGACATTTGGTCTATTGATGCACTGATTAAATTTTTTTTCTTTTTGGGAAATTTAGTTGCATGTCTTTAACCCTTAATTGCCTGTTTTTTTGCCAAATTATTTACTGTACACTGGTTTAGCCAGGACTCTTCTAGTAAAAGGTAAATATGTGTAAATGTGACCGGCACAGAATCCGATATTTCATGCTGAAAAACCTACTGTCTCGAGTTGCTGGTTGGTCAATCTCTAACATGGTCATAAAAAACCTGTATTTGAATGTAAGGGTGAATTGAGACACTGTGCAGCTACACATCCTGATAAA